>NW_022631029.1:11175419-11561654 GCF_010015895.1 Lontra canadensis
AAAAAAAAAAAAAAAAAAAAAAAAAAAGAAAGAAAAAAAAGAAAGAATGAGTAAACAACAGGACCTGGGGAATATTCAACATGAAATATACCTTGGGCTTCAAAACATGGCAATTATTCAGGTAGTAATTTTCACCTGTCCAATGGAACATAATTCAACTTTTGAAAAATTAAAATTACCTGCATGTATACTTGGAATGTTTTTACACTTTAAAAAAAGGTATTTCTAATGGTTTAAAATTGACTTCACATTAAAAAATGAATCCATATGGGAAAGCCCTGAACCCTGACTGCAAAAGCAGCAGAAAGTTCCCAAATTTCTCCACTGGGGCCTCCCTCTAACTTCTGCCCAGCCAGAAATAGTCTCAGACTTTCTCTGGAATAGGATGCATGGTAGGGCATTAGGGTTTCAGGGGAATCTCACATAAGAAGGGACAGATGAAGTTATGACGGCAAGCAGAGAAGCCAGACAGAACACTCACCGAGTGGGAGGCCCTAGGCTAAGCACTTCACATGCATTACTCTTCTGATCAGTGAGGGCCACACTGTTATCACTGCCATCTTGCAGGTGACACCCAAGTACAACAGAACCAGAGTCAACCTAGTTCTCATGATAAGTCCATGTTCTTAATCATTATGCCCCGAACTGACTGATATATTAATATATTCCAGGTGAATTAATCAACTGGATGGTGAAAATGACTTCTAGAAAACAGAGGTATATCAACAGCTTGAATAACTGAGGGGCAGCTACAGGTCAGAATGTACTCACTTTTAGAAATACGTATCACTGGCTGAATCAGTCATAAGAGGGAAGTGAACAAAGCATGCTTCTCCACACAAAAGCTTTATAGTCTCTGCATCTGAGAGGACCCCTCTCTCCCTTCTCCACCCACGACCAGAAAAACTGCTAGGCTGCTCTAGTAGTTGGCCTTACTTATTCATGGATTTGTCTTCCCTCATCCATAGAAAAGGTGAATTTTATTCTTCCCTTGTCTGAATTCTGTGTTTTGCAATGCTTCACTTCTATCAAGCGTTAGTCTGACCATTCCCCTTGCGAAATGGAATTCAGGGAGCAACAGTGTATGGTGCACAACAAAATTCTAGGCTTCACACTGCTCCTTCACCCTACAGCTCTCACCAGTTAGGGAATTTCCTATTTCTGTCTCGATCTACAGTGTCCACGTCAGATTTCCTATCTGGTCAGTGTATTGGGCACACCAGAAGCTATGTTTTTGTTTTTGTTTTTTTTTAAGAATTTACTTATTTATTTGAGAGAGATAGCATGAGCAGGGGAAGGGCAGAGGGAGAAGGAGAAGCAGACTCCCTGCTGAGCAGGGAGCCCAACATGGGGCTCGATCCCAGGACTCCAAGATCATGACCTGCGCTGAAATCAGATGCTTAACTGACTGAGCCACCCAGGCGCCCCTATGTCCCTATGTATTATTCTTAACTCCAGGAACCCCCCCCCGCCAATTTATATATATCTATATATAATGTACTAGGTAAATAGTCCCAAGGGAATTTTAGCAAGTGAATTATGGAACTGAAATGGAATTTAATCCGTGAAGAGTTGACGGCATTACTCCCTCCGCAGCACCAGATGGCAGTGTTGCCCAACAAGTGTACTATCTGTGTGCAGGGCTGCTGATGGCTTTAAGATAATTTTAGTCAAACACATGGCTTCTGACATTATCCAGATTCCAATATTCTACAAAGTTCTGTCACTGTGGCTTAGAAAATGGACTTTCAGAGGGATGTGCGAATGAAGGTGCTCCTCAGAGGGTCTAATTCTCTGTGTGTCCACTTCAATCCCGTGTGTCCACAGATCTGTCACTGGTGCTTTTGCTGGAAGGCCAAGCACGCACAGCTCATCACTCCCTTCATCTTTCAACAGACAGTGTTTTATGGCTCTTAAGGCATTCTTCCGGGTCCACTTCTTCACCGCCCCATCTGTTGTTAACTTGGCTTGAAAGCTTATTACACAAAGTCTTTAATGTATAATACAATAGAATCTGTGCATGAAAATAACTATCCTTAAACTTAATGACTACGATTCCTTTTAGGTGCAGTTAGCCTATTTGTGACAAATGAACTCAGTTGTTCTTGCTTTTAAGACAGTGGAAATTCTGTATCTCTTTATCTGGGTGGTGGTTACAACGTTTAAAAGTTACATCTTTAGAAAGTTATAAGGTTTACACTTGAGATTTGAATTTGTTTACTATGTGTTAATTATACACCAGTAAGAAAATGCTCATATCCTAAAGCAGCCAGATTTTTACAAAATTACCCTGGGTCTCACTTTTCACACACACACAATAATGATATTAATGCTAGCTTCATCTCACGGTTATATAATTTCTGTGTGAAGAGCTATTTTCTGTACAATAAAAATGATGCTAACACCAGGTGCCACGGGACTTAAGAAACAAAGCTAAGGGTATTCTGTCTGTTTTCATTTGCCTGGAAATTTCTGCATAGTTACTGTTTCCTCTCTGCCTTTCTTTCCCTGGCCGTGGCCACAGGTATTGCTCCAACCTGCTCCCATGCCCATTTAGGCAAGAAGAGCGCGGCCTGGCACCTGCCAGACTCTCGAGAGACAAGGCTGCTCTGCCGCAGTGCTGATGCCAGACTCCAGATACTGGGCTCGGCATTGGCAACATTTTTGTCTGTCTTTTCAGAAAGCAGGCACTGATTCCCCAAGCCTAATTTTAACTATAATATGGATCTGTAATAGGAAACCTCTTCTATCCCAAGGTTTGTGTTCTAAATGGTTCTCTGGGTCTTGGATCTGTTCCTTCATTTGGTTCTCATAGTCGCTCTGGGAGTTAGGCAGCACAAGAATCCTTAATCCCAGGACTCAGAAAGGAAAGGGGAAGTGACTCATGAATCAAAGAGGGGATGTGTCTGGCCCAGTGAACACTCGGGCTGATACACCAGACAAGAAGGAACACAGGGATGCTATTCCTTCTCTCCCTCAACATTTATTTTGTAAAAATTAGATGTTACATAGCACAACTGTTAACATACGTTTGACCTTCAGAACTCTAAATTCAAATACAGTAAAAATGGAGCATGGGAATGCAGTATAAAAAATCTGGCTTGGGGCGCCTGGGTGGCTCAGTGGGTTAAAGCCTCTGCCTTCGGCTCAAGTCATGATCCCAGGGTCCTGGGATCGAGCCTCACATCTGGCTCTCTGCTCTGTGGGGAGCCTGTTCCTCCTCTCTCTCTGCCTGCTTGTGATCTCTGTCTAATAAATAAATAAAATCTAAAAAAAAAAACACAAAAAAAACCCTGGCTTAAATTATCACCTAAATACTTAAAAACATTATGGATACATTGCTGATGGGAATGTTAATGACACATCATCTCTGGAAAACTCTATGGCAGTTTCTTAATAAACTAACAAATGGTATTACCAAGTGACCCACATTTGCATGCCTACCATTTTCCCCAGAGAAATGGAAATCTGTGTACAAACACCTGTGCACAAGTGTTCAAAAACCTGTGCACAAATGTTCACAGAAGGTTTACTCGCAATAGCTAAAAACTGAAAACAACCCAGATGTTCTTTCAACAGGCAAAGGTTAGAAATGGTTAAACAAATCTTGGTATTCCTACATGACTGGGCGGCAGAATTTTATTAACACACTACTGATGAACCCAATAATTTCAATGACATCTCCGGGAATCATGCTGAGTGAAGAAAGACACTCCCAAAAGGCTATATATTATATAATTCCATTTATGTAACTTTCTTGAAATGACATTATAGAATGGGGGACAGACTAGTGGCTGCCAGGGCTAGGGATGGGAGGAGGGGAAAGGCAGGAAGGTGTGACGGGGAGTCAATAAAAGGGCAACACGAAAGACCCTTGTGTTGATGTAAGTCTTTGGGATCTTGACCATTGGGGTGGATACACAGAGCTATGCAGGACATTAAATCACACAGAGATACATACATGCACATACACACAGAAATGAATGTGAAGACAACTGAGCAAATGTGAACCACATGGGCAGACTTTGTCAATATCCTGGCTGTGATGCTGTACTTTACTCTGCAAGCTGTCGTCAGTGTGGAATGGGTAAAGGGTATGTGGGATCTGTCTGTATTATTTTTTGTAATTGCACGTTTATCTGTAATTATCTCAAAGTAAAAAGATTAGTTAAAAAACTATGGGTTTTGGGGTGCCTGGGTGGCTCAGTCAGTTAAGTGGTTGCCTTCAGTTCAGGTCATGATCCCAGGGTCCTAGGATCGAGTCCCACATCAGGCTCCCTGCTCAGCAGAGAGCCTGCTTCTCCCTCTCTCTCTGCCTGCAGCTCTGCCTACTTGTGCTCTCTGTCAAATAAATAAATAAAATCTTAAAAAACAAAAAACAAAACCATGGGTTTTACACTTGGTATCTGTTCATTTACCAAGTCATCAGCTATAAAGAAAACTAATTCAGTCAACAAACATGATAGATGCTAGGTGTTGAAAATATGGCAATGAACAAGACAGGCAAAACCGTTTGTCCCTATGGAGCTTACACTTAGGTGGGGAGGAGACACAGTATGCCCAGTAAAGAGTATCACAAACCTTGATAGCTGGTGAAGCCATAGGGAGAAAATAAGATAGAGGACAGCAGTAAGGCAGGATTGTTCCTTCAAACAGGGTGACCAGACAAGGCTTCACCCGTATGGAGGACACTTGAGACTTGAAAGAAGAAAGGGAGCAAACCCTGTCTGGGAGGAAAGTATTCGACACAATGGGAACAGCAAGTGCAAAGGCCTGTCCTGAGGCAGGGGTGAGTCTGGCAAATGCATGGAAAGGCAGAAGAGCCAACGAGGCTGGGGCCAAGTGAGCAAGGCAGAGAGAGAAGATGAGGCAGGGGTTGGGGGCCAGAGCAGGTCGGGCCTGGGGGACCACTGGCATGGCTGATTCAGTGAGAGGGGGTACCACTGGATGTTTTAAGCAGAGGAACACCATAATCTCACTTAGGTCAAATCAGGGTTACTCTGGCGGCTCGGTGAAGAAGAGGTAAGAGGGTGGTAAGGACAAAAGTTCTACAACCAGAGTGGGGGCTTCTGCAAAATCCAGACGGAAAGACAGGACAAATGATAGAAGTGGACGTTAGCATGTTGCTGGTATGCACCTTCACAGATAAATGACAAATCATATAATACCGTGTTAACATCCTTCCAAAATACTACTCTGTGTTTTGTTACCATGGACAAAGCTAAGGCTTTAGTTGTACAGACCTTATCTTGTGACCCCGATGGCATCTCTTCTAGAGTCTCGGTGCTTCCCAGATTGGAGAGCTGACTACTTGGCTGTAACCCAGGGCTGGAGATATTGGAGTCGCCCATCTGATTCTGTAATTAAAAGAAAAGTATATCATGTGAAAACTTTGCTATTATTTGGCTAGCAAAACATCATATGTACTAACCTATCAAAATTAACATGTACCCGGGCTGAAGTTTGGAGCTTTTTTTTTTTTTTTTTTTTTAAATCTAGTCTCTTGAGAGTGCTCTAAACGGTCTGTGGTGTCTGTTTTGACATGGGTAATATGTAACTCAAATATAACTTTAGTTTCTACAGTGTGTAATTCCACATCCATCTAGTGATCTTTTTTAGGCTTTTCTCTTTTTCTTTTCCTTTTCTTTTTTTTTAGCACAGTGTTAGGCACTCCAATGTTAAAAGAATGGCTAAGAGGCATTTTTTTTTTTTCTATTCAAATGACTTAATCCTTATTTCAGAACATCTTTTACTCAGTGTTTCCCAGTTACCTAGAGGTGAAAGAGTGTGGGAAAGCCTGTGAAGTACCTTTTGGAAACATCTAGTACTGAAGTAGCGGACAATTCTCCAGGTCACACAGTGCCCATGAGGTAGTGTGGCCACCAGACAGTCCTACAGCATTACTGACTACATTCCCGTGCGGTACTGTTCATCCCTGGGACTCACTCGTTTTCTATCTGGCAGCCTATACCTCTTAACCCCCTTCAACTATTTCACCTGCTT
This sequence comes from Lontra canadensis, assembly GCF_010015895.1. Taxonomy (NCBI): domain Eukaryota; kingdom Metazoa; phylum Chordata; class Mammalia; order Carnivora; family Mustelidae; genus Lontra; species Lontra canadensis. The sequence goes on from NW_022631029.1 coordinate 11,181,423, forward strand.
ATCAAACGGCTTCATCTCCCACCACCTCTTTATGCAACACCACCATCATCCTGTATCAACACATTATGGAGAATGCCTGGAATTAAACTGTATCAGAGAAAAGCTCAAAACACTGCTCACAGCAAGTTCTCAGAACAAAGATATAAAATGCTCAGAAGCATTTTTAAAATTGAGTTTGCACATAAAAATCCCAGCTTATTATTTTCAGGGAGAGGCTGGATACCTTGGCAACAACCAGCCAGAGCTGAGCTGCAGGTGACCCTCTGATGCCGGGCCAGGCTCTGTCTGCATCGGGTCCGCCCTGACCCGCTGCACATGCTCCCGTGGCCCATGTGGTTTGGGGGGCAGCTGAGTCTCCTATATTTACTCAACATGAGCTACAAGATGGGTTATGCTTTGAAAGGTCTCTGGAACTTCAGACATTTTTTCATACATGTGCAGGACTGTTCTTGGAAAGTTTCCTGAGTATGCTAATGACACTCTAGTATTTGTATGGATTGGGGGAAGTGGACAATCAAAAACTTTCTTGAGGTTAATTTTACAGTATTTGGTAAAAACCTTAAAAATGTCAAAATCCACAGCACATACCCTCCCCAAAGACTGACGAATCACAGACCTGTACCCCTGAAACAAGTAACACATTATATGTTAAAAAAAAAAAAAAAAGTCAAAATCCTTTGATCTACCAATTCCATTTCAAGTAATTTACCTTAAAAGAAAATGTCCAACATGAAGACTTAGCTACAGGATATATTTCTGAGTTCTTAAGAGAATCACAAAAAACCCCCAGCGTATTGTTTATGTAAGGCATGGAAGGAAAAATATGCAGCTATTAATATCACTGTTCTCTTTTTCAAAGACTTTTCATTCTACCAAAAGCAATCTCGCAAGAATTCCCTGTGAGAGGAACAGCTACTGTCACAAAGACATTGCTCTTTGGGAAAAAAACTAGTTATGAAAGAGTTAATAAAATAGACTTTTAAAACTAGTTAATAAAAGTAGTGTAGAGAAATGTACCACACACACTGGGACATATTTATACATACTTTTGGAAGGATACATAATCAAGTATTATCAGTAATTATTTCTAGGTGGTGGGACTGTGTCTTTTTCTTCTCTAATCTTTAAATATAAAATACAAACAACCCCACAAAAATCTAGGATAATTTCTGTGGTTAGAAGCAACGCAACAAGGAGCAACTGTAAAAAACTGTGGGCTTAGCTATCTTTCTTTACGTTAAAAAAGGTAAGTTGGTTGAAACAAACCATGGGACTGCCAGGGAGGTGTTTACTATAGACTGTTCTTATCTCCAAGCAGTTTCTATTATAAATCCTTTACCCCAAAATCTGGAATTTCATTCATTGCATGACACACAGTGGATGGGGGAGTTTTAGGATTGGGAGCACATCCCATTGCTGAGGTGTGGTTTGTACCCTGCCCTTGACTCTGTCAATCTAAGTCTCTACCTAAAGATAAACGAAGGAGCCATCTGGAACCGTGCCACAGCTGAGAGCGTGCATGCAAACACCGAGATATGAATTCATGGGTCACTGCTAATACCAAGCCCATTTGGTGAGATGACAGGCAAGTGCAGATAAGAAACAAAACTGTTCTTTCAGGAAGCTCTGTCTATGTACAGATAGTTTTCAAAAACAGAAATAATGCGTCATAAAGTAATTACCAAAGATTTGACTAAGTTCCCAAAGGTTTTAGTTTTAGAGATCATTTTATTGATCCCACACCATGGGAACATTTTCTTTACAACAGTTATTTGCTACGGTGCTCCCCATATTCCTACTTTCACAATGTGTATTAACCAGGAATCAGGTCAGATTTTCAGACTGCCTGCTTGACCTCAAGTTCCTTGACAGCTCTGTGTACAAAAACTAAGCTTCCGTTCCTCTTTCATTTTGTGGCCACTCTCTCCTTAGCCTGAGGAGTAGGCTGGGGCACCTTCTAGAATGCCAGCTCTGGTGTACGGGCCCGACACTTTCTGTCCTGTGTGACAGCACGGTGACCTAGTCATCACTACGTATGCGCCACGGAGACCTGGGTTTATTAGTTACCTGTTATCAGAACACAGAAAAGCCTCTACAAAAACTGAAAGAGGCATCTGTGTAGATAATCCAGATCTTATTAAGGATATGAGGGGATCTGGGGGGAATATAAGGTGACCTGCAAGTACAAAAAGTGATTCTTAAAATTTATTCTCATCCAGTTCCCTAGACATCAATGAATCTACTACAGAGATGACTGCTTTTCCTATATTAATTTTCACAGATCCAGAAAGTCCTCCTAATTCTCTATGAGACACTGAGGCATTTGGTATAACTTGAAACTTCTCATGGACTCCACTGTATACTTCTCCACACCGGAAATGGGCCTTCCTTTGGTGTCTAAATAGAACTTCCTTTGTCAGAGGAAACTCCCTTCCAGAGCACTACTTCCAAAGTTTGCTTCCTAAACTAGATTTTTGAGATGCAAAGGGGAGTATGTGAAAAATGGTCCTGTGGTTAAATTAACTTGGGAATTTATTATAGGACCTCTCAGAGTCTTGAGCATTGCTAAGCCCCATGAAGAAGGGGGAGGAGGAGCCATGTAAACAATGTTTCCTTAACTCACTTGACCAACTGGAACCTTTCCGTAAGGATCACTTGCTAACCATGTATAGGCTACTGTTAGAGCAGAACCGTTTGGGAAATATACCAGAGAGTGGTTTTCATACCTTATTCCTTAAACTTTGGGTGAGATGAGGATTATACAAAAAATGAAAGAAAGTACTTAACGAAATACGAGTAAAGAGTAAGGTGACAATTACAATTCCATGGCAACAAAGTGCCGCAGTGGGAACCTTCAGTCCTGCTCCTAGGAAGCGTGGGGCTCTGAAGTGCCCACGTCAAGCAAAAAGCCAGGATAGTTCCAAAGCCACATGTGCAGTTTGAAGACCACTAAGGAAATATGCACTGCTTGACACACAGTAGACAGTTCGTAAGTGTGTATTAAATAAATTAACAAATGTACTGCAACTTCCATTTTATTCAACCTGGGGAGGAAATGTTATGATTTAACTTTTAAACTAACACACAAAAGAGAAGAAAAAAAAAAAAAGAATTCTAGAAAAGCTTCACATGTGGGTAAAATCTAAATGCTGCTTATTAAAGGCCATGAACCCACCACTAATTAGAGACCATAAATATACCCTTTAGTATTAGCAGGTGCAAATGATCAGACTACATAAATTCCTAAGCCCTAGCAAAGACTGCAGGGGTGAACAAGAGGCAAGAAGCTTTTTCAGAACTACCTGTTGCAGGCTAACTTCTGCACCCTGAAACCATTTTCTCCCATAGTAATGACAGAAAAAGAACATTCTACACTTTCATGCCAACTCAAGGACTCTGAGATAAGCAAATTTCTTTCCCTGTCTTTTGGGCTAGAAACAGTAGGATGCACTTTCTTTTTGGACTAATTCTCTCTTCCGGCCTTGAGGTAACTTCTGCAGTACATGAGACCCTGGCAGGACTCCTCCCCTCTGGGTCCTCCCAGTCAGCATCTCACCCTCTCATATTCATCCTTGGCTCTGCTTAGCATCTCCAGGATGTCGATGGGCCTGTGGTCACTGCAGCCGTTGGCCTGGCTGGGACTCTGCTTGTCCCGAGCAGCTTGCTGGGACCGCCGTGTCTCCTCTTCTACAACACTAGTGGAAGAGAAACAGGTTTCAGAAAGACTTCTTTAGACAAAACCTGACCCATGAACTCTCCTGGTGCTCATCTTCTCAGGAAATGGAAAGAACATCATAGGATACACAGCCCTCCCAATACAAACGCAGGGCCTCGGTTACCTCATCCTGGGACTACGTGACTGACCGCTTCACCAGCTCATGCACAGCAATGCCGACTGATGGTGTCTCACTGTTAGGAAAGAAGTATGGAATCTCTTCTAGCATTGGTGGGAGCAGTAAGTTAAAAAAGACAAAATTATTTCTTCCTCTTTTTTGAAGTCTCTCAGACTCAGTCAAGTACCAGGTAGAGTACATTTTCAGATGGACATGCCAGCAAGACAAAGGCAGGCTGCAGAGCTGAGGAGCCCACTGTGCAAATTTTGTACCGACACCGGACTACCGAAGAGGGAGAGGACCTTCTTGAGAAGAGAGGTCTCAGGGAATCTTCAAAGGTTTCCCTTATTCTCTTCTTAGAAATCACTGAGTGGGTGGTTGAGGTCAGGGTGATTGTGGCAATGCTCTTTATTCTGATTGGTGCTTACGCTAATTCTGCACTTGAAAATACATAAAGCGAGAAAAGTTGAAGGTTAAGAACGCCACTGATAGGGTCTTTTTAAAGTTCATTTAGGTTTTAATCCCAGCTTTACTGAACAGGCTTATCAGCCACAGGTTATTATGGGCACAGACCCAGCTTGATAACTGTATGAACTGAGAACCTTCTGGATAGTGATAAGGATAGGCAATAAAATAATTTAGGAGCAAAAGTTTTGAGTTTTGTTTGTTTTTGAATAACTGGAGTAGGACAAGAACAGGCTGCTCAGTGTATGTTCACTACATTAAGAAAGCCTGCCTAGGAGCTCCCATTAATGTGTGTGGGATGGTTCTTGTATTTGAAAACATTACACAATACTAAACAGAGCCTTTATTTTTTAAACAGCAGAATCATTCGCAGTTTTTAACATGCTAACATGTATTATGATTCTCCAAGAAGGGTGGGCTTATAAATTTTCCCAAGTTTATTTGACCATAGAATCTTCTCCTGAGGTGGGATTTGTTTGGAAAATGCTACTTTAAGATAACGTCATTTCTCTATCTAGAGTCTAATAGCTCTGAATAGGATGACAGGTCAATTTTATTTTTTTAAAAGATTTTATTTATTTGACAGAGCGAGAGAGCACAAGCAGGGAGAGGGAAAAGCAGGGTCCCCACTGAGCAGGAGGCTGATGTGGGGTTCAATCCCAGGATCTGGGATCATGACCTGAACTGAAGGCAGACACTTAACTGACTGAGCCACCCAGGAGACCCTGGGATGATTATTTCTAAAATGAATGTACAATCATAGACTTTACAGTAGAGTGAAAGAAGACCTGTATGTGATATGAGGATCTGACCAATTAGAATCAATATTGTTTCTTTTATATTCATACTGGGAAAGGAAGATTGTATTGTCACAGCTGTGGGGTCTGCTGCAAAGGAAAAGAAGACTGGATAGACATATTGGTTATTTCTTGATGGTGGGTCACAAGCAATTTCACTTTCCTTTTTTGCACTTTTCTTCATTTGCCATAATTAACAGGTGCTCCTTTAATAATCAGGAGAAAAAAAGATTGCTATTTCAAGTGACTTGTATTTACAATCAGTTATAGGCTGCACTGGTCTGAATCCACCTTTTCTCAGGACTCTGGTCATGCAGCCTATTTCTCCTACCTCCTGCCATGCTGCCTGGCTTGCCCAGGCTGGCACTCCTCTTCTCCCTGACCTGGACAGGATCTGTAATTTTGATTCGAAAGAAGAACATTTTTTTTTTCTTTCCCTTTTTTTCCTTTCTTTTCCCTCCCTCCCTTCCTTCTTTCCTTCTTCTCTCTCTTTCTAAATAAACTTTATGCCCAAATAGAGCCTGAACTCCTGACCCTGAGATCAAGAGTAGCGTACTCTACTGACTGAGCCAGCCAGGCATCCCCAAAGGGAAGAACACTTCTAGCAGTCACCACTGCTCACCGGTGGAACAGGCTACCTTACAAAGCTCACCACTGCTGTAAGCAGAAGCTATCCAGATGATGGAAGGGACAGGAATGATGCTTGGACTATGAAAGGCCTTTTCCAATCCAAACTCTGTGAGGAACACCCCTGCCTCTCGCCCTTCTCTCAAATATGCTCCAAGCCTATCTGTAAAATCAGGAATAAAGCTTACTTCCACGAGTTCCCCAAATCTCATAGCCTATATAAACAAGTGTTTATTGTTTTTTTTTTTTAAAGATTTTTATTTATTTATTTGACAGACAGAGATCACAAGTAGGCAGAGAGGCAGGCAGAGAGAGGAAGGGAAGCAGGCTCCCTGCCGAGCAGAGAGCCTGATGTGGGGCTTGAACCCAGGACCCTGGGATCATGACCTGAGCCGAAGGCAGCGGTTTTAACCCACTGAGCCACCCAGGCGCCCTGTTTTGTTTTTTTTTTAAAGATTTTATTTTTTTATTTATTTGACAGAGATCACAAGTAGGCAGAGAGGCAGGCAGAGAGAGAGGAGGAAGCAGGCTCCCTGCTGAACAGAGAGCCCGATGTGGGGCTCGATCCCAGGACCCTGGGACCATGACCTGAGCCGAAGGCAGAGGCTTTAACCCACTGAGCCACCCAGGCGCCCCAAGTGTTTATTGTTAAGAAAAGTTTCTGGCAGAGTAGATTTCCTCTTTAGGAGAGTCAGCATTTCCTAAGTTTAGTGGATTTTCAACTTTGCCACTGACTAGAGAGGATTTCCAAATTCGGATACAGTACAGGTCTAGAAGTTTGCTTGTTCTCCCACACAGCTTCTCAGTTTCTACAAACATCTTTTGGAATACGTCAATTTCTTTACTTGGAGAATTGTTACCATATTGTGGCTGTGGAACAGTGATTGAACAGGATGGGCACCGACAAGCACAGTTATTGACACATAATATGTCCATCCCAGGGTCACCTGTGTTTCTGGTTGGCAGAGATGATATTCTGAAATATGTGGCAAAGAGTGGCTGTACACAGGCAAAGTCAGAGCAAGGAAAGATAAAGTAGTCTTTTTTTATCTTTGGTGACCAGAACACCATTTATCACAAAGTTAATGTTAACATATAAGGTATTCTCTTTGGCCATAAATAGGTCAGACACTTAGAACTCTTTATCAACAGTTTCATGAGGGCACTCTAATCACTTTCAATACCTCCCCCGCTTCTAGTAAAATCAGCTGAAAGCATAAGCAAATGGGTCTCTTTGGGGCATTTCTTATGAAAGAACCCGAAGGCTCTTCTTTTCCCTTCTGGTTTTTGTTTCTACTTTCTCTCCCTATTTTGGTTCCATACAATATTTTCAGATAGGCCTTCAGTCTTCTGCCTCATTTACCTGACGTCTTATATGAGGGTTATCAATGGCCCTGATAGTTTATAAAAAAAGCTCAAATTGCTTTCCTGTAAATAGCTATTAAAGCTAAAAGAGACACAGTTCTCACTTGGGGACCCCCCCCCAAAGCTCTCAATCTGCAGGAGACAGTCTATATATTAATATATTCCAAAGTTTGGATATTTAAGGAAAATATTCTGGATTTCAGAATAACCAAGACTCAGCAAATCTGTGTCTTCTAAGTAATTAGAAGTAGAGTGCCTTTGCTGTAACTTTCAAAACTACAAAAAAGTAGTCATCAAATAAGCAAATGGCTTTGTAAAAAACAATTTTAATTAATTAATTTCCTGAGAAAAAGTGTTGTAAAAAGAAAGTGTGGTTCACGTTTTCAAGCCTGAGGGATCCAAGTTCATTTGGATCACTGTCTGCAGGGGTGTGTGCCCAGAGTAATAAACATGGCCACCCCATGAGCTCACAGCCAAGCAAACAAAGCAGGAGGCTGACGAACATCCCATCAGGACATGTGAGTGGTCCTGGATTAAAATGTCACCATAGCCATGTGTGCTTTTTGTAAAATGCAAATATACCTGGAACTGAGGTTTGGGAGCTAATTATTTACTTACACATTTACAGAAATTAGTGTAAAATTGGCCTGTTTTAACATGCTAAAAATGAAGACTGTTTTCTTCTAAAGATGTAGGTAAGAACCTTGGAGGAGAGCAAAGGGAATTCTGATTGGACAGAGGGGGCTCCACATCTCTGAGGAGATTCAGGTAAAAACTGTGTGAGGGAAACACAGGTGAGCCAGAACACAGTGCCCGCTGCAACGCTCTGCCCAGAGCCGTGTTTTACCGTGGGCACCCTGAGCACCAGTATCTTGGGCTCCCAGAATGCAGACTAGCAGTGTCAGCAGCACAGGTAAGCCAGGCGGCTCCCAAGGGCTGGCCTGAGAAAGAACAGGGAGTCCCCCTTCAGCACATTAATTCAATGAAATTACTCTCCCAATTCCAAGATTCTGACATAGAAAACATTTACTGGAATACAACCTGGTGGTGAACTAGGGACTACTAAACCTAAAATTGGTATGAAGACAAAGTTCACTTGAGGAAAGCATGAGCAGGAGTTCTCCACCAGCCACTGAACGTGGCACCACTTGTCAGAGCGGAAACCTGGAGGGAGCCTGCAATAAAAGTCCTTTAGTAAAGCCCCTGCAGCTGATGGGAAGGCTGTGCCCTGGGTGTCAATGGTATCCTCTGGGGTTAGGCAGTCTGACAGCCCTAAGCACATCACCCAACCTAATGTACAAATAAAGAAAAAGACTAGAAGGAAACGGACTAAAACCCTGACAATGGAGTAGTAGGATTACAGATGATTCTAGAGTTCTCTAAGGTTTTCTGCCTCTAACAAACTTTGACAATAAGCAGGATATCAGGAAAGAAATAAATGAGTTAGTAGACTCAGGAACAAAGAGAAGGGTTAAAGTCATTTCTTCATCTCTCATATATCACTAATCGAATCTACGTTGTGATATAAATACTTACTCGGCCATGAGTTTGGCTATGCGGTGACAGTCATTCTTGTCGTAAAACCAGATGCTGTATATCGACACTTGAAAAACAAAGGAGAGAAAAAGATGAGGGGAAATGAGGTTTCAACATTTGGGTGTATATAAGTACTACATTATCACCATGGAATGTCACAGAATTTACCACGAAACCCTCAGATTGTTAGGAGTTCCTCTAAAGAAAAAAAAAAGCCTCTCCCCTAAACTGTTTAATAAAATTATTAATAAAATTAGGATAGGCAAAATATCCAGATGAAAACTGAAAGCTTGTTTTTGGGCGGGATTACTAGATCTCACTGAGTCCAAGGAGCCACTAAGTGCAAGCAGCACCATTATTTTATGTATTATCGAGAAAGAAAAACACCACCAGTTAAATTCTAACATTGATGTAAGATGAATTCCAAATGGATATCAAAATATGAAAAAAAAAGTGTCTTAGTTATTGAAAACCCAGTTTACCCATCAGCTAATCGAAACACCAGGACCTCTACCTTGAAGCTTGAAATAGGGAATTAGTAGTTCCAGTCAAAACAGACACCAGCTCCAGACCCAGCACATGACCAGCACCATTTACATAGGAACCGGAAGTGCCGGGGCTGGGCTCAGTCTATCACTCTTCTTACTTTTCCTTTTTCATTCCTAGCATGGATCGTGTGGTCAACACTAAGAGAACCCTCAGAAGATATCTGGTAAGTAGGTAAATGAACCTTATTATTACTAAAGGTAACAATACGTAAAAATGACTAAATAATTTCTGAATAAGGTGGAGTAGAAGTACTGAATACTTCAGTCAAAATAAACGTAAGGATAGCTAGGACTCACTGTTACCATGTGTACCCACTGTAACCCTCACAGCCTGGCTCAGGCTGCACCTCCCTTCATACTTATGTTGACCGGTACAGGAAGTGTAGGTATCATAGGCCTTTCTTTTTATAATAAACTTTTTTTTTTTTAAATACAGGAGGCAGGATTTTTTAGTGGGCATGAATAAGGAGGGTGCAGTGCCAGTTCTCATGAGTGCAGAGCCTGTCGTTTGTCCAAGGGGCCATTATTAGGGATATAACTGACCCACAGCCATCTGGGATGAGGGGCTTTTCAACCATAATGTCTTCCAATTCATCTGCATTCAACTTCTTGGAAATGTGGATCTTCCTGTGGCCAGGGAACTTGAACTTGGCCCTTTGTATGGCCTTAATCACATGCTCCTTGCTCTGCAACTTGGTAAGGATGGACATGATGACTTGGCCAACTGTGGACCCTGGCCACTGTACCCTGGGCCTTTCCAAAGGCGCGCTCTGCCTGTCGGTCTGGAGCACCTCAACCCCAGCATAGGACGGTATCGTGTTGATACAGAGGATGTGGAAGGGGGAAAGCTGCACTCGGATGTGAAACCATCACTGCCACAGCTTTTCACCATGTACTTGTCGGCACAAATAGGGGCAGCTTCCAGGGCTTCAAAGGAGAGCGGCTCATACTCATCTGAGATCATGTTGCCACATAGTAGGTACTCATCCATTTTTGCCTTCTTCCGCCTCGTGTCAAAGATGCAGATCTTGGCATCAGGGACATCTCTGTAGAAGTGAGACTTTGGATATGGCTTGTTCTTATGATACCAGTAACATGGGTTGTATGGCAGCCCATGGCGACAGCAGGGTGGCACCCCGAAGGAAGACTGCTAAACTTTTAATTTTGATGTAATTGTAGCTTCACACACAATTGTAAAACACAAATGGAGAACATGTGTGCCCTCTGTTTCTTCCAATGGTAACATTCTGTAAAGTTGTAACATAATATAGCCAGGCATGGTCACAAGGAACCCTGGTGTCCTTCTATAGTCACACCCTCCCTGCTTGGTCCCTCTCCCCTGTCTCTGACCCCTAGCAAACACACTAATCTGTTCCCCATTTCTTTAACATTCTATTTCAAGAATGTTCTATGTTGGGGCGCCTGGGTGGCTCAGTAGGTTAAAGCCTCTGCCTTTGGCTCAGGTCATGGTCCCAGGGTCCTGGGATCGAGCCCCACATCAGACTCTCTGCTCAACGGGGAGCCTGCTTCCTCCTCTCTCTCTGCCTGCCTCTCTGCCTATTTGTGATCTCTGTCAAATAAATAAATAAAATCTTAAAAAAAAAAAAAAGAATGTTCTATGTTATAAATGGAATTACATAGAATGCGACTTTCTGAGACTGACTTTTCTGATTCAACATAATTCTCTGGATATTGATCCAAGTTGTTGCTTGCATCAAATAGTTCATTCCCCCCTGCCCTCACCACCCCCCACTTTTGTTTGCTGAGTAGGATATTTCATGGTATGGATGTACCTGTTCAACCATTTATCCATTTGAGGATATGTGATATGTTTCCAGTTTTCGGCTACTACGAATAAAGCTATAAATGTTCGTGCAAAGGTTTTTGTGTGAACAGAAGTTTTCCTCTCTGGGCTAAATGCCCCAAAGTACAATTACTGAGTCACGGCAGTTGCACGTTCAGTTTAATAAGAAAGTCTTAACCTGTTCCCCAGAGTAACCCACCAGCAATGTATGAGCAATGCAGTTTCTCTGCATCCTTGCCAGCATTTGTTCTCCTATTTTTAACTTCCTCCGTTCTGCACTAACAGGTGTATAGTGACATCTCACGGTGGTTTTAGTTTCTATCTCCCTAATAGCTAAAAATGCTAAGCATCTTTTCAGGTCCTACTTTGTCATCCATATATCCTGTTTAGTCAAATGTCTGCTCACGTCTTTTGCCCCTTCTAACTGATTTTTTAAAAAATATTTACTTTTTTTCACTTACTTGAGAGCGAGCGAGTGAGCGAGCACGAGTGGGAGGGGCAGGAGAGGGAGAGAGAATCTGAAGCAGACTGCGCTGACATGGAGCCTGATGTGAGGCTCAATTCCATGACCCTGAGTCGAAATCAACAGTCTGAGGTCCAACCAACTATGCCACCCAGGAGCCCCCTAATTGATTTTTCTTTTTTCTTTCCTGTTGAATTTTATGAGTTCTTTATATATTCAAGATACTAGTCCTCTGTTGGATATATATGTGGTTTGAAGATATTTTCTCCCTGTCTGTAGCTTGTTTTTCATCCTCTTAATAAGGGCTTTCCAGAGCAAAAGTTTTTAATTTTGACAAGGTCCAATTTATTAATTTTTCCATTTATGGATCATGCTTTTGGTGTCAAGTCAAATAATTTTTTGCTAATAGACACCTAGTTCCAAAAACTTTTCCTAAAAGGTTTATAGTTTTACATTTCAGTCAGTGATCCATTTTGAGTTAACTTTTCTAGAAAAATGTTTAGGTTAAGGTCCTTTTCTTTTTCTTTTCTCTCTCTCTCTCTCTCTCTCTCTTTTTTTTTTTTTTTTTTTTGGCCTAATTGCTCCAGCATTATTTGTTGAAAATGCTCTCCTCCCTCTCTCTTTTTTAAAAGATTTATTTTAGAGAGAGAGAAACTTCAGCAGACTCCTCACTGGGCTTGGAGCCCAACTCAAGGCTCAATCTCACAACCCTGAGATCAAGACTTGCACTGAAACCAGGAGTCAGATGCTCAACTGACTACGCCACCGAGGGGCCCCTGCTCTCCTCTCTCTATTGAGGAATCTTTTTTACCTTTGTCAAATGGCAGTTGGGCATATTTTTGTGGGTCTATTTCCTATTTTGTGTATTTCATCCCACTTATTTATGCATGTATCCCTCCACCAATACCACACTGTCTTGATTATTGCTGCTATATAGCAGGCTTTAATATTGGGTAGAATAATTCCTCCCACTTTATGCATCTTTTCCAAATTGTTTTAGCTTCTACAGCCTATGCCTTTCCATATAAATTTTAGAATCATTTGTTTATGTCTACAAAAATCTTTGCTGGTATTTTGAAAGGAAGTGCTTTAAACCTATAGACTAATTTGGAAATAGGTGAATTTGTACTATGTAGAGTCCTTCAATACATAAATACAGTCTACTTCTCCATTTATTCAGGTTTTTAAAAAAAATTCTTTCATTAGTATTTTGTAATTTTCAGCACACAGATCCTATACATGTTTTGTTAACCTTATGCCTAAATAGTTAATTTTCTTTTTAAGAATTATAAATGGTAGGGTTTAAAAAAAAGTCTATTTATTTATTTTTATTAATCTCTACGCTCAATGTGTGGCTCAAACTCACAACCCTGAAATCAAGAGTCACATGCTCTTCCGACTGAGCCAGCTAGGCACCCCAAAATGGTAGTTTTTAATTGTGACTGATTTTTGAGTGTTGATCTCGTATCCTCATACCTTACACCAAACTCATTAGTTCTAGAAATTTGTACCTAGACAGTCCTCTTATCTGTAAGTAACACTTTCATTATTTCTTTCTCTTTCCTTTCTATTCCAATATGTAGACCTATTTTTCTTTCTTGTCTTACTGCAGTGGTTAGAACTTTCAGTGCTGTGTTGCAAAGCTGTGTTGACTGTGGACATCCTTGCCTTATTCTCAATCTTAGAGGGAAGACACCCTTTCACTATAAATATAATGTTGGCTGTAAGTCTGTTGTAGATGCTCTTTATCAAGATGACATAGTTCACTTCTATTCCAACTAGAGAATTTTTATGATGAATGGATATATAATTTTTTTCCTGCATCAAAAAACACAAAATATGATCATGTGATATTTCTATTTCATATTTAGTCTTGATATGATGGAGTAAACTGACTGATTTTCAATACGGAACCAGCTTTGCAACTCTGGAATAAAACCCATTTGGGCATCACTTATATCTGTTTTCTCTATATTGTTGGGTTTGCTTTTATTTGGTTGAGGATTTTTTTTTTTACCTAGTTCATGAGAGATACTGCTTTGTGGGTTTTGTTGTTGTTGTTGTTTTTGTACAGTCTTTGCCTTGTTTGGGTATCAGAGTAATGCTGGCTCTGTAAAATCAGCTGACAACTGTTCTTTCCCTGTCTGTTTTCTGGAAGAAACTGTAAAATTAGTGTTAATTCTTTGAACTCTCCAGTAAAACCATCTGGGCCTGGATATTTCTTTTCCTTTTAAATTATTAATTCAATTTCTTCAAGGGCTAAAGGATTATTCACGTCCTCTAATTTATCTTGGTTGAGTTTTGTAGTTTGGGTTTTCAAGGTTCATTTCTTCTAACTTATCAAGTTTGAGTGTAAAGTTATTCATAGCATTGGTTTATTACCCTTTTAATGTCTGGAGAATCTACAGTGATATCCACTATTCTATTCCTGATACTGGTACTTTGTGTCTTCTTATTTTTGTTGGTATTACTAAAGGTTTATCAATCTTATTGACCTTTTAAAAAAATTTTTTAAAACCTAGCTTTTTGCTTCATTAATTTTTGTTTCCATATTTTCAACATCATTGATTTCTTCTGTGCTCATTTTTATTCTTTCCTTACTTCTATATGCTTTGAGCTTATTTTGCTCTTGTTTTTAAAAGTTCCTGAAGTGAGAATTTAGTAGGTTCTCAGCCAGTGTCACTTGAAAGGGCGGGAGGAGGAATTTCCCTGGCTAGGCCACCTGGTGGGCCTTCTAGAGAAGGGAGCCTCCAGCCTTCACAAATGAAGACTGCTTCCCAGGCCAGGTTGGTGATGTGGCTCCTCCTCTACCCCGTACCTCGCCTTCATGGAAGGGAAGGAAAGCACTCCCTTGGTGGCCACTTATTGCCAACAGGGCTTTTAATCCTTCCTGTCAGTTTTCCTGGGCTCACCTGATACTGTTGGCAGGACTCCCACTAGATCCAGGAGGGGAATGGGCCTACCTGATCTGTCTTGTGTTGCTAGGCTGGAAGTCAACAAATACCAGACGTGGGTGCCCTTCTTCTGTTGGGTGAGAGGGTTTTAAGACCCTGCTGCTGGGTTGTTTTGCCAGTCCTGGGTCTTCCTTTTTCTACCTTTCAGAGTTCTCCCAATTGTCTCTTGTGCTTTTTCTGGGTTTTTATGGTTATAAACAGGGAGAAGCAAGGAGAGACCAGTCTGTGCCATCTTGCTTGGATGAGAAGTCTCATTACATATTTTCATGGAAAGACTAAGGGGCTTATTAAAAACCAGAGATTAAAAGTCTGAGAACTGTAGCTAGAACTCAGGTATTCCCATTACTAGGCCAATAGTCTTAACATCACACAGCCACTGCCTCATTACATGAAATAACATAAAATTTTTTATAGAAACAAAAAGTTAATGAGCTTTAATTATGCTTGAAGACTAAAGTAACACATGAAATAGAGTATAAATAAGTTAAAAATTATAAATAAAAGAATGACAGGATATAGGAAATACAATGCTAGAACAAGAAACTTTAAATTGGGGCATCTATGTGGCTCAGATGGTTTAGCAACTGCATTTGGCTTGGGTCATAGGATCGAGCCCTGTATCAGGCTCCCTGCTTGGTGGGGAACCTGCTTGTCCCTCTCCCTATGCCCCTTTCCCCCCTGCTCATGTACTCTCTCTTAAATAAATAAATAAAACAAGAAACTTTAAAGATCCTTTTCATAACTATTATTTGTACTCTATTAACATACATTAATATGTATTGATACAGTAATTGGGAAAGCCAGCTAGAAGCTTTTTTAAAATTGAGGTATAAATGACATAACATTATTAGTTTCAAGTATATAATGTAATGATTATTTGTATATATTGTAAAATGATCACCACAGTAAGTTCAGTTAACACCCATCACCATACACAGTCACAAAACTTTTTCTTGTAAGGAGTACTTTCAAGATCCACTCTTAGCTACTTTCAAATATGCAATACAGTGTTACTAACTAGTGACCAGGCTTTAATATCACATCCCCATGACTTACTCATTCTGTAACTGGAAATTTGTACCTTTTGACTCCCCTTCACCCATTCTTCCTCCCTTCCTCTGCCTCAGGCAACCATAAATCTGTTCCCCATATCCATGAGCTTGGTTTTTGTTTTTTGTTTTTTTTCCTTAATGATTCCACATATACTGGGGCACCTGAGTAGTTAAGTGGTTAAGTGCACCAGTTGGTTAAGTGTCCGACTCTTGTTTCGGCTCAGGTCATCATCTCAGGGTTGCAGGATGGAGGCCCGTGGTGGGCTCCATGCTCAGTGCTGAGTCTACTAATGCTTCTTTCCCCTTTTCCCTCACTCTAAAAATAAATAAGTGAATCTTAAAAAAAAATGATTCCACATATAAGTGAGACCATAAAGCATTTATCTTTCTGTATTTATATTTAGCATAATGCCTCAAGGTCCATCCATGTTGTCGCAAAGGTAAGAAATCATTCTTTTATGGCTGCGTATTATTCTGTTCTATGTATATACATATTCTTTATCCATTCATCCACTGATGGACCCTCAGGTGTATCCATATTCTGGCTGTTGTAAATAATGTTATAATAAACATGGGGGTGCATGTATCTTTTCAAATTAGTGTTTTCACTTTTTTTCAGATATATACCCTGAAGTAGAATTGCCAGATCATGGTGGTTCCATTTTTAATATTTTGAGGAATGTCCATACTGTTTTCCACAGTGGATGCAAAAATTTACAGTCCCAGCAACAGTGCACGAGGGTTTACATTTTCCCACATTATCACCAACACTTGTTCTTTCTTGTCTTTTTGATAACAGCCATTCTAACATATATGAGATGATATCTCATTGTGGTTTTAATTTGTATTTCCCTGATACTAGTGACGTTAAGCATCTTTTCATGTACCTGTTGGCCATCTGTATGTCTTTTTTGGAAAAATGTCTATTGAGATCCTCTGTTGACTTTAAATCAGATTATTTGTTCTTTTGTTATTGAGTTGTATGAGTTCTTTATATAATTTGGGTATTAGCCCCATATTAGTAATATGACTTGCAAATATTATCTTCCATTTGGTAGGTCACCTTTTCAGTTTGTTGATGGCTTCCTCTGTCGTGCAGAAGCTTCTTAGTTTGATACAATCTCACTTGTTTATTTTTGCTTTTGCTACTTTTTGCTTTTGGTGTCAAATCCAAAAAATCATGGCCAAAACCAATGTCCAAGAGCTTACCACCTACGTTTTCCTCTGGGAGTTTCATGGTCTCAGGTCTTACATTCAGGTCTTTAATCTATTTCAAATTTATTTTTCTGTATGATTTAAGATAGTAGCCCATTTTCATTCTTTTCCATGTAGCTGTCCAGTTTCCCTAACATCATTTATTGAAGAGACTGTCTCTTCCCCATGGTTTATTCTTGGCTCCCTTGTTATAAATTCATTTGACCATATATGCGTGAGTTTATTGCTAGGCACTCTATTCTATTCTATTCTATTCTATTCTATTCTATTCTATTCTATTCCATTCTATTCTATACAAAGTTTTGGAGACTAAAGCTCTATAGGATATCTTGAAATCTGAGATTGTGATACCTCTAGTTTTTGTTTTTGTTTTTTAAGATTTTACTTGTTTATTTGACAGAGAGAGAGAGACCACAGCAGGGGGAGCAGCAGGTAGAGGGAGAGGGAGAAGCAGGCTAGCAGAGGAGGGAGTCTGATACAGGGCTCAATCCCAGGATCCTGGGATCATGACCTAAACTGAAGGCAGATGCTTAATGACTGAGCCACCCAGATGCCCTAGCTTTTTCTTCTACCTCAAGAAGAACTTGAGGGGATCTTTTGTGGTTTCAGACAAATTTTAGGACTGTTTGTTCTATATCTGTGGAAAATGTCATGGCAATTTTAATACAAATCACACTCAATCTGTAGATTGCGTTAGGTAGTATGGACATTTTAACAATTTAATTCTTCCAATCCAAGAGCATGGAATATTTTTTCATTTATTTGTATTCTCTTCAATTTCTTCCATTATGTCTTAAAGTTTTCAGTACACAACAAAAGCTATTTTAATGGCACATATTTTGTTTCACTCTGAATTAAGGTCATTTTATTCTACCAAAAACTTCACGGCAAATCACAACTTTAAAGTTCCCTTTTTGATAGAAATAAAAGTTCAACTGGATTTTTTTTCAACTGTCATTCTAGAGGGATGAAAGCACTGATATACAGAGTGAGTGAATAGCTTCATTTTATGAATGAAGATCATGAATGTGAATTTTTTTCCTATCCTGTTCATAAGGGGACTTTTCTGGTGGAGAAACCCTCCGGTTTCATTAAAACCGTCCTTGACTATTGGGCTCCACGTCTGACCATGGGTCCTGCAGGTGACTGTGCCCAGTACCACCAGGCACCCAGGCTGACTTTGGCTTTCTGAGCAGTCATTCGGCCTGCTGTGAATAGTTTTCCAAGTTTGGACCCAGGTTCATAGCCCCTCTTCCAGTCACAGAACTTCGAAACACCACCACCGTTTCAAACAGAATCAATGTCTAATGAATAATGAGTAATTTTGGAATACTTTACATGATGTAAGTAAATAGACTGAATTTAGTTTTGACAGCCCCGTGACAAGGAACACAGAGGAGGCTTTGTTACAGAGGAGATATTTATTAAACATTATCTTCTACAGGGTCTTATGTTCCTAATCCTTGCAGCTAAGGATTGCTCCTACATAAAGTAAATCAGATTGGGCTCTGAGAAGGCTCCATATATGGCAATTAAACACAACCATCTTTCTTTAAATATGCCTCTTTCAATCCCGGCTAAAGAACATAGAAAACACAAGAGTCTGAATACAAGATTCCAGTTTTCCTCTAATGGACACACCCCTACAACTTAAGCAGTGATGAGAAAGTTTATGATACACATTACATCAGGCTCACAGAAGAACACACAACATTTTCCGGGCTAAACCGGGGCACTTAGTAATGTTTTCATAGTGGGTTGCAAACCCAGCTCTTAAGAATTTCATACTGATAATCAAAATAAGCCCAATAGAGCTGTCAACTTATATTGACAATACTTTACTTACATCCTCCCTTTCTCCTTTGAAGAAATGCACTATAATTTAGAAATAAGACACATGCTGCCTTCTACTCTTCTACATTATCAAATAAACTGCCAAAAAGAGCCAAACACTTTGAAAGGCATGTTTGCAGAAGAAATAAAGATAAGGAAGCCATAACGATAGCTTAATGGGTAAAGGATAAGAGTCACACTCGATTCTGCCAAAAGTGGACCTGTAGAGGTTCAGACACGCATCCAAGAATCAGCTCTGTCTGCCAACATATCAAACGCTCAGTTCATGCAACTGGCAAGGAGGCTCTGGGAGCTGCCCCTGAGCCTGTCACTGTCATCGGTGAGGAAAGACAGACAAGTTCCCAGATAGCTAAGATCACGGAGGACCTGTCTTCAAGCCAAAGCCACATATTCTTCCCTCAAGAGAACTTCCACTCTATGGCCCAACACATTCTGGGAACAATTCACTTGCTGAAACATCCTGAAATAATTTTCCTTGATTAACTACAGCACAGAAGATTTAAGGATCTGACGATACAGTATTACTTTGCAAATAATGATGGCATTCTGATTTATAAATGGCTTTTCTCAAGATGAAAGCAAACTATTTAGTTATTGGACCCCCAGCATATAGTGTGGCTGTTAACAGCTGTCCCAAGTAAGTCGTGCTGTATAGGCAAGTCACTGAAGGGTTAGGGGGTGTGGTAGGGCACTGATTACCTTTAGGTTGTACTTCCATGAAAAATACAAAAATTCTGAAAATAATATCCAAAATTAAATATTTCCTTTGCTTTTTAAATGGTACTATCTTTTGAAAGTGTGAAAAACAAGACTGACAAAGATTAAAGGTATTAGATCATTTAATATTGAGACATTTTTAAAAAGCTGAAGGGCAAGAGTTTTACATTTCCCCAGAGAGCCCTCTTTGAAGATCTAGCAGTCTATTATGAGCTGATGTTAAATCTCACTCTGCTTTTCATCTGGAATGGTGTATGGCATGCAGAAGATCAAGAAAACCCAAATTAATTTGGAGCCTTTGTAAAAATCCCTGAGACTTCTTGAGATGCTGTAAAATGTCACAAAAACAGAGCTGGGAATCACTCTCATGCACATGTTGTCTTTTTGATTCATTTATTATTTAGATCTGACCTACTTTCTAAAAGGATTTGAGGAGGTTGGAGATTTTCTCAGTATGGTGCCAAGCTGAAAAAGGGCTTTGATAAAAGCTTTTTGGCAATGGTATTAAGAGTTATAAAATTTCTAAAGATGATACTGACAAAGATACCTTACACCGGGAAAGAAAAACAAGAAAATGTGCTTTGAGTATAGACAAAAACATTTATTCTAGACATAGGGAAAATCCTTCTGATTATAAAATATAAGAATGTGATAGACTGGGTGCCTGGGTGGCTCAGTTGGTTAAGTGACTGCCTTCGGCTCAGGTCATGATCCTGGAGTCCCGGGATTGAGTCCCGCATCGGGCTCCCTGCTTGGCAGGGAATCTGCTTCTCCCTCTGACTCTCCCCGCTTCTTATGCTCTCTTTCTCTCTCTCAAATAAATTAAAAAAAAAAAAAAAAAAAGGAAAAGAAAAGAATGGAATAGATTGGGGAGCCTGGGTGGCTCAGTTGTTAAGCATCTTCCTTCAGCTCTGGTCATGATTCCTGAGTCCTGGGACCAAGCCCCACATTGGGCTCCTTGCTCGGCCGGAAGCCTGCTTCTCCCTCTCTCACTCCCCCTGCTTTTGTTCCCTCTTTTGCTGTGTCTCTGTCAAATAAATACATAAAATCTTAAAAAAAAAAAGAATGGAATAGATTATATAAACATAAGCCTCTCTTGGCTAGTGAAAAAGCAAATGCCCCTGCCTGGACAGACCATTTCCTTTAGGACAAGAATAAGCCTGAAGGCTCTATACCAACGTTAAAAGGTTCGGAAAGAGAGAGAAGAGAAAGGCTCTGAGGTGGAAGGTAGAACACATGCATACAGGAAAAGTGTATGGAGCCAAAGCCTACCTAACCTAGGATTCTGACAGGAGACTGTGGTAGGAGGCAAACGGGCATGCAAGGAAACTCCATGAATCTGTACATATTGCTGGTAAACGTGATTCAGTTATCTCAGCAGCTGACCTGTTCCGGCCAAAACACACATCTTAAAACACCAATGAACACTAACATGGTAGAGAAAGACTACACTTTCTAAAATTTACACTGCAATGTCTATTTACTGAACATTGATTAAAAGACATAGGCCAGGACATTCTAAAATGCTATTCTGTAAGTTCTCTGGTTTATTATTTTAAAATTTGGTGCTCCTCTCTAAATTAAGTCAAGTCTGAAACTGTTTACCGGCAATATTGCTTCCACACTCCCTTTTAATACTGGGATTTTAGTACAGGATTCAGACACATGAAATGATCATTGAATTTTTGGAGGGAAATTAGGAAAGTAAGCACAAGAATATCACAACTATTCGTTCTTAATTACAAAAATTTTCTATTCTTAAACAATGGGCAACCCCCAATAAAAAGTGAGTCACACTAGGGTTTTAACTGTAGGGTTGACTGCCACGACTGCCACACAGTACTCATTCCTTAAGGCAGAGCCTCTCCTGTGTGTGTGCTTGCAAGGGATTATGGGTATGCCAAATGTTGGATCTGTCCATCCCCTGGTGGTCTGTTCATCCCAGTGTCCCACACAGAGATGATCATTTTTATGTATCACAAGGGACAATAAAGAGTGGGAAGCATGGCCCCTGGCCTCCAGGGAGTGTCGTGGGCTCCCCAAAATCTACACGTAGGGCTTTGGGAAAGAGATCAGAAAGCGGTGTAGGAAAAGGGGGACATTCTTTTCTCTCCTTTCCCTAACTAACTTCTCTGCTACATATTTTTCTGCCACTTTACTAAGAGATCATCCAAACCTGCCCGGTAAGGCAAGTGCTCACGAGGATCAGGACGGTGTGGTGGGATCGGAGAGGCTGTGGTGCGCATACTCTGCCTAGAGCTCCTGCTGACTCCTAGTGCTTGCAGGGATGCAGGTGCTGTGTGGCCTTCACAAGAAGGAAAGCTAGAAATGCAGGTGTATGTGTAAAATATCCTTATTTTTAAATGTTGGTAGCAAATGCTTATCGCATGCTTTCCTTTTAATTAAAAACAAAATCAAAAACAAAAAAACAACTGCGCATGCCTGAAGCAGTGACTCCATAAGCAGCTCAGAGCTGCCTGGATCCTCCAGGGGACCCCACTCCACAGGGGCTTCAAATCTTCTTGGACTAAAGGTTACTCTGTTTCAATTTTTACCTCCACAATGAACTTCACTTTGTAAACACAAGATGAAACCTATATTTACACACATTAAGAACACATTTCTGCCACTTAGCTATGTGTAATTGTTGCTTTCCTTTGTGAGTTCTCAGAAGAGAAAACATTATTTAAAAGAGATAAATGGGGGGCACCTGGGTGGCTCAGTAGGTTAAAGCCTCTGCCTTCGGCTCAGGTCATGATCCCAGGGTCCTGGGATCGAGCCCCGCGTCCGGCTCTCTGCTCAGCGGAGAGCCTGCTTCCCTTCCTCTCTCTCTGCCTACCTATGATCTCTGTCTGTCAAATAAATAAATAAATAAAATCTTAAAAAAAAAAAAAAGATAAATGGTGCATGCATTGCTAACTTTTAAAACATTTGTAATTAGGGTAATACCACATATACACAAAAAGTTAAAATTCCTTTTTACCTGACAACACTACTTTAGGGGGAATAAAAGCAGTACTTAGTTAAGGCCAGAGAAAAGAATCTGCTTTGGAAATTTGGAAATGTTCATGGACTTCCAAAAAAAGCTAACCAGAAGGTACCTGGTAGAGGTTCCATTAGAGGCTCTCCTAGAACACTCCATAGTGGCCTACAATAGATAGAAAGCCAAGCAGACATTTGAAACTTCTGACCTGACAGCACCACCAGGTCAGCCCTGGAGTCCAAGTCACTCTATGTTTTCATGGTGTTTTTACCTCTTCAGTCTACTAACGTGGCAACAGCAAGGCTCCTTCCTTATCTTCGTCCAGAAGGCCAGATTAATGCAGTTGCCACAGATCTTTCTCCTACACTGATAGCAGAGTCACACTAACCACAGCAGTGCTGCTGCTGCTGGTGGAAGACTGCCTTTCTCCAGGCTGGCCAAGCAGCACTGTGCTGGATTCAAAGATCACAGAAAAAGGACTGCGGAGCTTTTAAAATTGTTTATAAATTCCTCTTTTAGTCTGGAGGAGAAGTCACACTTTTTGACTTGAAAAATTGTAAACTTCTCTTGCAAGGACATTTCCTGCTCTGTGCTTTAAGTCTGAAGATGTGTGCAAATGCCAATAGCCACCTGCCATCTCTACTGCTCTGAGTCTTGCCCTTGAACTGAGAAAGGGCAAGCAGAAACCAAAAAAAAAAAAAAAAAAAAAAAAAAGTACACACTGCAATATTTCTTCTACTAAAACTTTCCATCTAGCAGCTGCATTTTCAACACTATGGAAATGAATCACCCTGCCTTTTCTAGTGATCTAATTTTAATTAAAAATGTTCTCTATCAAGAGACTGATGCCCGATATAAAGGAAAAGTTGTAAGTGAAGTGGAAACAAAGGGGTACTTCTCACAGGCTTTTGGAGGTAAGTTCTTAAAAATATTAAATAGTAATAATATTTTTATTTTCAATTGCTTGTTACAGTGATTTGTTGTTGTTAAGCAGGTTATAGGACAATATACTCTGTTCATTTTTTCAGAAGTACTTTAGGATTATAGAAAACATTTGAAAATATTAGAAGTGGTATTCAGTGGGAGATCTATGCCTTAAGGCAACACAACAATTGTCCTTGTTTCTTTCAGTAAAAAAAAATACCAAGTCTAACATGCACATAAAGTAAAATAATGTTGTTATTTTTTTGGCTAAAACCACAATCATACACTGGTCTAAGGAGAGAGTAGGTTTGAGGAAAGAAAACCTAGACTGTACACTCCTTCTAATTAATGGATCAGTGTTGCTGCTAAAAATGATAAACAAGCAAACAAACAAAAAACCCAACATGTAAATATCCCCACAGTCTTTCTGGTGGATCAGATTTTCACCAGTACTGGTCTAATTTACAGCTGATAATTTTCTAATCATACATCTTAAATTATTAATTTTATCATTAATTAACAGAGCTCTTTTAGGAATAAATATTCATAGCACTGGAATTAATATAGTAACATATTTCATTAAGAATCTTCACCCCTACCTTAAGTTCTAACATAATTTAATGACTTCTGCTTGTGATTCTCTAAGAAAATACAACAGAACCTCAGGACTAAAAAGATAACTAAAATTCTTTAAAAGTACATAACAGTTTTATCAAAATGGTATAGTGCTTGATAAAGTACTTGGTAAATGACAAATAAATATCAATTCAATAAATATCCTTGAATTCAGTATCACAAATTCAGTAAATATCACTGAATATGATGTCTGAGTTAAATAATCAGCCTGCTTGTTTTAAACAAAGTAAAAGACAATACTGAAATACTTTTTGCAAAAGGAAATCATCAAATGCCAGAATTGACTTTATAGAGCTTAATGGGACCACAAACCTTTACTTTAATAGCTTCAATTAACCAAGTTATAATGTACACTGCCTAGCTGTAACAGAGAGAAAAACCAGTTTTGCTTGCTTTTACTTTTTTGTTGATTCATGTACCAAATTTTGGATTTAAAAAAAACCTGTTCAGAAGCCTTTACAGAGGCAACCCTCTCGCGTCCCCTCCCTCTTCACTCAATCAACTTTGCTTTAAACCTAAAACAAAAATAAAAAACCCTTTGCAGAATACTCTTGGGACATCTCACAATTAAGTCATAAAGAGGTGCCCACAGAAGTAGAAATCAAAGGGAAAGCACCCTCTGGGACAAACATACTTAGTAAGGTGTGGTGCTCATAGCAGGTATTTGCCAAATGCTTGCTAGGAGAATGAATAGTGGGTAAGAGAAGCATGATCTCCTCACTGCACAAGAGTGGACGGTGGAGATACGTGTCCTGTGATAAAATCAGAAATTACAGGTCCTGTATCTGCCTTTTCAGAGGCCAGTCTATATGGAGAATAACTGTCCTGAATTTTCTGAATAGGGCATTCCTCTTAGAATTTTCTTTAGATGTGTTGGGAAAGATTTTAAGTTACTGACCCAACATTTTACTGTTTGTGAGTGTATTCAGATCTATTTATTCCTGAATAAGTTTTGTTGCACTAAGTTTTCTTCTAGGAAACAGTATATATAATCTAAATTTTAAATGTATAGGCAAAAAGGTTCTTCATAGTGATTTGTTTTTAAAAAATGTGTATTGCCTGTATTCAGTTGCAACACATAAAAAATATATACATTATTCCTAATATTGCCCATTATGCTCCCCCCCTTTCACCGTTGTTCAATCAATCAAGTTAAAGGGGAGTTTTTGTTGATTTTGTTCTGTTGTTCTCCTACAATTTCTATGTTCTGAAGTTAACTGCTACTCATCTGTGTATTTTTCTTCACCTTAACCCAGATTTCTCTTTTTTCTTAACTTCTTGGGCTGGTAGGCCTACATATGGTAATTTTTATAAAATTCTAATATGTATTTGAAAAAAATGCAAATTCTTGAATTGCTGGAAGCAGTGCTCTTCAAACGCTCATTAGATCAAGTTTAACTGTACTGTTTAGGTATCTCGTAATTAACTGCTTTATCTGTCAATTACTGAGGTGGCATGCTAAAATCTCTCATGATGATTAGGGATTTTTAACTTTTGATATGTATATCTGATATACACTACGTATGTACCAGTTTGGAATCATTTTATCTTTCAGGTAATTCATTCCTTTTACCATTAGGTGGCAACTTTTACCATGAAGTTTTTAACTGAAATTTATCATGTATGACTAACATAGCTATAGCAGCCTTGTTTGGTTAACAGTTTGATATACTGCATTCTATCCCTTTACTTTCAATTTTTCCAGGTTTCTGAGTTTTACATTTTTTGAAAACATTCACAAATTCTGTATCTTCATCCAGTCCCAGAATGTCTTTTAATTGGCTACTTTAGCTCACTTGACATTTTGTTCTAGTTACTGACTTATTTCTGCCATTTTATATTGGGCTATTTCCCATGGTGTTCGGTCACTGCCAACCCCACCAACCCCCCAGTTCATACTGATTTAAAAGACTCCTATGTTTTGTAGTGGTTACCCTGAATCATTTGAACACACACAGCTTGATTTAAATCTATGGTTAATCAATTTATTTATTCTCACCCTGGTTGTGGGATGCTTTAGGTCTGACGAGCTTTTACCTGATGCTGTTGGTATCTAGTATTTTTCCTTCACCTTTTTAAAACCTCTACTCAGACTAGTCATTTCACTGTCTTATATAGTCCATGCTTATTTTAATTTAAAACAAAGTAAATCATTTGCTCATTAGTTTGTAAACTTCATTTCTTTCTTCTGTGCTCAATTTTCTAAGTGGGCTCCACAGCATGGAGCCCAAGGCAGAGCTCGAACTCACAACCCTGAGCTCAAGACCTGAGCTGAGGGATGCCTGGGTGGCTCAGTCGAAGCATCTGCTTCCGGCTCAGGTTGTGATTCCAGAGTCCCGGGACTGAGTCCCTCATTGTACTCCTTGCTCAGCGGGGAGACTGCTTCTCCCTCTCCCTGTCTCTTCCCCTGCTTGTGCTTTCTCTCTCTCTGACAAATAAATAAATAAAATCTTAAAAACAAAACAAAACAAAAAAACTGAGCTCAAGAGTCGGCTGTTTAACTGACTGAGCCACCTGAGAACCCCACTATGTTCTTCTTTCTGAACCAAATTAAATACAATTAAGAATTCAGTTGCATTAAGAGCGTTTTCAACAGCCACATGTACTGGATAGCGCTGCTTTAGAAGCACCTACAGCAAGGGGCCGCTAGAGGCAAAAGTTCTGTTTTTGTTTGAAAGGTGTGTTTATTTTGTTCTCCTAATTATTGAATTGAATTAATTCTCTCAGTACTCTTATTCCTTTGTCTTCCAAAGTCAGTAGCTGCAACTAAATATGCTGTCAGTCTAACTGGTGCTCCTTATAAATAATCAATTTCAAGTACACTTTGGTAGCTTCTGTCTCTTTGTGCATTTCTTTCTACTTACTGTGCTTGGTGTCTTATCCTACTGCCCAAATCAGAGATTTATGACTTTTGAATATTCTAGAAAATTTTTAGTTATAAATCTCTTCAAATACTGTCTCTCCTAAATCTATTTTATCATTCTGAAAATTCTTCTCTATTATGTGTTAGACTTTCTAATTCTACCCTCCTGATCGTATTTTCCATTCCTTTCCTTTCTTGGATGAATTCTGAATAACTCCCTCAGATGTCTCTACCAGTTCCTCAATTCTCCTTTCTGTTGTTACAAATTAACTGCTGAGAAATAAGCCAATCAGAGAAAGACAATTATCATATGATCTCACTGATATGAGGAATTTGAGAAACAAGGCAAAGGATCATAGGGGGAGAGAGGAAAAAATGAAACAAGATGAAACCAGAGAGGGAGACAAACCGTAAGAGACTCTTCATCTCAGGAAACAGATTGAGGGTTGCTGGAGGGCAGGGGAAGGGGATGGATGGGGTGGCTGAGTGATGGAGATCGGGGAGGGTATATGTTGGGGTAAGTTCTGTGTATTGTGTAAGACTGATGAATCACAGACCCGTACCCCTGAAACAAATAATACATTATATGTTAATAAAAATTAACTTAATCAAAAAACAAACAAACAAAAAACAAAACCAAATTAACTGCTGAGTCCAGGTAGAAACTTTATTTCAAGAATTAAAATTTTAATTTCTAGATATTCGACTTGGTTTTTTTTCAAATCTACCTGTCACTTTTCTTATAATCTACATCTGACATTTACATCCATTAAAAAGTCTGTATCTGATAATTTCATTAACCAAAATTTTGGGGGGTGGTTGGTTAACCCTGCTTTTGTTGTATTCTGCTTTTCACTGATTGTGAATTATTTCCTGTATATTTAGTAATTTTGTGTATTTAGTAATTTTGGACCATGAGGCTTGTCAATGATCCCCAGGCAATCTGGGTGTCTCCCAGAAGGATTCTGCATTTGCTTTTGCCAGGTGTCCTGGAATACTCACCAGCTGAGGATCAATTTTTGTGTTATTTTTTGGCCTGGGTAAGAGGTTATACTGAGTGAATGGTATAACCTGAACGCCAAATCTCTTTGAGAAAGTTCATGTTTATAATTATTCAGGGGAGACATTTTCCCTCTTACCCACAGCCCATACTAAGATAGATAAGCTTGCCTCGTCCTTCTTGGTTGGTGGGCTGGTATCTTCCTAATTAATTAATATGTAGCTAATCAGGGGGCCAGGCTGTACATATGTATGGGGTCTCAGCTCCACTTCTCCACCCATGAGAGCTCAAGACCCTGTCTCCTGACTCCATCTGATTGTCATGAGATCCTTTTATGAAGGAGAGCTCCATAGCTAGGAGCCACAAAGAGCTGGCAGCCAGTGTTGGTTTATAAGCTTCTCACTTCGGCTTTCACTTTTCACTCTGATGCTGGCCCGCTGAAATGTCCCCTATTCTCTTTTTGACTAAGCTATGCATTTAGTATTTTATACAGCATTTCTAAATGTTTGTAGGAGAAAGACTTCCTGTCATGACACTGCTAGACAGGAGTTGAAGGATATTTTCTTTGATGGGCACAGAAGTCCTAGAAGTTCAGAGTTTCCCAAGAATGATTTTATAATGCAGTAAGTAAAATGGATTTTCTTTACAAATGGAAACAGAAGATCACCAGACTGATAGTAATGCGTATGTTTAAAGAGCAAAAAAAGATGTCTCTTCAACTAATCAGAGATAAAATTAAAACTATCATCAATGCTTTTTAGGGAAAAGTGTCCACAAACTAAACATCATTACATTAATACAAAGTTTTAGCTGGGAGAGTGCTATGTATTCCAGTATACTGATCAAAATAAATACCATGACCCACTGATCAGAACTGCTACTCTTGAGAGTTTGGTTTTTGTTTTTTTTTTAAGATTTTATTTATTTGGCAGACAGAGATCACAAGTAGGTAGAGAGGCAGGCGGGGGCAAGTGGGGGGAAGCATGCTCCCTGCTGAGCAGAGAGCCTGATGCGGGGGGCTCAATCCCAGGACCCTGAGATCAAGACCTGAGCCGAAGGCAGAGGCCCAACCCACTGAGCCACCCAGGCACCCCTGCTATTGAGTTTTTAAAAATCTGTACACTGTAAGATTTCTCATTTTTAACATGTATCTATTTTCACCTTATCGTCCCTCATGCTGCCTACTAATGGCCCTTTAAAATTCTGAAAATAGTACCTATAATGATAAACAGAGTCTCCAGCTTGTCATGGTGCTAGTCAGAAGGGACGGGAATAAGGACACTACAGGCCTGGGTCATAAGAGTACCTGGACAATATTAAAATCCTTATAACTTTCTTACTACAAAGATCATTTGGCTTGGGTCCAAGATGGAGACACACTCTGTAATATTTTATATTTTTAAGTGCCTGACAAAATACCCTCACATATATGATGCCCTTTTAAAATAAGTAGGTCAGATCAGTGGTTTATGTGATTTATCCAAGGTTACAGCCCCAAAATGGCAAAGCCTAGAATAGCATTCTTTTCTGAAAATTAAACTGCATGCCAAAAGACTGTTACCATGGCAAAGCCCCCCTCAGGGATATCTTCTGCAGCTTTCGTATCTAGAAGTCATTTATAAATTTTAAAATTTATAAAAAAACGAATGACTAAATGAGAGGCATAAAAATTGAATCCAAAGCTCCCCTAGTGCTTGTTCAATTCAGGTATGGCACAACAAAAGGGTGTGTGTAAGAGGAGTTCATGCTTTAGACTTCCACGTTCCGATACGGTAGTCACTAGCCACATATAGCTACTTAAATGCAAACTGATTAAATAAACTAAAAAAGAAAAGAAAATTTCTTGGTCACACGAGCTACTTTGAGCGCTCAACAGTCACATATAGCTGGTGGCTGCTCTTTGGGATGGGGCTGATACACAGCATTTCCACTACGGCACAACAGTACAGGTCAGCATCACTCTAGAATGTGGATTGACGAAGTAAGTAATTTTATTGTGGCAGCCAACTAGAGAGAACATGGGGTTCAAAGATTATCTGAATTCTGCCTATGTCACTTACAATCTTTGTGATTCTTGAGCAAGTTTCTTAACTTCTCTGGGACTCTTGTTTCCTCAACAGAAGTCAGAAATAAGGGGTTAGGAACTACACTTTTGCTTAATTAACTACAGAATCTGCAGTCTTCCCAACCCTCACTGAACCCCTATAAGGGTCTCCTGGCTGCCAAAAGGCCCTCGATCGGTATGAAAACACTCTGATCCCAAAATATTCAAAAGAATCACTAAACCTAAGTCCTTGGCTAGTGTAAGCATTTTCTCTGTAAGATTTTACCTTTCTCTTTGGGGGAGGTGGTATATAAATAAAAACTAAAAAATGAAATCAGAATAGAATAATCAGAACTAAAAAAAATTATAGTTCAATTTTCTATTAACTCTAAAAATTGATTTGAGTGAAAGAAGCTGGATCTGAAGGTACAGTGAGCAAAATGGGTCAGATGTCTTAGTGGTATTTCCCTCAAGAAAACGACAGAAGGGCAGCTATAGAATCAGGTATAATTACCTGTATACACACTCAGACACTAATTAACTTTTTGTTTAAAGAACAAATCCCTTAACAACTCAGTAGCTTGCAGACCTGACAAGACTATTTTCCACAGTTAAGACTAGGTTGACAAAACACACTCGAGAGAGGTCCTCACTCCCAGAATCACTTTATGCTGCCTTGTCACTTCTCCCTGATACAGCTGTTCCTTTAAATACCTTCCCCAAGCTCCTCTTGTAGATTGTTTCTAATACACCCACAGTGTTGTACTT
The DNA here is from genome assembly GCF_010015895.1 of Lontra canadensis. Classification (NCBI taxonomy): domain Eukaryota; kingdom Metazoa; phylum Chordata; class Mammalia; order Carnivora; family Mustelidae; genus Lontra; species Lontra canadensis. The sequence continues at coordinate 11,211,871 of NW_022631029.1, forward strand.
GACCTTTTCAGGCCCTTCTCTAGTCTGAAAACAAGCTGATGTGCTCTTGAATTTCTAATTAGCAATGCCAAAAACTGTACGGCCCCTTAGAAGATGATTCAGTGCCTCAATTAACAAGGAAACTGGACAACCTTTGTTAAGTGAGTTTTCTGTTCAACTAAGGAAACCTCTGTTTTAACTTAATGAAAATCTTCCTAAAATAAAATGTATTAATGTACCTTTCTGCTCAAGAATATTCCGATTAACATAATAAATGATGATTTCAGGTCGTATCATGACAACAAATTAATCTATGAGACTATAGTGGGGTTAAAGTTATAGAAAACTGACACTTTTATGCTGACCCTGGGTTACACTCAAGATATTTGCTAGATTCTTATAAAATGAAACCTAATATCACCTTGTTTTCTTATAATTTCCTTTCATTTCTTCCATACATGGACTATAGAAATATTTCCAGATAACAGAGGCCAATAAGTTAAATTTTGGTTAGTCGTGATTTAATTATATTTGGGTTAGGTTGCATTTTCAGCTTCAAAGGAACCTTTGCTTGTTAAATACTATGATTAACATCAGGTTTATGCTAAACAGTAAGTGAATCCATGGGTCTCTGATAATTTTCCTGACTACATTAATAATCGAACTTTTCTTAGAAGCAATAGCTAGATTAATTTCCTGGTAGTAAAGAGCAGAATTAAATAAATTTTCCTTAAAAAAAAAAATTGGAACTATGTTCCTCTGCAGAATTTCCCCTTCAACAGAATTTCAGCACAAGCAAAACTGCCATCTGAAGGTACTATTAATTTAAATAAATCCCTTTGAACTTACAGGTATTAAAAAGCATTTCTAATATGCCCCCCCGACACTAAAATCTCAGAAAGGAATTATCTGGACAACAGTTCATTGAAAAAAATCAAGAGACTATTTCACTTAAATACTTAAAAGGGCTTCTGGCTCTGAAACAGAACTCACCATTCCTCATTCAGGAAATTAAAAGAGGCATAATTTCCAGAGCTTTTTATATTTTACACCAAAGACATTCCTCCAGTACCAGTTACCTTCTAGTCAAGTGAAATCCAAACAGTAACTTTTCCTTTTTTAATTTTTTGTAGTAACTTTTCCTTTTTATGTGAGAAGTAACATTTCTCCAGCAATCTACTTGGATAAGAGTTATGGTTGCTCTACTCCTAACTAGGTCTGATCCACCCACAGTCAATGCCAAACAGTCTCTCTTCTGTCCTCAAACACTCATGCCTTCAACATCCATAATGAAATACAGTAATTGAGGATACTTTTTAGTATCTTTTTTTTCCCCCCACTGGTATCTTAACTTTTTGAAAGGGCCACTCTAGCTTTGTGGACTGCATGCAACCATTCTTAAGAGTCTGTAAAATGCCTGAAAGGACCCTGGAACTAAGGAGGAGAGAAAAGTGTTATGATTCTCGCTCTCCAACTGGGGACCTGCCACTCACCTCTGAGTCTCAGCTCCCTTAATTGCTTGCCTGCCCCACACAGGTTATTGTATCATTCACATTAAGGTAAAGCAGCTCTCAGCCCAGAACTTGTACCCAGTAGACACTCAATAAACAGACTGAAAAATACCACAACCTGGGTAAAGATAGTACTTCCTCTGTGGATAAATATATCAGTCCCCATCTTGTATCTCTCAAACTAAGTTCTGTTGCTCAGGGGCATGGGCAGCCAATAATTCAGTGTCCAACCAAAACAAAGGATGAAACTTATTTTCATAAAACAAACAACAGGAATATGATGTATTGCTATTATATGGAAGAGTATATTTAACTAAAACAATATAACAAGTTACTGTATATAAGAGCGTTTCAATGTTAGAAGCCCAATTTAAAAGATTTGATCTAAGACTCATTTCTAACCTAAGAGTACAGATAAAAATATATTCTTAAAGATTTTCTTTATTTCTCAGAGAGACAGAGAGCAAGCACAAGCAGTGGGAGCAAAAGACAGTGGGGGAAGCAGGCTCCCCGCTGAGCAAGGAGCCTGACGCAGGCCTCCACCCAGGACCCAGGGATCATGACCTCAGCTGAAGGCAGACGCTTAACCCACTGAGCCACCCAGGCGTTCCTGTACTTTTTATTTTAACTTGAAACTCCAAAAATACCATGATGACAGAAACTAAAGTCCCTCCATTTCCACTGTAAATAGATGAACTGTAATAAAACTGATATACTCACAGCTTGCATTCCTATACAGAAGAAATGGTTCATGGAGCTGAAATTCCAAGTCTTTATTCACGGGTTCAACCAGATTGTGCATATTCAGTCGATTCACGATGGTAAAACCGTGGTAAGGGGAGGCTGACCTTAGATTTGACAGAAGAAAAACACCTGCAGTCACTGCTTTACTTGCAGAAATGTTATCTACTTCTTCATTTCCGTTTCAAAGAATAAGGATATTACCACATTATACAATATTGTTGGCACTTAAAATTGCAAACAAAAAATTTAAGTCAGATCATACCGCTCCTCTTCTCAGTAGCTTCTAAGGACTTAGTTCCCCAGAGTAGAGGCCGATGCCCTTTCTAATGCCACCTTGGCTGATAGGCGCCCTCCTCACCTTCACCTCGTCTGCCTCTCCCCTTGCTTCTGCCCCAGCCACACTAAGCTCATCACTCTCCCTATATGCTTCTACCTAGAGCCCTCTGCCTGGACCACTTGCCCAGAATCGAGTTACCTTAACCCCAACAGGCTCTTCCTCAAATGTCACTTTTTCAATGACACTCACTGGAGAACTACCCTTTCTCAGGCTCCCAGCCTGCTCTCAAGTTCAATACCTCCAACTCGCTTCTCTTGTTTTCCATACCATTTACTTATTTTTCATATTTGTCTTTCCCCACTAGAATGTAAACTCCATGCAAACTGGGATTTTTGGCTTATTTTTTTCAGATATTAGCCGAGACAGATACCTAGCAGATGTTTAATAAACAGTGGCTCAACAAAAATATCGCTTATTTTAAACACAGTACAGACCTGGTTTTAATAATGACTGTCCACCATTATAATCATGATTTTTTTTCTTACACCAAATAACTCTTTCTATAGTTCTCCTGAGTTAAGAGAGAAAAAGCCTTGAATCCTATGGTAACAAACATCTTTCATTCTCGTATCAGGGTGATTCAGTACATGATTCTTTGTTCTCATACCAGAGTGACTTAGTACATGATCTTCACATGCATGTAATACTTCATAGTTTCTCAATCGTTTTTCTGTACACAATGGAGATTTGAGAATCCTACTCTACAGATTAGGAAATAAACTCAGAATGATTAAAGCCTTTGTCCAAAGTCACACAAATAATGTGACCAGAACTGAGCTTTAGGTTTTCGGACTCCAAATCCAGGCTTTTTGTACACTAAGGTCTCTAGCAAAACGATATTCTGACCCTGTGGCACACCTTTATCCAAGGTGCATAAAATGTTCTCACATTTCCCAAAGAGTTCTTTGGTTTCCTTTTATTAGGATCAATACTATGTAAGCCTCCATGAATTTAATTAAGCCAAATCATTGATTATACTAAATTTTGTATTTTTTACAACCAGTGGAGATGTACTATACTGTTTAACAGTGAGGCCGGGAAAATATTTTCCTAATATCATAGATACCAAGATTCTAACAAGAACTGATGAGTTTCTAGAGATTACCATAGAGGTAATAAAGAATAATGAAGTAGGTGAAGGGTAAAGGCACCCTAGAAAAGAATGATGATGAGCTCCTATGGTTACTATGTAGTATCAAAGCACTTAAATACAAAGGAAGAAAAAGATCTCAAAGTTGCATGCCAAAATTTAGAGGAATATCTGACAAATTCTTAATTACCATCAGTATAGAAGGCAATCTTTAAATGGTAACTCATAGTACACACACACACACAAAAAAATAATAAGTGGGGAGGACCAGATGTCAGTAATAATTCCTGCTGAATCTCTAAACTTAGAAACCAAGGGAAGGAACCTGCTGTAGTCAGAGCAAAACCTAAGGGAGAGCCTAAGACCAAGGAAGTCTATGACTATCCTTTTCCGTTAGTTACAAGTTAGGACACAAAAGGTGCCTAACAAAAACAAAAGCTGCAATTTGCAAATCAATCACATTTTAGATAATTAACTCTGAGAAAAGTTGAAAATAAAAAGTGTGCAACTGAATAAACCAGGTTTTCTAAAGGACTCTCAAACGAAGATGACACTATCACTAAAGACACTGTACCCAATGCTGAACTTTTTTTGTGGGGAGGGGTTCAGAAAGGGGACAGAACCAGAGTCATAAGAAGATGACTCATTTAATAAATACAGAATAGAGAGACTGACCTTTCAACTACATTATTTTATAGAGTTAGTTTATGTATTATGTTTTTCTCTCTTTATACATTTTTAATACAGGGGGAGGGAGAAATGCATCTGTTTTAGACTCATTCATTATTAGAAAATGTTTTCTATTTCGACACAGTTTTGCTAGTTCCTAAGTAAGTTCTACTTCTGTTTATTCTGAATCACAGGAAGGCTCAAAGAAAGGATATAACTTGGTTCAGATCTCACAGCTAGAAATGGATGAAGAAGGTCAGGCAGGAAGGTTCCAAAAATGGGGCTGAACCACTTTATATAACACTGTTCACCATTAGATTAAAAATACATATGTATGATTCTTTTTAAAAGCTTACCTTCGATATACAAATAAGGTCCCTTCTATATCAGTCTTCTCCTATAATAGAAATGAGTTGATTAGTTTTTCCCCCATAATCCAACCCCAAATGGTCCTAATGGAGAAATACTTCACGTTTAAGATGAAATTGCTTATTTTTAAAATTAGTCCCTTTAGAACAGGTCAGGTAAGTCTCTTACTCTACAAACTACTGTCGTTAGTTTCTTTTGTATCCTTTCTATGCTTGGGTTGCATACTAAGGTATATAAAATGTTTGGTCCAGCAACATGTCTGTTATCTGCATCATTTTCCTCCATAAAATTTTAGGGTGAAAAATCTTAGAATTACCCCCCCCCCCCCCAGTTTCTAAAGACTATTTGAGAGAGAGAGCACATGCACACATAGGGAAGGGGCAGCGGGGAGGGAGAGGGAGAGAATATCAAGCAGACTCTCACAACCCTGAAATCATAACCAGAGCCTAAACCAAGAGCTGGACCCCTAACTGAGCCACCCAGGAACCCCACTTTCCCTTTATAAAGCTAAAATGTCTTATCCAGATTTTTAAATTTTAAAGACAAGCTTCTGTGTACAGCAATTCCTTCACTTTTAAAGTTTATCAAAGTTTGGTCGGGATGGTGGGGGGGCATTATCTTCTAGGATAGTTTGTTTCATCATTGGGCAATTTTGGTATATTTTTATGAATGGCGAATTTTGTGGTTTGTTAAATATTGTCAAACACAGTTTTTTATTCTTAGAACTTTGTTGAAGAATCATGAAAACTGAAGCTATACTCTGCCTTAAGCTAATTATTGTAGGACATAAATAATTAAAATTTTTAAGCATAAATGAAACATTTTGATTAGAAGTAGAACTCATATTATCTTTTGTTTGCTGTGACAAATGGACTTAGGTTTTAAACACATACAGTGTTTTTAAAAACTCCAAATAACCACAGTAGTTCACAGCTTGGATTGAACCTATATATTTTAATGCAATCAACAAACTGAGAGAAAACTTTAAAGGCTAGTCATTCAAAATTGGGTTTGTTGGGATATAAACATTTAAAAAATATTTATCATATTGAGAGTACTGCTCTACCTTAAATATCATCTTAAAACTTTTCCTTCCTAAGGATTCATAGGCCTTTTCTTGCCTTTCAAATGTAAAATCTTAGTATAAAAAAGTGGCAATCAATGGTCTCACGCGAAAGAAAACTTGCTCAAACACAAAACTGTGCAAAGTTACAACTCACTGTAAAATAAAGACACAAAAGATTTAGGTTTTGCACTATGTGCCATTATCCAAATGAACAAAAAATGGCAGCTTATTTTTCAATTCAGATTATTATAACTAGTATTTCAAATTTAAAGCAGGACTCTACAATTTAAATTCAACAATACTGAAAGTCTGTGGAAAACTAGAATTAAAAGTCTGTTAGTCCAAAGTTCCTGCTCCTAAGTCTTCACCATTTGTCTGTAATTCATATCTCACCAATTTATAGGCAGACCAAATAAAGAAAAATGATTCTGAACAATTCAAACTAAGGCAATATCTAAAACAGCTACACTTAAAAGAAAAAAATCTCTAATTTTGTTCTTTGTGGCTTTCCAAACCTCCTTCTCTTCCAGGAGGGGAAAGAAGATAAGGCAAGAGGATTCTGAAAGCTGTCATCTGAATTGTTTATAAACATCAAATGATTTTCACAGAATTACTGTCTAAATATAATCTATGTATCTGTTTTATACCGTAAAGAATGTATTACAATAATCTTTCAAAGTTTTGTTAGTATAAGGATTTCATTTTTTTACTGACATGTGAGTGTTACTCATTTATGAACTCAAGCCACCAAATATTCACGGATTATTTGCCAAAAGTAAAGCCTAGAGCTGAATGAATAAATTATGGAGGGTTAATTACTAGAAAACTGGAAATTATGTTACTTTTAATCAGGGGCCAACAAGTCAGAGAACAAACCCTATGTAACTTTTCGGACCCCCTCCCTCGCAAAAAAAAAACCCAAAACCAAAAAACCCAAAAAGTACTTATTCCGGAGGGAGGATTCAGAGGTGACATCACCAGCAGCACAGCTGGAACGAAACACATTTACAGGGTCTCTTTTCCAAAGATTTCAAGGGAATCCAATTAACATGGAAGCCCTTTCCCTAAGTGCCTTGAAATCTTTTCCAAAACTCTCGAATACAGTGTAGTTCAATAAAAGCCGGATTTATCCCCACCACCCTTCTTCCAAGATTTGAAACTAATTGGATTTCAAGCTTTAAATCCAAATGACCTCTATGAAGGGGGCTCTTATTTACGTGCCTGGTGGGGGGAGAGGACGGTATTTACTTTTATGGATTATGTATATGTAGTTTATCTAACACCCCTCACATCTTCAAACACAATCTTTCGGGTGCCTTTCGGACTCCCACCGTTCTCGTCCACCAACACGTCTGCAAAAAAGGCATATCGCCCAGGTCTCCGGACCCAACCCCAAGGGACTGATCCTCCTCCAATCCTTCCTTCTATCGGCTTTCCCCCCAGACGTCCTGGGCCTACTTCTCTCGCTCTTCTCCCCAATTCCCGGCGCCCCTGACACCCTTCAGGGACCGGCCAGTCTCTTCTCCAGTTCCTGGCCTCCCCGCTGCCGCCCTGGCCTCCCGAATCGCCCCCAACCCAGGACGGTCCGCGCTGCCACTTTAAGAGGCGGCGGCCGGCCGGACGGCCTCCGCGGCCTGGCCGCACTCACCCACTGGTTGGCCTTGGGGCAGAAGGTGTACAGAGCGACCTGGCCCGTGAGGTCTGCGATGCTGGTGATGTAGGGGTCGTGCTGTTTCAGGGCCGCTAAGCTCATCTCCTGGCCAGCTCTACTCAGCGACTCCATCTTGAATTCCGGAGCCGAGCCCCTCCGGCGGAGGCGGAGCCCCGGACAGGAAGGTGCCATCGAGGCAAAATTCCCCCAGTAGCGTCAGCACGTTCAACTTCCGCCTCTCGGCCGGGCCTCGCGGCGTGGAGGTGGGGGGGGGGGGGGGGGGGGGGTACAACAACTATTGTGCTCCGCTGCGTCCACGCCCCCGGGTGCGGGGTTCCGGGAGCGTTAGGCTCGTGACGGTCCAGAGTGTGGGGTTGGAGTCAGTCAGTGACCCAGCTGGCAGGCGGGGGCTCAGGAGTTTCCTGTACTCCGGGTAAAAAATGTCCTGACCGCGAGCCTTCACCGGGCTCCTGCCGGACGAGGCAGCAGACCGCCGCGGGGCCGCACGATGAAAAAGCCCGCTGTGGCTGTGCGGGACTCCACGGTCGTGGGGAGAGCACAGAGAAGCAGGGAGGGGCAGCACCCTGATAGTCACCCCAGATCTCCGGTCTCACTAGATCGCCGCTGTCAGCATTTTTTTTTTTTTTTCCTTGAAGGAACATCTTGGAAAAAAGCCAAAGTAGCCCTCCCGTACGTGCACAGGCGTGTCCTGTGCTCGCCACTGTTGCTCTTCGCTTTCCTCGTCTGAAGCTCGTGTAAGTCCTTCCACCCAGGCTTGGCTCGAGCCCGCGGAGGCGCGTTCGTCGCGCCGCGGTGAAAGCTTTCAACTGCTCGTTCTCCGAGCAGACGCGCCTGAAGCCTTGTAACACGTTTTTTGTTTTTTGTTTTTTGAAGATTTTATTTATTTATTTATTTGACAGAGAGAGATCACAAGTAGATGGAGAGGCAGGCAGAGAGAGAGAGAGAGGGAAGCAGGTTCCCTGCTGAGCAGACAGTCCGACGCGGTACTCGATTCCAGGACCCTGAGACCATGACCTGAGCCGAAGGCAGCGGCTTAACCCCCTGAGCCACCCAGGTGCCCCGTAACACGTTTTTTAAAGCACCAGGTACCCGCCCAAGAGTGAAACAAGGGGACTCTAGGGGACTCTGTTCACCGCTCTCCACTTGTTCAAAGAACATTTTCTCAGGCGGAAAAGATACTCCCATGGAGTTGATTTTTTTTTTTTTTTAAGATTTTATTTGACAGAGAAATAGCGCAAGTAAGCAGAGCGGCAGGGAGAAGAAGAGGGGGAAGCAGGCTCTCTGCTGAGCAGGGAGCCGGATGCGGGACTCGATTCCGGGACCCTGGGATCATGACCTGAGCCGAAAGCAGAGGCTTAACCAACTGAGCCACCCGGTACCCCAGAATCGAATTTTTTTTTTTTATTGTTTTTTTTTTTATTAAGATTTTTTTATTTTTTTGGCGGACAGAGATCACAAGTAGGCAGAGAGGCAGGCAGAGAGAGAGGAGGAAGCAGGCTCCCCGCTGAGCAGAGAGCCTGATGCGGGGCTCGATTCCGGGACCCTGGGATCATGACCTGAGCCGAAGGCAGAGGCTTTAACCCACTGAGCCACCCAGGCGCCCCTGGAATCGACTTTTTTTGAAAGGGAAAAAAAAAAAAAAAGAGGAGGGGAACCCCGTCATATTTGTATTGTTTATGATTTTTACATCCCAGGGCCGTTGGCTAATGGAAAGAATATAATGCCTTATATTCTTTGCAGTATCAGGTAAGGAGCGTGTATGAATGCAGATGAGGTAAGCCCTTCAGGTGCTGTGGGTTAAGTGTTTATTGAACCTTTAGGGATGAGTAGGAATGGATCAGAGAAGAAAGGCAAGGGCTCTCTTTCACGTTACAGTCTAATGGTGAGGTAGGGGAAGTGTGGTCATCCTCATTTGATGGATGGTTTAATTGAAGCTGGGGGGCTCAGAGTTCCATACGAGTCCGGGGGTGGGAGCGGGGGTGCGGTGGGGGGCGAGGGGATCTAGTATTAGAGTCTAGAGACTCCTTCCTTCCCCTCTTTCCTCTACACCAGGGCTACCTTTCTGCATCCTTGAGGACTAGACTTACTCCCCTCCACCTACTTTCAATCCAATGTTTAAAAATCTGTACTCTAATTTAAAAAGTTATGTATTGTTTGAATACAGAATACAAGCCCTTGAAATAAAATTCAAAGGCACACCTGAAATTAAAGAAAGTAGTCTTTTCTTCTTTTAAAAATTATTATTTTATTAAGGTATACCTGACATAGAACACTATATTAGTTTCAGGTGTACAGTATAATGATGTGGTATTTCTATATATTGCAAAGTGATCAAACAACAGTCCAGCTAACATCTGTCAACGTACATAGTTACAAAAAAATTTTTTTCTTTTGGTAAATTTTCAAGATCCACTCTCCTAGCTGCTTTCAAATATGCATTGCTATTATTAGCCGTAGTCATCAGGCTATATGTTATATCCCCAGGACTTATTCATTCATTTTTTTCTTACATAGATTTACCAAAATCTAAGACATTTCCTTTATATTTTTTATTTTTGATTGAACAGGGCTAGATTCATGAAAAAAAGCAAGCTATTTTAGGGAGGTTTCATATTCAGAGTAGGAAATTGCTTTAAAATGTATGTTCATGTGGCCCAAAACATGTTAATGTTGACTGTGATACCTGTACAGCTCTCAAGATCTATTAAAGAGAATGTGAATCTTTTGGAACTGAAACTCTTTCTCATTTACTTTGAGGCCTGATTTTTCCTTGTATTTGGCTTGGCTAGCTTTCTGCCTATGACCACTTTCTATGAATTGCCCTTTCAATGATTCCACCCCAGCCCATTGGCCTCCTTTCTATTCCTGTACATGTGCCAAATGAATCTTGCCTCAGGGCCTTTGCGCTTGTCATTCTCCCTTTCTGGAACATTCTTCTCTCTGATATCCCTGGGATATCCTTATGGCTCATTTCCTCGTGTTCATAGCACTCATCTGCAAGTGGTAATTATTTTATTTACTTCTGTTGTGTCTGTATCATCAGCTCTATGAAGCAGGACCCATGTCTGTCTTCTTCATCACACATCTGTGGCACAGAGACAAGGCCCAATACATGTTTGCTGGATTAATTGGAAGATCAGGGTATTCTCTTTATCACATAAACCTGAGAGAAGAAATGGTTGTTTCCAATCCACATCTAAGAAAGCATTTGTTTCTCATAAGTGCTGGACAAATATAATGATGCCTGGTTTTCTTGTATTCCTATATTTTGATTCTTAGGCTGGAGGCTTCCTGAAGCAAACATACTGTGTTTAGTATAGCTCAGAACAATGGGGGACATTCTCAGTCTGGCCCCTTTTCCCATGTCCGCTTTTTTCCATCTATCTGTCTCCCATCTCTTCTCCTTCCTCTTCCTTTCTCTAGAAAGTATTCTAGAAGTATCTGCTTACCATTTGCCTCTTTAGGCAGAGAAACCAAGCTAAATAATTTTCCTAAAGTCACAAAATGATTCACTTGCAGAGCTGGATTAACATCTTCTCACTTTGGCTTCCAGGTAGATCACGTATCTTGCTACCATTCTGTCTGGCACACTCGTAAATTACACTGCCTACGCATGAGTGAAACTTGTTCTCCTTATGCTGCTGTTTCGCCACCGATATTTATTTTACATGGTTGATATGCAAAAGGTTGTGGGTTTACTATACATTCCATCACCTGGTGCTTCCCAGATGCTTTGTATGGTAGTTTTTCTCTTCAGTTTCTCCAGAAAGGTCTGAGACCTCTGTATTTTAAAATGTCCCTTTATGAAAGTATTTTTAAAGGGTCTAGATGCTTTCTAGAGTTACATTTCAGATTTGTGAATTAGTTTAATCTGTCATTTCTGGAACAGAATAATGCTTTCAATCAGGAAGAAAGAAAGTGGCTCTATATGGGGTAACATAATTAGAATAAAAGAACATGGGATCAGCACACTATTTAGTTCATCTGTTAATTGCATCTAACAGCTTTCTTGATAATGTTCTTTGGTGGAAAGTTCTACATCATTTAGTTACTTAATCCAGTGTAATGTTTCAAACTAACAATAATATAGCCGGGGTATATTCACAACTGATACACAGTGTTCCATGGAACACGGAGTGCTTTATAGGTATACATACTCACAAACTCTCCAGATTGTTCTGTGGTTGTAACGAATTGTTACCCATTTGTAAATGAAGGTTTCGGGAGGCCCAAGATGAGTTGACTTGCCTGTGGCAGAAATTGTTCACTGTTCACCAGCAACCTTTTCATCCTTTTCTGTTGCCCTCACCACACACCACACACATTCACCACACATTCATTTCCCAAACTCTTTTGGTTTAGGTATGGCTCTTTGACCCAATTTTGGCCTGTGGAATGTTGGCAGAAGGGATGTGTGCCTTCCCCAGGCCACAGCCTTAAGGACATGTTCCTCCTTGACTTGCTTTTCCCTCATCTGTTGTTCGGGGGCAGGCAACTGTGAGACCATGGAGAATGGCAGAGACCCAAGATGGAAAGAGTTGGGACCTTGAATTGCCCCAGAGAGAAATGTTGCTTGTTGTCCATGGTAGTCTTCTCAGACTATAAGTAAAAAGTGGACTCTGCTGGGTTTGAGAAATTATGTACTTCTCAGTCTTTTTGTTACCTCAGCCTAGCCTATCCCAACTAATTACACTGCTCTATATTGTTTAGAAAGTCAGCAATAAAATCTCAGCCTTCTGAAGTGGAATTAAAATTAAACATATGATTTACCAGAACATTGCTTAGTGCTTTGACAATAAGTCAAGATTTTAAAAGAACTCCAGCCAGAGCTCTGCATTTGCAATCAGTTGGAGGCACAGATTTGCAGAGTCACAAAGTGGCTAAAGACCAGAAGTTTTTGCCTATACTATTAGGTGATTGATTTGCAATTGCGTCATGAAATAACCCTACTAAGCCAAAATGAGAGGCTCTCATTTAAAATGCACTTTCTCCATGAGCATTTCTGAGATTCTCTCGGACTTCTTTTAATCCTTCCTTTCTTTTTGCCTTGGGGATATTAAAATACAAGTACAGTTGACTCTTGAACAACATGAGTTTGAACTGTGTGGGTCCACATGTAGGGATTTTTTTTTTATAAATACAGTAACAGTACTGTAAATGTATTTTTCTCTTCCTTATGATTTTCTTAATAACATTTTCTTTTCTCTTGCTTACTTTACTGTAGGAATATAGTACATAATACATATAACATACAAAATATGTGTTAATCAACTGTTTATATAAAGCTTTGTCAGCATAGGCTATTAGGAGCAGTTATGTCTTTGGGGAGTCCAAAAATTGTACGTGGATTTTTAGCTGTGCTGGGGTTTAGTGCCCCAAACTGGGTGTTGTTCAAGAGTCAGCTCTATTTCCTTTGTTCCTACTACAAAAGCACCTTTATTTTATTTTATGATTACTATATTATTATTTTATTTCTTGAAGTATAGTTGATACACAATGTTACATTAGTTTCCATGTACAACATAGTGATTGGACAAGTTTATTCACTATGTGGTGCTCACGAGTATAGCTACCGTGTGTCACCATATAACACTATTACAGAACAACTGTATGTTCTCTGTGCCGTGATTTTTATTCCTGTGATCTATTCATTCTGTAACCGGAGTCATATATCTCCCACTCCCCTTCACTCATTTGGCCCATCCTCCCACCCCACCCCCCTTCTGATAACCATCAGTTTGTTCTCTGTATTTATGGATCTGTTTCTGCTTTTTGTTTGTTCACTCATTTGCATTATTTCTTTTAGATTTCACATATAAGTGAAATCATATAGCAAGTGTCTCTCTCTGACTTATTTCACTTAGCAAAATACCTTCTAGGTCCCTCCATGTTGTCACAAATGGCAGGATCTCTCTCTTTCTCTCTCTCTCTCTCTCTCTCTCTATATATATATATATATATCTCACAGCTTCTTTATCCATTCATCTAAAGGATCAACTCTATTTCTTAAGCCAATCTAGTAAGAAGAGTTTAAGTAAAGGTATCTCTATCTGCTGTGTTTAACGGTATAACTTGAAATCTTCCTCATTGACTCTCCAGATTTACATGAAAATATAGCAAGTACTGGTGACAAAACCTTTGCAATCTTTCTTTCTTTCTTTCTTTCTTTCTTTCTTTCTTTCTTTCTTTCTTTGACAGAGATCACAAGTAGGCAGAGAGGCAGGCTGGAGATGGGGGGGAGAAGCAGGCTCCCTGCCGAGCAGAGAGCCTGATGTGGGGCTCAATCCCAGGATGCTGGGATCATGACCTGAGCCAAAGGCAGAGGCTTTAACCCACTGAGCCACCCAGGCACCTCAACCTTTGCACTATTTCTGTTCATGGATTCTTTTTTGTATCTTCCCAGTTTCAGTTCTGGGTTGCTTCTAGTCTTATATTACCATTATTCATTTACTAGTATTTATCCGCCAAAATTAACGTCATAATCACTTTTACGTATGCCTTTAATTCATGTAATGAGTTTTAGCTCCCTTCAATCTGAAATTTGGTTGTTCAGTGGCCAGAGCATATTAATAAGTTGTTGAACTCTTATGGGTTGAGTTTGCCTAGAGATACACTTAAGAGTGAATATGTATGTTCACTGTAACTTCCAACACTGAGGTAAAACCATACTGTTACATACTTAAAGGGTTCAATGCTTTCTGTTTTCTGCTTACATATTGTCTTAATTTGGGTATCCAATATGTGATCCAATATGTGAGCTTGAGGCAAAACTGACACAGGATTCATTGCGAGTCTTTCTTGTCTAAACCAATTATTACATGATTTGTGGAATAATAAGCATGGTCCAGATACAGTTTATGTTATCTTGGTAAACTTGAATTCATTTATCCTGAGGGCACACGTATTAGGAACTTCTATCTTTCCCCCCTAAATTGCACTCATAACATAGAAAATAATGCTAAACAGAATATATTAAAAATCACTCCAAATTACAGAAATGCCATAATTTAATGGAGATTAACTGTCACAGTGTGAAAAACTGTTCACTCATCTGTATGTTGCCTGTAGCCTTGAATTTAAGGACTATTACCTGTTCTGGACCTTGAAGGAGATCTCAGTATTCATTATCTAAGGAAAAGAGCATAAATTACACTTAGCCATCCAATAAACATTAACTCAAAAGATAATAGAAAAACCAATTTCTCTTGCACAATAAAATTATTGTCACTACTGTGATAAAAGAGGTTGAACTGGGTCAGGAGCGGTCTTTTTTACATTGCTCAAGAACACTAGAAGGATTAAAAATTTATGGATTACCTCCTAGAAACAATGATCTGGTACAGAAATGTAATAAAACACCCACTCTCCTGTATCTTCCTAAGTTGCTCTATGCCATTTCATTTTCTGATTGTATTAGTGTAACAACTTTCCAAAGCTCTAGAAACAGACTTTGGCAAAGATGAAGATTTTCAAACCAAAGGAATTGTTATTGAAAATCCAGAAGCAGTTGGTGTAAAAAGGTAATGTTAAAATGTGAAGGAAATAGACTCTCATCTTGTGTATACTTGGTATATTTGTAATTTTGTTTCACTTAGGTCTCTGATAAGTATGAGCAAAAGAAAAAAAGAGTGAAGTAAAAAGATATGGTATTAGAATATTCTACAATATTAGTAGTCCTTCTGGATAAAATTGTGTGAAAAACAGAATATAGTTATTTTTATGTGAAATATTCCAGAACCAAAAGCTGGCAAAATTACTTCTTGAAAGAGCTATGTCTAGTTTTGAAAAGTTATTTGTTAATGTGTCTGTAACCTTTCAGATTCTTCTAAGTCTTTGTTGAGCTTTTTAGGAGTATTCTAGAATGTGCAGATTTGTATATTTAATGCCAGAAAATAATCTGAGTTGGACTATTTGGATATAAATGTAACTTATTTTTAAGGGATTTGGGGAGATGGAGCTTTTTATTTGTAAATGTCTTAAAGTCATGTATTTCCTAAGTACTGATGGATGTTTTCATATAGGAGGGTTTTTGTTTTCTTTCTCAGTGACCCCTTTCCTGTCTTTCTTTTTTCCACTGATGGCCTTTTATTCTTCAATAATGAAACACAAGAGAACATACACAGTTTCAAACTTTCCCTTTATCTGTTTTTGAGCTAAATTGCCTTGGGGTTAAGTAAAGGTAATGGAGATATGATTACTCAGGTGAAACATTACTATACGGGCATTTTCTACCCCCCCCTTTTTTTTTAAACAGATACCTGCATTCATTTTTATTTTACTTTTTAAAAAGATTTTATTCATTTACTCATGAGAGACAGAGAGAGAGGCAGAGGAAGAAACAGGCTCCCTGTGGAGCAAGGAGCCCAGTGCAGGACTCAATCCCAGGACCCTGGGATCAAGACCTGAGCTGAAGGCAGACACTTAACTGATTGAGCCACCCAGGTGTCCCTATAGGTGCCTGAATTTAAAGTAATCTACTAGAAACTGAGGCTTGGGAAAGAAGAATGCCCACCCATAGCTTATACTAATGGCATATATCTGAATAAAACTCTCACACTCTTTAGTCCGTGAATCCCTGAGGATTGCAGTATATTACCTGTAGGGAAGCAGCCAAGAGACCTGTTGAAAGGCATATCACCCCAAAGAAATGAACCATGTAGCTTGCAATTGCTAGAAATACATCATCTGAACCAAACTGACAGGTAATCTTAATGTCATATTTTGGTGTGTCTTAGAAGAAGCAAGGAGTCTTTTACTTCCCTGCCAAGAAAACGTGGACTGGTTTTTAAAGTCTGAATGGCATAGATCTTTCCTCATCTGAGCTAGAAAGGTCTTTTTAAAAGGTGACGTGGGCTATAAAAAAGGAGCAGTCTTTGGATTTTGTCCTCCAAACCGGAGACTTGGTAGTACAAAATAGGTTTTGGAGGCAAAGCCAATGAGTTTGTGTCATTCTTATGAAGTCTGGCAGAGGTTAAATGTATTAACATTGTGAAACAAAAGAGAACTGCCCTTTTATGAAAATGTGGGTTAAGCATGCATCTGTCAGCCCCACGCATCTCATAGACTGAGCCGAGCATAGTGAGCCTCTGACAGCGCAGTCTCTTGGTGTGGCCATGCCTTCTGCTTTAGGATCACCTGTCCTCCAAGATGCAGATGGGGAGAAAAGAGCATTTCAAAAGCTGAGAGAAAAACACAGGCATGGCTTTCTTTCGATCTTCTACCCAGCTTTCAAATCTAGTTTTATCTAAAACCATCACCATCAGTTGTGTGTATACTAAACTACTTCTCTTTTTTTTTTTTTTGAGATTTATTTAATTATTCAGAGAGAGAACGTGAGCTGGGGGAGGGGCAGCAGGAGAGGGAGAAAGGAAGCTCAAGCAGACACCTTGCTGAGCACAGAGCCTGATGTGGGGCTCGATTCCACAATCCTGATGTCTTGATGTGAGCCAAATTTAAGACTCAAACTCTTGGGGTGCCTGGGTGGCTCCATGGGTTAAAGCCTCTGCCTTCAGCTCAGGTCATGATCCCAGAGTCCTGGGATCGAGCCCCATATCGGGCTCTCTGCTCAGCGGGGAGCCTGCTTCCCCCCACCCCGCCTCTCTGCCTACTTGTGATCTGTCTGTCAAATAAATAAGTAAACTCTTAAAAAAAAAACAAAAAGACTCAGACACTTAACCAGCTGAGGCACCCAGGTGCCTTAAACCAAAAACATAGCAATCTTTGAGAACTCAATAGCATTTCTTCCAGTAAATATTAGGCAGTTCAGTTTTGCATAGAATTAGTTGACCAAACAATCCTGACCCCAGCGTTCCAGGGTAGGAACACTGACAAATTATATCCGGACTCTGCCTGATGACAAAGCATCACTCTCCTAGCTCCTTGCTCTTTTAATATGCTCCCTGCTGTAAGGGAGGAGGACGTTTTCCTCGACCATATTAAACTCTTTAATAGGCTGGTCTGAAAAAATTTTTTTAAAGATTTTATTTATTTATTTGACAGAGAGAGATCACAAGTAGGCAGAGAGGCAGGCAGAGAGAGAGAGGAGGAAGCAGGCTCCCCAGTGAGCAGAAAGCCCGATGCGGGGCTCGATCCCAGGACCCCGGGATCATGACCTGAGCCGAAGACAGAGGCTTTAACACACCGAGCCAGCCAGGCACCCCTGGTCTGAAATTTAAAGTGACAAAGATAGTAGGAGAGGAACCGTACATTTTAAAAAAAATATTTTATTTATTTATTTGAGAGAGAGAGAGGGAGATACCACGAGGCAGCAGGGAAGAGGGAGACAGCACAAGCCAGCAGGGCAGAGAGGGAGAGGAGAGAGAATCTCAAACAGACTCCACACTGAGCGTGGAGTCTGCCACAGGGCTCAATTCCAGGACCCCGAGAGCATGACCTGAGCCAAAATCAAGAGTCAGGCGCTTAACCAACTGTGCTACCCAGGAGCCCCTTGCATATTTATTTAATACAAATTTTCTGTGGCACAAGACTTCCTTCCTTCATAAGGAAATGAAGACCCAAAGAAATGGCTAAGCCTGAATGTTTTTATGCTGGGTTTGATAAGAATGGGAAGTTGCAGAAGGACGTGATAGGGTGACAAGTATGAGCTAAGTGTAGTAAACGGAGGGGAAGCCAGCAAGGTCTGTTTAAATTCCTCTCTCTGTCCCTTTGTCTTCTGAAAAAGGCCAGCTTCTTTCCTATGGGTCTGAGGAGGGCATCTCTCATGTGAGGGTTCTAGGACCTGCTTCAGGGGAAGGTCAGAGAGTCCTTCCTGCACCTGCCATTCCTCAAGTTCCTTCAGCCTGAAATATTCAATGTACCAAGATATCATGTTATGGGGAAATGTGTCCTGAACCCCACTGGTGCCATAGAAATATTTATCTCTTTCACTGAACCTATTCCCTCCTTTAATACTCAACTCAAGATAGAGCAATACTCAACTCAAGATAGGGCAAGGATGTTTCTCCTTGTTTTATTTAGGGGAGAAAAAGTGGTCTGATAGATGGAGAGACAGAACTAGCCCCACTACCACAGTGCCCATCCCAGAGTGCCCTGCCTCACATTCCATGGACTCCTCTGGGATCTCAGCCCTTTGGCATCCAAAAAACCATGTAGCAAAACTGATAAACCAGTGCTAATGTACCAGTGGTGGTCTAGCGGACCAATGCCAGGCAGTATGCATTTTCCCGAAGCCATCCCACTAGCAGCTTTTCTGGTGGATGTTCCAGAAAGTATTGCAGATAATCCTGTGCTAGAAACACAATGAAACTGGGCTGTGAAGGAAGAAAGGAGAAATACATAAAAATTCTGGTGTCCAGGGGCGCCTGGGTGGCTCAGTAGGTTAAAGCCTCTGCCTTCGGCTCAGGTCATGATCCCAGGGTCCTGGGATCGAGCCCCGCATCGGGCTCTCTGCTCTGCGGGGAACCTGCTTCCTCCTCTCTCTCTGCCTGCCTCTCTGCCTACTTGTGATCTCTGTCTGTCAAATTAAAAAAAAATTAAAAATTAAAAAAAAATTCTGGTGTCCGTAAAATTTTGTTAGATAGCATAGAAAGTAAGGAACTATTTTTGGAAGGCACTTATGATTGACATAACTCCTAATTTTGTGACTGGAGTTTTCTCTGCCTTGGAGCTGGGCACAGGCTTCCTTGTCTCTTGCTTCTTCATCTCTGCACAGCTCTAGACATTCACTCAGACAGAACTGGACTTTGGAGGATCTGTTCCTGGCTTCCCTCTCCTTCTCTGCAGATGAGACACCAAAACGCTATGGTGTTCCTGCTGGAGTAGAGTCAACTGTGGATCTGAGGGCTGGTGACCCAATCTGTGGCATGTCCAAGATCTTAGCTTTTTTTAAAACCTTTTCAAAAATTGAGTTATAATTAGCATATAACATCATCTTAGTTTCAGGTTTCCAACGTAAAGATTTGATAGTTGTAGGCATAGAGGAGTGATCACCGTCATCAGTCTGGCCAATATCCATCACCACACAGTTACAAACATTTTTTTTTCCTTGTGGTAAGAACTTTTAAGATCTACTCTCTGAGCGACTTTCAAATATACAACATGGACTTATTTACCACAGTCACCATATGTTACAACCTGTGTGTTACATCCCCATGGCTTGTTTATTTTATGATTGGAAATTTGTGCCTTTTGACCACTTTCACCCATTTCACTCAGCCTTTACCCCTTGCCTTGGACAACCACCAGTCTGTTCCTCTATGTGTATGAGTTCTTTGTTTTTGTGTTTTATGATTCCACATATAAGTGAGGTCTGAGAGCATCTCTCTTTCTCTGTCTGACTTCCTTCACTCAGCATAATGCCCTCAAGGTCCATCAATATTGTCATGAATGGCAAGATTTCCTTCTCTTTTATGGCTGAATAATATTCCATTGTAAGCATACACTGCATCTTCTTTATCCATTCATCCATCAATCGACACTTGGGTTACTTCCTTAACTCTTTTCTTTCTTAGCATTACTCTGCTTCTTAGAATTTCCGTCAGGTAATTAGGAACTGGTAAGGAATGTTAGGGAAAGGGAAAGTAGCAACATAGAACAGCATGGGGTAAGTGCCAAGCCTGTAGCGCTGATAGCCAGGGCTGAGCCCCAGATGAAGGACATGCAGAGAAGCTACTACAGAGAAGGAACTGGGAGCCTTGGCGGTGGGCAGATTTAGAATAGGCTGAGAGGAGAGAAGATGCCACCTCCTTTTCTTTCCTGTATGTTTTGTTACAGAGAAAACCACATAGATTCTCTTTGGGGTTACATTCTTGAGTAATATTTCTTGGAACATTCTTTCCAAGAAATATTCTAATTGCCTTGATGAGCTAAAGCAGTATCTCACCAATAGCTTTTTTTTTTTTTAAGATTTTTTTATTTCTTTATTTAACAGAGAAAGAGATCACAAGCAGGCAGAGAGGCAGGCGGGGGGTGGGTGAGGGGTGGGAAGCAGGTTCCCTGCTCAGCAGAGAGCCCAATGTGGGGCTCGATCCCAGGACCCTGAGACCATGACCTGAGCCGAAGGGGAGGTCCAATCCACTGAGCCACCCAGGCGCCCTCACCAATAGCTTTTTAAAAGAGATGTTATTTAGTTATTTAGAGAGAGAGAGAGAGAGAGAGAGCACGTGTGTGTGAGCAGGGCGGGGAGGGGCAGAGAGAAAGAGAATCTCCAGCACACTCCCCACTGAGCACAGAACCTGATGTGGGGCTTAATCCCACATCCCGGAGATCAGGACCTGAGCCAAAAATCAAGATTTGGATGCTTAACTGACTGAGCCACCCAGGCACTACTCACCAATGGCTTTAAGACCCCCAGCATGTCAGTGTTCTACATCAGAAAGTCAAATGGGAACCCCAGCCTTTGCTCCATCACCTGGTGGCTGGCTTCTAACAAGTCATTCAGCTTCTTTGGATCTGCTTTCTCATCTTAAAAAAAAAAAGGGGGTTAATAATACCTACCTCCTAGGCTTGTAGAAATATGCCCATATGGAGAAGATGTGGGCAAATGGACTAACATGGTGCCATCCGTATGGTAAAGGTTCAATCAATGACAAGGCTCTCTTCCCTTCTCGTAGTTCATAAACGACCTTTGTTGTTTGATAGTAGGAGACAACCAGCATGGCTCCTGGTGGCACGTAAAGAATGTGATACCTTTGCTGCAATGCTTGTCTCTGGAATGCCGGTCAACCTTCCTGGAAACCCAAGCCTGCCCTCTCACTGGTGGCCACCCACAGACCCTCATCCCTGTCTGGGGAAGAGGTGGTGGCACCACACTTCACACTTCCTGGTACATTGCCGTCCACGTCCCTCAAGAGCCCTGGGGCCCGTGCTAGCTGTCAAGAGGATTAAAACACAACAGAGTTTAGGACTGAAAAGTGCTGAGGCCAGGCATATATGTTACAAAGTGAGGACATTTGTTAGCCAAGGACAAGGGCATACTGCTAGGTTACCAGAAGTTTCCCAGTGAGCCATTCCAGCATGGAGTTACTTAATTTTTCTTGCATATATTTTCCTGGGGGGCATTCCAAAATCCTCTAGTAGTGCAGTAAGAGAGGGCAAGACAGTAAACCTGCTCTTTACCAGCAGAGAGTGGGAGAAATAGCCTCTGTGCTCTATTTCATTGACTAAAATATCTTACCGGGAAAGTGGCCACAAGGAAGGGGAGAATCTGGTTTTGGTTGTAAGACTAGGAATTGAAGAAAGGGGGTGCTTGCGTTGTCACAGGCCTCCCTCCCCCAACCCCCTGCAAGTTGGATAATATCCCTTTAAAAGCTAAACGTAATTTCAAAGTGAATCGGGGACATACTTCAATATCCTGGGTCCCTGTGCTCCAGGGTTTTGGTTGAATTAACAGCAAAACCAGTAACACAAAGAACAAAGTATTTCCAGTCAGAGAATTGGATCTAAGCCCCCAAACTGCCCCCAACCCCCAAAGGCGAAACCACCTGTTTTAACATGTGCTGCCACTCTTGGAAGGGAGGGGCTCTGTGGCTCTGAGGAGTGGCTTCCGAAGACTTACCACCTTCTGAGTCGTTATGGGCCTCTGTGCGCTCGCTCTCGCTTGGAAACGCGAGTCGGTGGAAGGGAATTGAATTTGTGTTGAAGAAAGTGTTTATTCTCTGGGAGATGAGGTGTTAGGGACAGAGTCTTAGGGGAAACTCTTAGAGGTAAGAAAATGACATGATTACTTTTTAAGATTTTTATTTTTATATATTTTTAAATTTTTTTTTTAATTTTTTAGTTTTCTTTATTTGATGGGGTGGGGGGGAGCGTGAGTGCAAGCAGGGAGAGCCACTGAGGGAGAGGGAGAAACAGGCTCCCTGCTGAGTAAGTGAGCCAGGTACGGAGTTCGATCCCCCTCCCCACCCACAAGGATGGATTTTGACCCAAGCTAGTGAACCACCCAAGAGCACCTAGATTTTTATTTTTTTAAAGTAATCTCTACAACCAATGCAAGGCTCTGACTCACAATCCTGAAATCAATAGTTGCATGATTGAGTGACTGACTGAGCCAGCCAGGTATCCTGAAAATAATGTTATTATTATTACCCTCTTTTCCTTTTTCTTGCTTTATCATTAAATAGTGAAAAAAAAAAAGGATAATTAAAAAACATATTCGAAGATAGCCTTTTTATGTTTTAGGCAGATGACTAAACTCTTGTTTAGAACCGCTTTTAGACTGGAAAGTTGAATAGTTACCAGGTAGAAAAGAGAAATTAAAGGTAGTTTTAATGATGTGAAGAAAAAATCGATACACTCTTTCATTGTCCTTTAATGACAGTGTTATATGCAGATTCCATTCCAATGGGGACCTGAGCTTTCCTAAGGTGATGTCCTCAGACACCTCAGAAAAGTATGCCCTAATTAGAGGAGAGGCTTTTGAAAGTGCTAGAAAAAAGGATTTTCTTTAGGGAAGGTTTTTGCCATTCCAAAGCCAAAGGACAAATTTCTCTGTCCTTGAGCTTCCTTATGTTTTTGAAGCCCCTCATTAATTGATGGTATGAGGAATTCTCTATCCCACAGACCCCTTCCCTCCCTATTCAAAGCCTGGATTTTTGTTTAGTTTGGTTTTGTCCTCAGTGTAATTCAAGACCAAACATCAACTCATCACTATGTAATCTAGGTCAAATCTTAATTTTTTAAATTAAGATTTCAAATTTGAATTTAAATTCAAATCTTAATCTTCATCTTTTTAGTTGAAAACCTTTTTCAATGGAAATTGAAATTTAATTCCATCCTTTTTAAAACATTTGAAACAAAATATTCCAGTGTGTTCAGATTGTCAGTGATAGCTGAGTTTATACTGAGCTATTCCTAAACAACCAACCAGGCTGAGAAGATGTGCACATATGCTAAAAGTTAGAATGAATTAAAAGCAGGGAGTGACGCTGATGAAAATGTTGTAGATAGACCCAGGTGTAGCAAAACTGGAAGGTGGCTTTTAACCTGGGGCCTGTGGATGGCCCTTAGAAATTCTGTGAATGCCCTGGGATTAAAAATAAGATTTTGTGTGTGCTTTTTTTGTCTCAGGAGAGGATTGGCAGTTTTCATGAGATCTCAAAAAGGTCCATGTCGCCCCACTCCAAAAGATGAGAAACTACAAACATTTGAAAATGCTCAGTATATTGGATTAAATTTAAGAAAATGTTAAAAAGAAACTCTATCAGGGCACCTGGATGGCTCAATTGATTAAGTGTCTGTCTTCAGCTCAGGCCATGATCTTGGGATCAAGTCCCGCACTGGGCTCCCTGCTCAGCGGGGACCCTGCTTCACCCTCTCCCTCTGCCCCTTCCCCCACTCGTGCTCTCTCTCTCTCTCAAATAAATAAATAATACCTTAAAAAAAAAAAAAAACCTTCTCTTTCTACTTGAAAGTCTTTGAATATTAGGTACTGGATCTACAACTTAATCTATTAAGAATTTCAAATCCGAATGCCATGGTTATAAAAATTATGTCACAAAGAAACTAGATTTAAAAAGGAGATGCCTGCCTTCTGTTGTGGGATGGTCTTAATTCAAATGAAAAATTTCCCGAGAACTGGTAAATCTGTCTGGAGCCTGGAAGCCAGGTGCTGTAAGTGGAAAAATGCCAACTGAATGCCACTGGGAGGCGCTGTGGCACAGGGAGAGAAAGGAATCCTGGGTCGACTCTTCGTCAGCTTCCAACACCCGGGAGACCTTGGGCAGGTCATTTAATTTCTCCTTGGGTCAGCTTTTTTATCTGCAAAATAAGATCTGGTCTCAAAATGTTTCAATGAGACTAAAGTATGACAGCAAAGCGCGTTTAAAAAATGTGCACTATGGCCATTAAAAGAAATGCGTTGATAAAGGTTGCTAAGAAACATGATTAAAAAATTGACATACAATCCATGTGCCATAATAACAGTCACTCGTTTAAAGTGTACAATGCAGTGGTTTTCGGTTTATTCACAAAGCTGTGCCGTCATCAGCACTCTTTAATCCCAGAGCATTTTCATCAGCCCCCAAAAGGAAGACTCATACCCACTAGCAGTTTCTGTCCATTTCTCCCTCCCCCCAGTTTCTGGTAACCACTAATCTACTTTCTGTCTCTGTAGATATGTGTTTTCTGGACATTTTTGACATTCCATATGTAATGTTCATATTCTGGACATTCCATAAATGGAATCCTATATGTGGCCCTTAGTGACTGGCTTCTTTTATTTATCATCGTGTTTTCAAGATTCCTCCACGTTGTGGTATGAATCGTGAGTGCTCATCCCGACCCATCAGGGGCACTTGACATGATAATCGCTTTTCTCTTTCTTTTGATCTCTGGAGCACCCTCCCTTTTATGTCCCTTCTGCTCACTGGTTACAACTCTCCGCCTCCTTACATGTTTCCTCCTTATCTTTCAGTCCTCTTCATGTCAGTAAACCCCAGGGCTCAGACATCAGATGTCTTCTCTTCTTTATTCCTGCTCCCATGGGGCCCTCGTCCAGGCTCATGGGATTATATCCCATATGTGCCATCAACTCCTAAATCGATATCCCCAGCCCAAACTTTCTTCTGAATTCCAGAGCTGTGTCTTCATCTCGCCTTGGGTCTCTAATATGCATTGCAAAACCAGCATGTCACCACACCTCCTGCCTTCCAATTTCTCCCACAGCCTTCCTTCTAGTTGCCCAGACCAAAAATTTTGCAGTCATGCTTGAGTTTCCTTCTGCACTGCATCTATGAGCAAATCCTGCTTGCCTTTTCTTCAAAATTCACCCCAAATCCAGTCCCTCCTTATTGCTTTCATTGCTAAGCCCCTGGTCTAAGCCCCTTTCACCTCCTGTTGGGTAATTGAAGTAACTCCTGACTGGTGTCCCGGCCACCACCCCTCGCAGTATATTCTTAGAAGCTCGAGAGATCATTTTAAAGATTTATTTATTTATTTGAGAAAGAGAGAGGGAGAGAGAGCAGGGGGAGGGGTAGAGGGAGAGAGAGAAAATCTGCAAGCAGACTTTCCTACTGAGAGCGGAGCCCAATGCAGGACTTGCTCCCAGGACCCTGAGATCGTGTCCTGAGCTGAGATCAAGTGTTGGCCACGTAACTGACCGAGCCACCCAGGTGCCCCGATTGTTCAGTGGATTCCCATGTTGGTTAGAATAAAAGCCAAACTTCTCACAGTGTCTTATGAGCCCTACATGATGAGCCCCGCCCCCCATCCCATCTCACTAACCGCCTGCTGCTCTCTGTCTTGATTTCTTGGATTCGGACGCCCTGGATTCCTCACTCTCCTTCACAGACAACACACATGTTCTCACCTCAAGGCTTCTGCACGTGCTGTCCCTTCTACCTAGAATGCTCTTCCTTCAGATATCTCAGTTCCTCATCTTTTAGTTCTATGTTCATCTGTCACCTAATGAAGGAAGCCGACTCTGACCGCGATATTTAAAAGGCAACTTGCACCCAGCCCCGCCCCCACATTTCCAATGCCAATTTCTCGCAATTTCTCTTTCCTTTTTCCTGCAGTACTTGCCTATTGGCAAACACAGATACACGGAAGTATAAGCAACCACTGGTGCACACATTTTTCACCTCTGGACCGAGAGCACACGTGTGCAAACAGGTTTGCACCTATGCAAACATGTATGCACACCTGCACTTGATTGTTTGTCTGTTACCTGTCCTCCCCACTAGCTTTGTCGTTATAGGAACTTAATTTTGTTTCCTGTTGTATTCCCAGGACCTAGAATCATGCTCAGCACATTGCAGGCTCTCAAAATATTTTCACTGAATGAATGAGTCAACTGAATATATACTTCATCTCCCCCCAAGAGACAAGTGGCAAGAACAGAAACTTAGAGCATTATTTTGATTGCCTTCTGCTTGAGGTGAAGCGGTAGGGGGCTTTCTGTTTCCTTGCCAAACTCAGGCTGGTCAGGGATGACACAGCCCCTCTGAGCTCTGGGCTAACAGTGATTTCTCCTGGATGTTTAAACAGCACATTTCCCATCTTTGATCTCCTGCAGTCATTGGGGAGTCAACATTGATGCCCATCTGTGAGCCTGGCACAGAGCCTTCCTTCCTTCGAGATGTGCGGGTGCTTGGCTTTTGGGTAGAGATGTCAAACAGAGAAAGGAAGATTATTTGGGGGGCTAGGGATTACTTCCAAAAGCCAAATGTGATAGAAGTGTTATCACAAAGGCTAGCACACATAAGCAGCTTGGAACCTGGTTTGAACAATTCTGCTGACTGTAAGTCGAGATGAAAAGAAATGCTAAGTGTAGTTCCAAAAAATCAGACTTTCAGAATCAGAAGGGCATGTCTTGTCCTCACTCCTTTTCTCCTTTCCTTCCTCAAATAGGACACCAAGGGCCAAAGAAATGAGGCAAATCTCCAGGGTCACACAGTTAATGGCAGAGTGGCCGATTCTCACTCTTTGGAATACATTATGCTGCCCTCCCAGTAAATATTAAGGGAAGAGTCAGGAAAATGCTCAACTAAATATCTTGGAAAATTTGACTGCCTAGTTCTCAAAAACTCAGTGCCAATGGGCAAGTAGCTTGAGTGTCACCCGAGAGATGCAGAAATGAGCATTTCTTGGCCTTTAACCACTCTGAAGTTTCCAGTTGCTCTCTCTAATTTTGTAGATCTCTTCCAAAGTAATTCATCTTTAGCTCAAGTCATCATCTGCTCACTTGCATAGAGCTTGTATTCTTCTATGGGCAAGAGGGAGCAGAGAGTGTCCCAAGGAAAATGCAGTGTTGAAAAAAATTACTACCAAAAATGTAATGTACATGAAACATAGTAAAAGTAATAATAGCCAACATTTGTTGAGCATCTTATGTGTAACCAATGCTATCATTAATTTTCATAGGTTATTGTACCTAATTTTCCTAACCTGAGGTGGGTACATGTTATGGAGGTGAAAGCTGAGGCTAGGAGAGGTTAGGTAACTGGGCTTGAGGGTTTTTTTTTTTCCCCAGTCTTAAAATATTCATTTACTTGCGAGAGAGAGACAGCATGAGTGGGAGGGAGGGGCAGAGGAAGGGGGAGAAGCAGATCCCCCACTAAGCAGCAAGCCTGGTGATGCTACTGAGCTTGATCCCAGAATGCCAGGATCATGACCTGAGGTGAAGGCAGCTGCTTAACTGACTGAGCCATCCAGGCGCCCCTTAAAATATGCTAATAATATTGTATCAAGAGACAGTTCTTTTAAAAAAAAAATTTTTTTTTATTTAGTTATTTTGACAGAGAGAGAGACACACAGTGAAAGAGGGAACACAGGTAGAGGGAGTGGGAGAGGGAGAAGCAGACTTCCTGCTGAGCAGAGACCCCAATGTGGGGCTCGATCCCAGGACCCGGAGATTATGACCTGAGCTGACGGCAGACATTTAACCAACTGAGCCACCCAGGCGCCCTCAACACAAAGTTCTTTTCCCATTCACATACACTTTGTCTCTCTCTGTCTTGGGGGTTATGGGAATATATCTGTATATACAGTTTCTGGACCCCCCTCCCACATTAGTGGTTTCTGGAGGCAGGACAATATATTACAGTGATGTAGACTTGGATAGACAGATCGCATAGAGAATAAAACACACATATAATTTGTATTATCCTTACACATGTTGAATCTAGGATTTGATGCCAGTGGCTACATTCTAAACAACTAAGTTATAGAAGGTAAAACTAGAATATATTTTGTGTGATTTCTTTGTATTTTTTTAGCACTTATAATAAAAGATCCTTAGTATGACAGTTGTCTTATGTAAGTCAAAGGATCATTTAATACAATGGCATTTTACCAAGCTGTACAACTCTGAGCAGAGAATATAGATGTGAACCTTCATGATGGTGGAGTAGGCAATGGTTTCTTAAATACAATACCAAAAGCATAAGCAACCGGAGAAAAAAAACAGATAAATTGGACTTTTTAAAAGTTGAAAACTTCTGTGTATCAAAGGACACTACTGAGAAAGTGAGAAGATGATCCCCAGAGTGAGAGAAAACATTTGCAAATCTTGTATCAGATGAGTTTAGGAACTACAATGCATAAAGAACTCTTACAACTCGATAATGAAAAGACAAACAATCCAATTTAAAACTAAAGGAGGGGCACCTGGGTGACCTAATGGGTTAAGCGGCTGATTCTTGGTTTCAGCTCGGGTCATGATCTTGGGGTACTGGGAACGAGCCCTGTGTCGAGCTCTGTGCTCATCAGGGAGTCTGCTTGAGGATTCTCTCTCCCTCCCCTTATGGCTCCCCCCACTCATGCACATGCTCTCTCTCTCTCTAATAAATAAATAAATCTTTAAAAAAATAAAAATGAGCAAAGGATCAGAATAGACTTTCTCCACAGTAGACTTACCCGTGGCCAATGAGAGCAGGAAAAGTTGCTCAGCATCATTAGTCATTAAGGAAATAAGTCGAAAACACAATAAGATACCACTTCATACCCAACCACAACCAAGAAAAGAACAAGGGACAACAGCTGGTGAGGACATGGAGAAATTGGAAGCTTCCTGTGTTCACGAGGGAGAAGTAAAATGGTGCAGCCACTTTGGAAAACACAGACTGGGAGCTTCTCAAAACAAGAGCTACGACAGGACCCAGCAATTCAATTCAACACATGTATATCAAAGAAACATGTTTCCATATGAAAACAAGTACACAAGTGAACTTGCAACATTGTTGGTAGTCAAAGGGCGCAAACAACCCCAATGCCCATCAACTGATGAGTGCATGAACAAAATGTGGTGTATCCACATGATGTAATATTATTAAACCAAAAAAGGAACAAAGAACTGACAAGTGGATGAACTTTGAAAACATCATGCTAAGTGAGAGAAGCTAGACACCAAAGACCACATATTGTCTGATGCCATTGACATGTAGGGTCCAGAATAGGCAAACCCACAGAGACTGAAAGTAGACTGGTGGTTGCCAGAGGCTGGGAGGAAGGAGGAATTGGGAGTAACTGCTAACAGACCAGAGCTTTCTTTTTTGGCATACTGCCCCAGTCCTATAGGTACATAGTGTTGATGGTTGTACAACTCTGTGAGTATGCCACTGAATTATACATTTGAAAATGGAGATTTTTTAAAATCTCAATAAAAAATGGCATTTTGCAGGCTTTAAGTGATACATATATTTGAATCATCTTATTTAAATTAGGTTTCTGTGCTCTTTATTACAAGCAAACGTTGCTTTTTTTTTTTTTTAATATTCTGTCAGGGTTTGGTTTTGAGGCACTGCCAAGGTGGGAGAACATGTGTGTTTTGAATTGTCAGGACCTGTATCCTAGTTATTTTGCTTCCACTCCCCCCAGCTCATTTTACAGAAGAGAGGGAGGAGACCGGCTCATCACCCAGACTGGGTCTCCCTAGTGGCAAAATGTTGGATGAATAGAATCTCAGAATCAGGCAAGAGAAAGTGGACCTTAGCAGTCAGGATAGCGGTTGCCTTTGGTGGGGATGATTATGACTTGGAAGGAAACAGTAGGGACATTTCTGCAGTTCTGGACATGTTCTATTTTTTTATCTGGACACTGTCTACAGGAGTGTGTTCAATTTGTGAAAATTCCTCCCGGAGTGTGCACTGTTCTGCATATTTGTGATACTTCAATAACAAGGAAGCAATTCAGTCCGACCTCCAGATATGTGTCTGTGATATCAGCAAACTGGGGTGGTGAGCCGGGGACCAGAATTCACTGAATTGGTCTGCTGCTTTGGAGGTGACACCAAGTCATGGCCATTGCATAAGGTCTGTTTGCATGGACTCGATTTTGTAGGTGCTCTCTGAGTCCTGCTTCAGGGCCCTATCACCCTGATAGTGATAGTCCTCACTATCTCCTAATGACTGTTTCCAAGAACAAGGTTGTGGCTAACCTGTGCTGCTATGCATTGGGGCTGCTGGACCAGGTGATGGTGAATCAGGTGGATGTGACCCACTCCCTCCTCAGTCATCCATGTCAGACACCCAGAAGTCACCTACCATGCCCTTGCTCTTTCCACCTGGACCCAGAGATGTTCTTGTGGGTGCTGCCACCAAATGACCCTACTGGCCTTCTAGTGGGCTCAAGTCCACAATCCCATATCCAAAATACTTAGGGCCAGATGTCCTTGGGCATCTAGATGTGTTTGGATTTGAGCAAGGTGATACGTTTGCATGTACTGGATATTATGTAACGTAGCGGGGACAGCCCGAGGCAGCTCTCTGTAATCAATGATGAGTATTTACAACGAAGTATGATAAAGACAACAAATGGTCTCATGTCAGTTCAGGCCTGGGCATTCTGTCAAGGGAGTTTGCGTCAAACTTCAAAAAGCTTTTTGGCTTTCAGAGATTTGGGGTTTGGAATTGCTTAAGAGAGAACATGGACCTGTATCAGTCAATGTTACTGTGGAGTGAATGAGTTTTCAGTTCTTTCTTGACAGAGATTTTCATGGCGCAGGTGCTGCGTGGGAAAGGTAGTGGGGAAGTGTATTGGGTGGGGAGGAATTTCAGGGTCCCTGGGCAGTGCCTCTGGGTCAGCAGATGCAGCGGGAGGAGTGGCAGGAAGATACCCTTGATGAAGTGTTGCAGAGATGCCTGGTGTAGTGCCATCCTGTTTGGGATTCTACTCTCCTTCATGACACCTGCTAAACTGTCAATGCTTGTTAACATTTCATTGATTTCTGCAGCACAGTGGGGGCTTCCTGGAGCGCTCAACCAGAGCCACGATTATAATGTAAAATTTCTGGAGACTAATATTTATCTAAACGAAGTTAATTATAGGCAAGATAAAGCTCACTTAGACATGTGTTTTGAAGAGATTAGAATTGAATTCCTTGAATAAGAAGCAGGGGAAACCATTCTTGGAAAATTGATTTGCCGTCCTTCCTGCTAATCATTCAACAGGACAGAAGTTCACTGTGGGAATGACTTCTAAACGCCTCTCTTTATGACTCTCTATGCAGGTAGGTGGGGGAATAAACAGACAAATCTCTCATCTCATGGGGAAGGCGTCCCCAACAATCCCATCCATGTTAATTAATCTTGGTTTAAACAGTTTAAAAGGAACAGCAAAGAAAGTGATGGTGAGGGATTGTTTATATGTATATGGGATGGAAGATGGCAGCCGATAGTGGGTGTGGTTTGTAAGCTGATTTTAATTGTGTTTGGTGATTACATTTTACTAAAATGTAACATTTGGGGGGCTTTTTTTTTTAACAACCTCAGAAACTCCTTCCTGACTCTTTCTTGCTTCTTCTATCACCTGCCCATCAATATATTTCATTTTGATCCATTTAATAGATATTTGTTTAATAAGTGCTTTCTGTGATGCTGGAGATGCCATGAAGGTATAGCAAGTGTTAGGGAAATACAGCTATTAAGACATGGTCCTGGTCCTCTAAAACTTACTGTCTGGTGAGGCAGACAAATAATTTTATTAGTTGTGTATGTGCAGTGGGAGAAGTTAAGTCCTGTGATGGACGTATTTGTCGAGTGTTGTAGTGGCCCAGAGGAGGGTTATCTAAATCACCCTGGTGCTCAGGGAAAACTTCTTACAGGAAACAGAACTTTGAATGAAACTTTTTCTTGTTGCCTACCAGTACAAAAAAATTTAAATAAAATGCACAGATTGTGTTATAGGTCACTGAATTTTGACAAATGCATACATCCATGTAAATACCACTCAATCAAGATATAAATCATTTTCACAGAAATTCCCTTCGTTCTTCCTTCCAGCCAGCATCCCAGCCCCATCCACCACTGCAGAAGCAATCAGGTGCATTGCCCTTGGTCTAGGCATTGACAGTAGGAAGAGGAAGAGGAAGGGCAATTCCATGGGGAGGAATACTCTGCAAAGGCATGGACATGTGAGAAATTGTGGCATAATGTAAAGGACCTCCAGTCCTCTGGTATCGTATTGTTGGGGCTGAGGCATGTCCTCTGTTAGGTAGAATCTCACTAGGTAGGTAGATGACACTAGGAGCCAGTTCACCAAGGGATGGGAAGCCAAACTACTTGATTTTCATCCTCTAAGACAAAGGGGGTGTGGAAGTGTTTTGGGGAGGGAGTAGTACTGGTATTATGACCAGTATACTTATTATACTTATTATTATTTTTGCTAAATAAACAAGGTAATTTTTTTCCAGTTTTTTTATTGTGGTGAAATATACACAGTGTAACATTTGCTTTCTTAACCATTTTTAAGTATACAGTTCAGTGGTCTTAAATACATTTCTGTTATTGTGCAACAATCACCACTACCCATCTCCATCTCCAGATCTCTTTTTATCTTATAAAACTGAAACATACCTATGAAATAATAACTCCCCATTTCCCCCTGCCCCCTAGTCCCTGGAACCCACGGTCCTACCTTCCTTCTGTATGAATTTGACTACTTTAGAGACCTCATCTGAGTGGATGCCTGGCTGGCTCAGTCAGTAGAGCATGTGACCCTTGATCTTGGGGTTGTAAGTTCAAGCCCCATGCTGGGTGTAGAGACTATTTCAAAAAATAAAAGATACCCCGTGTAGGTGGAATCATAGAATATTTGTCCTTTTGTGTCTGATATACTTCTCTTAGCATAATGTCCTCAAGGTTCATCTGTCAAGAATACAATTTTCTTCCTTTTTAAGGCTGAATCCTTTATATATATAGACATACATTTTGCTTCTGCATTCATTCTTTAATGGAATTTTGAGTTGCTTCCACATTTTACCTACTGTGAATAATGCTGTTATGAATTTAAATGTACAAATATCTGTTTGAGACTCTGCTTTCAGTTCTTTTGAGGATATACCCAGAAGTGGAATGGCTGGATCATATGGTAATTCTACATTTATTTTTTTGAGGAACCACCCAACTGTTTTCCACAGTGGGCGTCCTATGTTACACTCCCACCAGCAGAACACAGGGTTCCAAATTGTCCAAATCTTTGCCAACACTTGTTGTTTTCTGTCTTTTCTTTTTTTTCTTTTTAATAGCAGCCACCCTAATGGGTATGAGTGGTATCTCACTGTAGTTTTGATTTACATTTCCCTGATAACTGAGACCTTAATTTTAAAGTGATCACTCTGGCAGAAGTGAAATTGGAGGAATGGATGGAAACCACAGTGGAGGAAGAGAGACCCTGACAGATGTGATTACTGTAATTCGGAAGTGATGGAGACCTGAGGCAAGATGGTGGTTGGTGGAAGTGGATCAAAGCAAGTGTATGGGAGAAGAGTTAAGGAGACAGACTCTCCACGACTTGGTGGTTAGATAGAGGTTGAAGGAAAGGGAAGAATTTACAAACTAAGGCACCTACAAAGCAGAACACACATGTTTTTTCCCTCAGCAACACCAGATTTTGTGCATGCTCCGTGCCCCACCATATTTCAAGATTTTCCTTATTCAGTTACCAGCTAGTTGGTGGTGAACACTAGAACTCAGAACCCTGGATCCCAGCCCAGGTGGGGAGTTATTTCAACCATATTTTTAGGGCCCCTTAAATATCTCAAGAATGGGCTAATTGTTTTTTTGTTTGTTTGATTTTTGAATAGGCTAATTGTTATGCTTAAGCGAATCAGTCTTGGGCTCCTTTCCTCAAGGAGTGACTGGTATTTTCAATCTATGACTTTTTAAAAAAAGAAGATGTATTTATCATTTGAGAGAGAGAGAGAGCACATAAATAGGAGGGGCAGAGGCGGAAGGAGCAAGAACCCCAAGCGGACTCTGCTCTGAGCGCAGAGCCGGAGGTGGAGGACCTGATCCCAGGACCCTGAGGCCATGACCGAACTGAAACTGAATCCTTATCTCAATAACGATGCCATCCAGCTGTCCTCATCGATGACTTTTTAAAAACAGCTTTATAAGGATATGATTCACATGCTGAATCTGCAATTCAGTCCAATCTGCAATTGGTCCATTTAAAGGGTGTAATTCAGTGGTTTTAATATATTGACACGTTGTGTAGCCACCACCACAATCAATATTAGAATATTTTTATCACCCAAAAAAGAAAGCCCGTACACATGAGTATCACTCCCAAACACCACCTCCCCCACCAGCAGTAGGCATCCACTAATTTGCTTCCGTTCCTATAGATATGTCGATTCTGGAGTACTGACATAAATGGAATCCTACAATATGTGGTCTTTTATAATGAACTTCTTCCTTTTAGGGTGTTTCCAAGATTTATCCATGCTGTAGCGAGTGTTAGTACTTTATTTCTTCTTCTCATTGAATAATATTCCATTGTATGGATATGCCAAATTTTGTCTGTGCACTAATCAGTTGCTGGACATTTAGGTTTTTTTTCCACTTTTTGGCTAATATGAACAGTGCTGCCATGAACACTCATGTACAAATCATCTATGATTTTATTTTTTTACTTTTAATTTTTTTAACATATAGTGTATTATTTGCTTTAGGATTCACAGGTCTGTGAATCATCAGTCTTATACATTTCATGGCACTCACCATAGCACATACCCTCCCCAGTGTCCATCACCCAGCCATCCTATCCCTACCCTCTCACCCACTAGCAACCTTCAGTTTGTTTCCTGAGATTAAGAGTATTTTATGGTTTGTCTCCCTTCCTGGTCCCATCTTGTTTCATTTTTCCCCTCCATTGCCCCCACAACTCCACCCTGCCTCTCAAATTCCTCATATCAGAGAGATATATGATGATTGTCTTTCTCTGTGAAATAATTGTATTTTGCTTAGCATAATACCCTCTAGTTCCATCTACATTATTACAAATGTCAGGATTTCAATTTTTGATGGCTGAATAATATTCCATTGTATATCTATACCACAGCTTCTTTATCTATTCATCTGTTGATGGACATCTAGGCTCTTTCCATAGTTTGGCTATTGAGGACATTGCCACTATAAACATTCGGGTGCATGTGCCCTTTTGGATCACTACATTTGTATCTTTAGGGTAAATACTCAGTAGCGCAATTCATGGGTCGAAAGGTAGTTCTATTTTCAACACTTTGAGGAACCTCCATGCTGTTTTCCAGAGTGGCTACACCAGCCTGCATTCCCACCAACAGTGTAGGAGGGTTCCCCTTTCTCCACATTCTTGCCAGCATCTGTTGTTTCCTGACTTGTTAAGTTTAGCTATTCTGACTGGTGTGAGGTGGTGTCTCATTGTGGTTTTGATTTGTATTTCCCTGTTGCTGAGTGATGTGGAGCACTTTTTCATGTGTTCGTTGGCTATCTGGATGTCTTCTTTGCAGAAATGTCTATTCATGTCCTCTGCCCATTTCTTGATATTTGTTCTTTTGGTGTTGAGTTTGATAAGTTCTTTATAGATTTTGGATACTGGCCCTTTATCTGGCATGTCATTTGCAAATATCTTCTCCCATTCTGTCAGTTGTCTTTTGGTTTTGTTGACTGTTTCCTTTGCTGTGCAAAAGCTTTTGATCTTGATGAAGTCTCAATAGTTCATTTTTACCCTTGCTTCCTCGCCTTTGAGATGTTTCTAGGAAGAAGTTGCTGTGGCTGAGGTCGAAGAGGTTGCTGCCTGTGTTCTCCTCAAGGATTTTGATGGATTCCTTTCTCACACTGAGGTCGTTCATCCATTTTGAGTCTATTTTTGTGTGTGATGTATGGAAATGGTCTAGTTTCATTCTCCTGCACGTGGCTGTCCAATTTTCCCAACACAATTTGTTGAAGAGGCTGTCTTTTTTCCATTGGACATTCTTTCCAGCTTTGTCAATGTTTAGTTGACCATAGAGTTGAGGGTCTACTTCTGGGCTCTCTATTCTGGCCCATTGATCTATGTGTCTGTTTTCTGCCAGTACCATACTGTCTTGATGATGACAGCTTTGTAATAGAGCTTGAAGTCTGGAATTGTGATACCACCAACTTTGGCTTTCTTTTTCAACATTCCTCTGGTTATTTGAGGTCTCTTTTGGTTCCATATAAATTTTAGGATTATTTGTTCCATTTCTTTGAAAAAAATTGGTGGTGCTTTGATAGGGATTGCATTAAATGTGTAGATTGCCTTAGGTAGCATAGACATTTTCACAATATTTGTTCTTCCAATCCATGAGCATCAAACGTTTTTCCATTTCTTTGAGTCTTCCTCAATTTCTTTCATGAGTACTTTATAGTTTTCCTAGTACAGATTCTTTGCTTCTTTGGCTAGGTAGGTATCTTATGGTTTTGGGTGCAATTGTAAATGGGATCGACTCCTTAATTTCTCTTTCTTCTGTCTTGTTGTTGGTGTATAGAAATGCAACTGATTTCTGTGCATTGATTTTATATCCTGACACTTTACTGAATTCCTGAACAAGTTCTACAAGATTTGGAGTGGATCTTTTGGGTTTTCTACATAAAGTATCATATCATCTGCAAAGAGTGATAGTTTGACTTCTTCTTTGCCTATTCAGATGCCTTTTATTTCTTTTTGTTGTCTGACTGCTGAGGCTAGGACTTCTAGTACCACGTTGAATAGCAGTGATGATAGGGGACATCACTGCTGTGTTCCTGACCTTAGTGGAAAAGCTCTCAGTTTTTCCCCATTGAGAATGATATTCACTGTGAGTTTTTCATAGGTGGCTTTTATGATATTGAGGTATGTACCCTCTTATCCCTACACCCTGAAGAGTTTAGATCAAGAAAGGATGCTGTACTTTGTCAAATGCTTTTTTCATTATCTATGTTAGTATCGTATGGTTCTTGTTCTTTCCTTTATTAATGTATTGTATCACATTGATTGATTAGCAGATGTTGAGCCAACCTCGCAGCCTAGGAATAAGTCCCACTTGGTCGTGGTGAATAATCCTTTTAATGTACTATTGGATCCTATTGGCTAGTATTTTGGTGAGAATTTTTGTATCCCTGCTCATCAAGGGCATTGGTCTGTAATTCTCTTTTTTGTTGGGGTCTTTGTCTGGTTTTGGGATCAAGGTAATGCTGGCCTCATAAATGAGTTTGGAAGTTTTCCTTCCATATCTATTTTTTGGAATAATTTCAGGAGAATAGGAATTAATTCTTTAAGTATTTGGTAGAATTCCCCTGGGAAGCCATCTGGCCCTGGACTCTTGTTTGTTGGGAGATTTTTGATGATTGCTTCAATCTCCTTACCGGTTATGGGTCTGCAGTTCTTCTATTTCTTCCTGGTTCAGTTTTGGTCATTTATATGTCTCTAGGAATGCATCCATTTCTTCCAGATTGTCAAATTTGCTGGCGTATTGTTGCTCATAATATGTTCTTATAGTTGTTTGTATTTCTTTGGTGTTGGTTGTGATCTCTCCTCTTTCATTCATGATTTTATTAATTTGGGTCCTTTCTCTTTTCTTTTTGATAAGTCTGGCCAGGGGTTTATCAATCTTATTAATTCTTTCAAAGAACCAGCTCCTAATTTTGTTAATCTGTTCTACTGTTCTTTTAGTTTCTATTTCATTGATTTCTGCTCTGGTCTTTATTATTTCCCTTCTCCTGCTGGATTTAGGCTTTCTTTGTTGTTCTTTCTCCAGCTCCTTTAGGTGTAGGTTTAGGTTGTGTATTTGAGACCTTTCTTGTTTCTTGAGAAATCCTTGTATCGCTATATATTTTTCTTTCAGGACTGCCTTTTCTGTGTCCCACAGATTTTGAACAGTTGTGTTCTCATTATCATTTGTTTCCATGTATTTTTAAAATTCTTCTTTAATTTCCTGGTTGACACATTCATTCTTTAGTAGGATGCTCTTTAGCCTCCATGTATTTGAGTTCTTTCCAACTTTCCTCTTGTGATTGAGTTCTAGCTTCACAGCATTGTGGTCTGAAAATATGTAGGGAATGATCCCAATCTTTTGGTACTGGCTGAGACCTGATTTGTGACCCAGGATGTGATCTATTCTGGAGAATGTTCCATGTGCACTAGAGAAGAATGTGTATTCTGTTGCTTTGGGATGGAATGTTCTGAATAGATCTGTGATGTCCATCTGGTCCAATGTGTCATTTAAAGCCTTTATTTCCTTGTTGATCTTTTGGTTGGATGATCTGTCCAGTGAGGGGGGTGTTAAAGTCCAGTGAGGGGATGTTAATGTCCCCTACTATTATTATATGATTGTCAATGTGTTTCTTTGATTTTGTTATTAATTGGTTTATATAGTTTGCTGCTTCCATGTTAGAGGCATATATATTTAAAATTGTTAGCTCCTCTTATTGGACAGACCCTTTGAGTATGATATAGTGTCCTTCCTCATCTCTTATTATAGTCTTTGGCTTAAAATCTAATTAATCTGATGGAAGGATTGCCAACCCAACTTTCTTTTGATGTCCATTAGCATGATAAATTGCTTTCCACCCCCTCAATTTAAATCTGGAGGTGTCTTTGGGTATAAAATGAGTTTTCTGAAGACAGCATAACAATAGGTCTTATTTTTTTTAATCCATTCTGATACCCTGTGTCTTTTGATTGGGGCATTTAGCCGATTTACATTCAGGGTAACTCTTGAGAGAGATGAATTTAGTGCCATTGTATTGTCTGTAAGGTGACTGTTACTGTATATTGTCTCTGTTCCTTTCTGGTCTGTTACTTTTAGGCTCTCTCTTTGCTTAGAGGACCCCTTTCAATATTTCCTATAGGGCTGGTTTGGTGTTTACAAATTCTTTTAGTTTTTGTTTGTTCTGGAAGTTTTTTTTTTTTTTTTTTTAAAGATTTTATTTATTTATTTGACAGAGAGAGAGATCACAAGTAGGCAGAGAGGCAGGCAGAGAGAGAGAGAGGAGGAAGCAGACTCCCTGCTGAGCAGAGAGCCCGATGTGGGGCTCGATCCCAGGACTCTGAGATCATGACCTGAACCGAAGGCAGCGGCTTAATCCACTGAGCCACCCAGGCGCCCCTGTTCTGGAAGTTTTTTATCTCTCCTTCTATTTTCAATGATAGCCTAGCTGGATATAGAATTCTTGGCTTCATGTTTTTTCTCATTTAGTGCTCTGAATATATCATGCCAGTCCTTTCTGGCCTGTCAGGTCTCTGTGGATAAGTCTGCTGCCAATCTCATATTTTTTCCAGTTGTATGTTACAGACTTCTTGTCCCGGGCTGCTTTCAGGATTTTCTCTTGGTCACTAAGACTTGTTAGTTTGACTATTAGATGATGGGGTGTAGACCTATTTTTATTGATTTTGAGGGGGGGTTCTCTCCACCTCCTGGATTTTGATGCTTGTTCTCTTTGCCATAATAAGGAAATTCGCTACAATAATTCACTCCAATATACCTTCTGCCCCCCTCTCTCTTTCTTCTTCATCTGGAATCCCAATTATTCTAATATTGTTTCATCTTATGGTATCACGTATCTCCAAATTCTGCCCTCATGGTCCGGTAGTTGTTTGTCTCTCTTTTGCTCAGCTTCTTTATTCTCCAGCACATGTTCTTCTGTATCAATGATTCTCTCTTCTGTCTCATTTATCCTAGCAGTAAGAACCTCCATTTTTTATTGCACCTCATTAATAGCTTTTTAAAATTTCAACTTGGTTAGATTTTAGTTCTTTTATTTCTCCAGAAAGGGCTTTTGTTTCCTCAGAAAGGGATTCTATAGTATCTTCCATGCTTTTTTTGTTTTTGATTCCAGGTAGCACCCTGATAATCATCATTCTGAACTCTAGATCTGACATCTTAGTAATGTCCATATTGACTAGGTTCCTAGCCATTGATACTGCCTCTTGTTCTTCTTTTTGAGGTATGTTTTTCTGCTTTGTCATTTTATCCAGATAAGAATAGATGAATGAGAGAACAAAACTAAAAGGGTAGCAGTGACCCCAGAAAAATATGCACTAACCAAATCAGAACTTGGGGGGGGTGTTGAGGAGAAGAAAGGAGGAAAAAATATATATATATATATATTAGACTGGTGAATAGAATAGAGCCACTCACTTGATTTTGGGTGTATTTTGGTCTGTTAGAAGAAAGTGCCTCCCAAATTTTTAAAGAAAAAGAAATATATATATATACGTATATATATATATGGGTAAACACAATGAAGGGATGGAATATGACTGTAAAGATAAAAAATTTAAAAATATTCTAAAAAAGGAACTGATAAGATAAGAAACTGGTTGAAAAAAGAAAAAAAAAAAAGAGGAAAGAATGTCACCAGGTTGGAGACTAGAACAAAGTCATGTGCTAGATTGAGGGTATATTTTGATCTGTTAGCAGAAACTGTATCCCAAAAATTTAAAGGAAGAAAAACCTATAAGTATACAAAAAATAAGACTAAATATGGTGAAAGACTACAACATGAGCATAATAATGAAATTTAAAAAGATTTTTAAAAAGGTATTGATAAGATAGAATAGTTAAAAAATATTAAAATAAGAAAGAGGAAAAATTTTAAAAATAGAATGAGAAAAAAATAAAATTAAAAAAATTTAACTTTGAAAGACTAAAGAATCATGGGGACAAACCCCATGAATTCTATGTGCTGTATCCCCATAGCTCTGAAGTTTTGCAGTTCTCGTTGATTGGTGAACTTGGTCTTGGCTGGATGTTCTTGCTGATCTTCTGGGGGAGGGGTCTGTTGCAGTGATTCTCAAATGTTTTTGCCCAATGCAGAATTGTACTGCCCTTGCCAGGGGCCAGGCTAAGCAATCTGCTTGGTTTCACTCTCAATAGCTTTTGTTCCCTGAATGCTTTCCATACAACTTTGGAGGACAGGAATGAAGATGGTGGCCTCCAAATTTCCATCCAGGAAGAGCTGAGAGCTCAGGGCCCCACTCCTCAACGCGCTCTCAGAGAAAAGCAGTCAATCCCTCCCGTCTCCCTGGTCTCTAGCCGCGCTCTGAACTCGCCTGGCCTGTGACCGAGCATTTCTATCTCTAGTGCATGGCCCTGTTTGGAGTCTCCAAACCCAGCAGATTCCTGCTATGTGCTCCCATGCCGCTCTTCCTGGAGGAGGAAGGAGGGTGTCTCCTGGATCTGCCACTTCTGGGGTTCCTGCTCGAAGAGCAGTGGTCCAACTGTGCTTTGGATCATGGTTTAAGGTAACCTTGAGCTGAAAGCCCACTCCTCAGCTCTGTCTCTGCAGCCGGCTTCCCTGCTCCGACACCTGGGAGCTTTGCCACATTCAGGCACCCCTGGTCTTTTTGTGACCCCGCAGGTCCTGAGACCACACTGTCTCAGCAAGGGCTCTACCTCCTGCTTAGCCTCCAGAGCAATGTCCCTCAGTGGAGAAGACTTCTAAAAGCTCTGACTTTGTGCTCTTGGGCTCTACTGCTTGCTGGAAGCCAACCCCTCTCCCCATGATCTATCTTCCCATATATTGCCTCGGATTCACTTCTCCACACATCCTACCTTCCAGAAGGTGGTCACTTTTCTGTTCCTAGAATTGCTGCTCTTCTTCTCTTTGATCTCCTGTTGAGTTTATAGATGTTCAGAATGGTTTGATAACTATCTAGCTGAACTCCTGGGACCTGATG
This sequence comes from Lontra canadensis, assembly GCF_010015895.1. NCBI lineage: Eukaryota > Metazoa > Chordata > Mammalia > Carnivora > Mustelidae > Lontra > Lontra canadensis. Next base: position 11,253,643 of record NW_022631029.1, read on the forward strand.
ATATTTGGGTCTCCTACTCCTCCTCCATCTTGCTCCCCCTTCCCAAATCAATCTATGATTTTAGATGGGAATGGCTACCTAGTGGGGTTGTTGCAAAAATAAAGTGAGAGAGTACATGCAAACCACCAAATTCAGTGCTTAATACATGGCCAAGTGCAAACTAAATGGTGTTTCCATATGAGGATGGTGATAATGATGACAGGAGTCTCTTTTAGGAAAAAGAGTTTTTTTTTTAATTGAAATATAATTGGCATATTACATTGTATTGGTTTCAGGTGTACAGCATAATGATTTAGTATTTTCATGCATTATGAAATGACCACCACAATAAGTCTAATTGGCATCCATCACCACCCATAGTCTCAAATTATCTTTTTTTCTTTTAAAGATTTTATTTATTTATTTGACAGACAGAGATCACAAGTAGGCAGAGAGGCAGGCAGAGAGAGAGAGGGGGGAAGCAGGCTCCCTGCTGAGCAGAGAGCCCGATGCGGGGCTCAATCCCAGGACCCTGGGATCATGACTTGAGCCGAAGGCAGAGGCTTTAACCCACTGAGCCACCCAGGCACCCCTCAAATTATCTTTTTCTTATGATGAGAAGTTTTAAGATCTATCCTCTTAGCAAGTTTTGACTATGCAGTATAGTTTTGTTGGTTTTTTTTTTTTTTTTTTTTTAGAGAGAGAGAGAGCTTGTGAGCTGGGGGAGGGTCAAAGGGAGAGGGAGAGAATCCCAAGCAGACTCTCTGCTCAGTGTGGAGCCCTACATGGAGCTTGATCTCATAACCCCAAGACCATGACACAAACCAGAAGCAAGAGTTGGATGCTCAACCAACTGAGCCACTCCTACAGTAATCCTAACTACAGTCACCATGCTGTACATTCCTAGAGGTGGTTATTAATGGATGTCAAGCATTTCTTTCTTTCCTTTTGTCCTATTCTCCAGGTCATGTTCATCTTTCCCTTTTAAGTTTCTCCTTCTTTTCTCTTGTCTTCTTTTCCCTTTCTCACCCAAGTTATACTTTAACATTATTGATGATTCCCTTATGTATTGCTTAGTGCCTGGTAGCCTGAGCACAGGGCTGTAAACTTTGTTATGTTTTGGGAATGACCTGGACCATGTCTTGGGTGCGAGTAGGGAAATGCATGGAAATTATTGCTGGGAAAGTCTAGAAGAATTTTTATGGACTCAAGAGGCTCTGTTTAGGTGGCCAGACCTAATGTAAGGTTTTCACAATTATCCAAGTTTTATAACTCCTTTTTATAGCAAATGCTCAGAGGTTTTTGTCCTTAAAGAGTGCTTGCGTGTTTCTATACTTCCTGAGCAAGATAATTATTTTTCATAGGCATTTATCTTAATATTAAATAAATTCTTTTTATCAACCCAAAGAAAATGGCAAATAACCATGAAGAAAACTTGCATTTCAAAGTTCAAGTGGTTAAAACATTTTGAGGGCAAAGTTCTTTTTTATTGATAGGAAATTGTTAAATTTGTTTCTCTGTAAAATCTAGTAATCTGTTCCCTTATGTGAAGAGAGATAAATATGTAATTAAATAAATATTGCTTGGCATCAAACAATTGATCAAATATTTCAATGAAGACAATTTCATGCTCAGTGTTGGTGTTGGATGGTGCCTGCATTTGAAACATCCTTTCATATTAATTCATATTAATTCAATATGTCACTGATCTCTCTCTTTGACTCACACAAAGGAACAGAGGCAATTCTTTTCTGTGGGACCTCAAAAGCCAAAGCTGAACTGACACAAGCAGAGGAAATTAAACAAGATTCATTAGGCCTTTTTGAAAACATGTGACGTGGTTGTGCTTTCTTCTGACTAAACTGATAGTTTATTTGCTTTTGAAGTATGAAAAAGGAAAACAGTTACCTGAAAGAAGCCCCAATCCCTGGAGCAAGGACAGCCTGCCTTTGGGAGTTCTCAGCCCCTTGTGGACTGTTTGCTTTTGTGAACCGCTTCTCCAAAGACAACATTAGAATGCAAATTTGTTTGAAAAATTAAGTTGTTTTTCATGCTATGAAAAGTGAACTTGTATGAGTAAACACTCTCTGGCTTAGCTTTTCTTTCTTTCTTTCTTTCTCTCTTTCTTTCTTTCTTTCAAGATCTTGTTTATTTATTTGAGAGAGAGCAAGAACACTAGCAGGGGAAGGGGCAGAGGAAGAAATAGACTCCCTGCTGAGCAGGGAGCCCAATACAGGGGCTCCATCCAGGGATCCTGAGATCATGACCTGAGATGAAGGCAGATGCTTACCTAACTGAGCCACCCAGGCACCCCTGGGTTTACTGTTTCCATGTGAAAAATAAAGGAATCATAGACCATGAAACCATGCCAGAAAGACCTGATGGGAAAGAGCTAGATGCAGTGATATACTATTTCAAAAGAGCTACAAGCCAATAAGAAAATGATAAAAGATACAAGTAACAGAATTCAAGAAAGAACTAGAATTAAAAGGAGAAAAATCATTTTGGAAAAGAAGGCCAAACCAGAGGGAATGGTAGATCAGACGTAACAGAAGGTAAAAATAATTATAATTAATCAAAAATAAAGGAAGAAATAAAAAAGGATTTGAGAGAAATGACAAATAGAGATTATAAGAAAAGTCTGAAATATGGATAATTGGAGCCTGTGGAGAGGAAGAAGAGAAAAGAAATGGAACTGAACCTGTGTTAGAATTAAAAATCAAGAAAAATTACCTGTAATATTTTCTGGACTGTTTTGTCCTACAAATTGAAAGAGCATACCATGTACCTAAGAATACTGACCCAGAACTACAAACACCAGCACATTTTATAGAACAATTGCTGGACTTTAAAGAGACAGAAAAATTTTCTTGGAGCAGTTAGGCACAAAAAGAAAATCAGCTTATTACTAGAATTTTGACAGCAAAACTTTATTCCAGAGGAAAGTGGAATAATATATTTAAGATGCTCAAGGAAGGAAAATGTGAGTGAAGGATTTTATATCTAGTAAGATTGACACAAACTTGATCAAAAAACAAGGGGAATACTGTTCTTGTGGACCCTTATTAGAGTATCTGCTGGACATCAAGTCCACCATGAAGATTAGGGAGACATTGACACAAGATTGGTGGTGAGCATGAGATACTCTGTTGTTTATAGAACTAAGACTTAATGAGGATTTTAAAAGGGTGATTACAATATGTAGAGGTAATATGGTCTATCAACATAGATCTGGCACAACCACTGAAAAAGAGGGTGGGGGGACCTGTGTGGTACAGTTGGTTGAGCATCCAACTCTTGGTTTCGGCTCAGGTCATAACCTCATGGATCATGAGATTGAGGCCCCTGTCCTCCATACTCAGTGTGAGTCTACTTGAGAGTTTTTCCTCTCTCTCCCTCTACCTCTGCCCTTCCCAATACTCTTGCTTTCTTTCTCAAAGAAATAAACCAATCTTTAAAAAAAAAAAAAAAGAAAAAGAGGAGAGAATGAGGTCCATCTAAGAAAAAAAATCAACTATTTTCTCTCACAAATCATAATTTGTGGTGGCTTTATTATTATGATTCTGACTATTGTACCATTATTATAGGTAGAGCAAACAATGGGATATTCTGTTCTATCATCCTCTTGATAGATGGATTGTCCTTGAGAAGTAGAAATCTTACTATAGAAGAAAGGAAATGCCATTCTCTAGGAACCATGAATAGCTCTAGTGCCCAGTTTATGGTCTTGAAATACTGTGTTTTGTTAAAAAAAAACTAGGGCTTCTTGGCAAAATGGCTGATTCTAGGTCTGGAGTAGGAAATATAGAGATGAACTGGAGCATCTTGACTACCATGTAGTAAGGAGGCTTTCAAAGGATACCAGAGATATGGACAAGAGGCTCAGCAGCCATTTTGAAGAGGTCACCACAGGTCAAAGGTGAAACAATTTGAGACCTAATAAGAACAATATTTAAATCCATTATTTCATAATGATATCTAAAAAGAAAACTAGTTGCTCCCCTTTTGAAGATGACAACCAATTTATAATTGTGAAAACTGAACAAAAACAAAGAATTGACTGTTTATTCTGCCTATCCTTTATCAACCTTGCAACTGGGTAACCGAAATGGTAGATGAGGGGAAATATCTTTTTTATAAGATTATTAGAGCCAACCAATGAAAACAATGTGATACAATTAGAATACCACCATCCTCTCTATCTCAAATGAATTCATGAACCTAGGCACTGAGCACAAACCAATGCCAACGTTAAAAAGAGTGAAAAGCAGACATTACATACTTCCTGGTGCAAGAACACATCACCATTTCATTTTGCCAAAAGAATGGAATTTGTGTGTCATCAACCCTCTGGATCCAGTGGCCAATGTGCAGGAAATACAGAAGATGGAGGAACATGCCAGCCTGCACCATGAGCACGCAGTCATCCAAGTCTAGATGAGAGGAAACTCCACAGGTCGAAGAATGTAGGTCCTTCTACAGATACGTTGTAAGGGAGAGAAAGGGACAGAGTGGGGGTATACCAAGTTAAAACAGGGAGCAAACTAAATTGTGCACCCCTGGGTAATAAAACCATACATAACACAAGAACGTGATTATCATTTTAGAGGGAGAGGCAGAGGCTGTGATTAGTATGGGGCACACAGAGGATAGTTCACCAAGTTGTTCTATCATGAACACATTACCATCCTTGCTTTATCATATACATGGCCATCTGTCGATCTCTCCCTCCATCCATTAGTCCATCTTATTTTCTGATACATTCAATGTAAATTTCAGACATTTGTAAATTTCCCTTTCAGTACTTCTGTACTTCAATATCATTAGCTAGAGTTCAATATTTTACTTACAGCGTCTTTTGATGTAAAATTTACATAAAATGAAAATCACAAATCTGAGTTTTAACAAATGCATAACTCAGACACCTATTAAGATGTACATTACCTGTCTCACGCTGAGGTCTTTTATCCATTTTGAGTTTATCTTTGTGTACAGTGTAAGAGAATGGTCGAGTTTCATTCTTCTACATATAGCTATCCAGTTTTCCCAGCACCATGTATTGAAGAGACTGTCTTTTTCCCACTGTATATTTTTTCCTGTTTTGTCGAAGATTATTTGACCATAGAGTTGAGGGTCCATATCTGGGTTCTCTACTCTGTTCCACTGGTCTATGTGTCTGTTTTTATGCCAGTACCATGCTGTCTTGCTGATCACAGCTTTGTAGTAAAGCTTGAAATCAGGTAATGTGATGCCCCAGTTTTATTTTTGTTTTTCAACATTTCCTTAGCGATTCGGAGTCTCTTCTGATTCCATACAAATTTTTGGATTATTTGCTCCAGCTCTTTGAAAAATACCGGTGGTATTTTGATCGGAATGGCATTAAAAGTATAGATTGCTCTAGGCGGTATAGACATTTTAACGATGTTTATTCTTCTGATCCAAGAGCATGGAATGGTCTTCCATCTTTTTGTGTCTTCTTCAATTTCTTTCATGAGTGTTCTGTAGTTCCTCGAGTACAGATCCTTCACCTCTTTGGTTAGGTTTATTCCCAGGTATCTTATAGTTCTTGGTGCTATAGTAAATGGAATTGATTCTCTAATTTCCCTTTCTGTATTTTCATTGTTAGTGTATAAGAAAGCCACTGATTTCTGTACATTGACTTTGTATCCTGCCACATTGCTGAATTGTTGTATGAGTTCTAGTAGTTTGGGGGTGGAGTCTTTTGGGTTTTCCATATAAAGAATCACGTCATCTGCGAAGAGAGGGAGTTTCACTTCTTCATTGCCAATTTGGATGCCTTTTATTTCTCTTTGTTGTCTGATTGCTGTTTCTAGGACTTCTAATACTATGTTGAACAAGAGTGGTGAGAGTGGGCATCCTTGTCATGTTCCTGATCTCAACGGGAAGGCTGCAAGCTTTTTCCCATTGAGGATGATATTTGCTGTGGGTCTTTCATAGATAGATTTTATGAAGTTCGGGAATGTTCCCTCTATCCCTATACTTTGAAGCATTTTAATCAGGAATGGATGCTGGATTTTGTCAAATGTTTTTTCTGCATCAATTGAGAGGACCATGTAGTTCTTCTCTCTTCTCTTATTAATTTGTTCTATCACATTGATTGATTTGCGAATGTTGAACCATCCTTGTAGCCCAGGAATGAATCCCACCTGGTCATAGTGGATAATCTTTTTAATGTGCTGTTGGATCCTGTTTGCTAGGATCTTGTTGAGAATCAACTCAACGTGAGACAGGAATCCATCAGAATCCTAGAGGAGAATATAGGCAGTAACCTCTTCGATATCAGCCACAGCAACTTCTTTCAAGATATGTCTCCAAAGGCAAAGGAAACAAAAGCGAAAATGAACTTTTGGGACTTCATCAAAATCAAAACCTTCTGCACAGCAAAGGAAACAGTCAACAAAACAAAGAGACAACCCACGGAATGGGAGAAGATATTTGCAAATGATAGTACAGACAAAAGGTTGATATCCAGGATCTATAAAGAACTCCTCAAACTCAACACACACAAAACAGACAATCATATAAAAAAAATGGGCAGAAGATATGAACAGACACTTCTCCAATGAAGACATACAAATGGCTATCAGACACATGAAAAAATGTTCATCATCACTAGCCATCAGGGAGATTCAAATTAAAACCACATTGAGATACCACCTTACACCAGTTAGAATGGCCAAAAATTAGCAAGACAGGAAACAACATGTGTTGGAGGGGATGTGGAGAAATGGGAACCCTCTTACACTGTTGGTGGGAACGCAAGTTGGTGCAGCCACTTTGGAGAACAGTGTGGAGATTCCTCAAGAAATTAAAAATAGAGCTTCCCTATGACCCTTCAATTGCACTACTGGGTATTTACCCCAAAGATACAGATGCAGTGAAAAGAAGGGCCATCTGTACCCCAATGTTTACAGCAGCAATGGCCATGGTCACCAAACTGTGGAAAGAACCAAGATGCCCTTCAATGGACGAATGGATAAGGAAGATATGGTCCATATACACTATGGAGTATTATGCCTCCATCAGAAAGGATGAATACCCAACTTTTGTAGCAACATGGACAGGACTGGAAGAGATTATGCTGAGTGAAATAAGTCAAGCAGAGAGAGTCAATTATCATATGGTTTCACTTATTTGTGGAGCATAACAAATAGCATGGAGGACAAGGGGAGTTAGAGAGGAGAAGGGAGTTGAGGGAAATTGGAAGGGGAGATGAACCATGAGAGACTATGGACTCTGAAAAACAATCTGAGAGTTTTGAAGGGGCGGGGGGTGGGAGGTTGGGGGAACCAGGTGGTGGGTATTGGAGAGGGCACGGATTGCATGGAGCACTGGGTGTGGTGCAAAAACAATGAATACTGTTATGTTGAAAATAAATTTAAAAAATTAAATTTAAAAAAAAGATGTACATTACCTGGCAGTTTAAATGTATAAAATTCCAATTATAAAATAAGTAAGTCATGAGGATGCAAAATACAGCATATGTAAGATAATATTATAATAATGTTACATGGTGACAGATGATAACTACATTTATCCTGGTGAGCATTGCTTAATGTATAGAATTACTGAATCACTATTTGTGCCACTGAAGCTACTATAACATTTTATGTCAACTATACTTCAATAATAAATGTTTTAAAAAGATATACATTATCATCACTCCAAAAATTACCCTCATGTCCCTTCCAATTCTCTAAATCTGAATGTGTTTTTTCTCAAGTAATCAAATTTAAGAATGAAATTGATTTCCTTTTGAGTAAAATTTTAAAAAATCACATCTTGTACTTCCTCTCTTGATTCCTTGACATTGCTAATTTTTGTAGATCTACTCCAGGAACCTCACTCTGGAGTATTGTTAATAATAGTACTGAAAGACAGTGTAGAATGGTGGTTAAGATTCTGGAACCAGACTTCCTGGAATCCCAGCTCTTTCCTTTACCAACAGTGTGACCTTGCTTTCTTAACTCTTCTGCCTCAGTTTCCTTCTTTGCAAGATGGGGATAATGGTAATATCTTCATCAAAGGATGGTTGTGAGGATTAAGTGAGGTAATACAGGTAAACACTTACAGTAGTACCTAGCACACAGTAAACAAGATAGAAGTGCTTGCTATTTATGTCATTAAATTACCATTTTACTTTGTGTGTTACTTCTTTCAAGAACTACTTGAGGGTTGCCTTCAGATTTAAAATTACATTAACAAAAATTATATTCACAACCTTATTCATACCCAGCCAGATTTGAGGGTTGATTTAAGGCAGCCAGTGACTTAACTCTGGGTCATTTATGTAATCTGAATGATTTGTTCTAGAATCCTCTGGAGACCATCCCTCTAGTATGGATCCCAGGTGGTCTTGGGGAAGGCATGCACCTTCTCTCTTTAGTTTCCTCTTCTGTGAGATGTAAGGAATACTATAGACTCACACAGAAGATTCATCAGACTATTCATAGGAACTGCTTGGTTGTAAATTAGATTAGTCATGTGAAAACCTGTGGAAGTCTCAGGGAAATCAGTACTCTACAAATGCCTGTGATTGTTGCTATTAATCATTCTCCTGGTGAGTCAGTCCTTTTCGTGACACAGACTTACCACTGGGTCAGTCTGCAGAAGATCCATTACTGCTGCCTCTTTTTTCCTTCTTCCTTGAGTCATCCTCTCCCAAAAGGCCCCCGTCTCCACCACCACCTTCCAACCACCTCTCCTGCACATGGTCAGCAGCCATTATAACAGCTCCAGCCCACTCAGGGCTCTCATAGAGGCTGGATTGATCTTTTCTTGGTGAGTGAACAGGAAGACTTATGTCAGTTTTTCAAAATACTTAGCTTTGCAGCTCTGGAATTTAGTGTAGCCATTTGGAATTCTGTTTGATTTTTACCTTGTGCATTTTTGCTCCTGTATTTTGCTCCTCAAAACCTCTGAGGTTTACTGACAGGATGTGCAACAGATACTTTGTCCCATCAAGATGGATTTTTTTGGATCACATGAAAAAACTTTCTGTCTTTTGAGGCTCCTTAATTTTTCCTTCCTCTCAGATGAGAGAACCTAACTTTACAGTTGAAAAACATATCAAAACTGTCAATATCTATTGTCTTACTAATTAATAAATCAGATTGAATTTAACTTATTTTATATCTCCTATGTTCTCTGCATAGGTCATGTAAAAATTTTCAAAGATTCAGTAGAATCTTATATATCCTATTACATTTAAGTTTTAAAAATGTCTAGTATATGAATTAATGCCTAACATCAGAAAATGGATTCATAATAATTCTAGCAAACTGGAAGACAGCAAGCCATTAAAGAAAGGACTAACTAGCTGGGATGGTTGTCAGTCCACAAAGTTCAAGTACATCATTTCTGCAGAAGGAGTACACTTTCCCTTCCTTTCTGTTGTTCCTCTCCAAACAGCACGTCTTTTGTCTCTCCTGTGTTCCTCATTACCATCCCTACCCGTGAGATACTCCAGGTTGTAGTCTCATGGCTTGCCACACTTCCATGAAAGAAAAGCAGCTGGATGTCAATTATGGCTCCTTATCTTCTTCTCTCATGGGCTCACACACATGGACACACATGTTTCTTGAAGCAGAGAGTACCCTGTCCTTAAAGATATACAGAAAACTCATCTGCCCCCCTAGCTTTCATCTGGTCTATGAATTTCTGAGCACTTATGTTCTCGTGGCACCTCTGGAACTAGCTTGATCTTTTGAACTATAAATTTCACTCAGGTCTCCCTGCTGTTCAGATATTCTCTCTCTTTCCTTGACCCTTGCTTAGACATGGTACATGACACTTTTTCTTTGCATATCCCAAAACACCTTATGCAAAAGGCCTTGTGCATAACAGATTGATCACTGGATGGCAAAGAATTTTAGAAAGTGGTTACCAGAGATCCTGTCCTTCTTCAGTGGATCTCCATGGGAGATGGAGATCCTTGCTGTCCCACTATCCTTCTCTACCACTTCTCTTTCTTATGCCTCCGCTCAATCTCATCCCCCTGTTCCTCTTTGTGTCTTGGGCAGAGGAGTTTAGCTATCTCTTGGCTTCTCAGTTTTCTTCCAAGTCATGACTCGGCCTCATTTTGGGACGCCTAAATCAGTGTGCGCTGCTACACAACAATCCATGGTTCTGCTACACAACAATCCACAAATTGTGCCATTTCCATTGGGTCAGAAGTGATTATAGTCAAAAGTATTTTTAAGTAGTAGTGTTTTACTTTCTCCCTCTGTCACTAGTCCAGAAACCGGAAGTTGACTGAGATCATGTTGGAATTTTGCTAGCAACTGATCTGCTCTTAGCTGATTCTTTCTTCAGTTGTAAAGCACTACAGAAGGCCTTGATTCTACCTTATGGCAATCAGAAAACACTACTACACTAACTACACTTCATGTAGTTATTGCTTTTTGTTATCCACGGTGTGTCCATGTTGATATTTCTGCATATATCCCAATCACTCCTTTATATAATTGAGAGGTGATAGCTTGACTTGATGATACAGATTTATTAAAATTGATTTGGGCTACTATGTCTGGAATGAGGTAGAGTAGATGCACTTTTCCTGGTCCCTTTCTCTAAATATAGCTAAACACACTTGGAATTATTGAGCAGACAATGATAAATGGTCTCTGAAGGCTAGACAGAAGAAGCACACTGGCAGGGAAGCTTAGGACCTGAAGAACAACAACATGGCGAGTTCCCTGGGTTCTCTTGTCTCCCACATATTCCCAGACCAGAGATGCCTGCTATCTGGAACCACCAACAGGCATAGACAAAAGAACCCAAGAAAAGCTTGTTCTCTCTTGCCAAATGACCAGGAGAGGAGAAGCCCACAGAAACTCAGTGGGGAGCTGCAACCTCTCTTTTATATCTTAGGCCAGTAGGCAGTCCTAAATGCTGGTAGCAGCAAACCCCTGGGCCATTGCAGACGCTGCTCCACAACCAGGACTCAGGTAGGCAGTCTGATCTGAACACAGTGGCAGGTGCAGTAAAGTCCTGTGTCTCTCTGCCCTCTACCCTCTGGCAAAAGGAGATGCAAACTCAGTGGTTTCTGCTCCATCTTCCTCCCCCAGAAGATCACCCAGCAACAGCAGCTGGCTGAAGGAAGAGCTTTTTGCCCCCCGCAGATGGTACCAATGGGAACTGAACAGGAACCCTGGCAGCACCAAAGAATGAATTAGACCAGAACAGCACTGAAAGGGCTCTGAAACTAAACTCTCATTGGAAATAAAGCCCACAAAGTAGGCCAGAACTTACAGGCTAAACCTGAACAGAGTGACAGTCTGCCAAAAGAGAAGGCTTAAATAGGATCAGGAGTCTCCTACCATAATGATCAAAGGTCCAATGATAAAAAAAGTCACTCATACCAAGAACCAGGAAAACTGCAATTTAAATGAGAAAAGACAATCCAGTGAAGCTAATACTGAGATGAGTCAGATGTTGGAATTATGTGACATGGATTTTATAGTTTTTTTTTTTTTAAAGAGGTGGGAGAGGGGCAGAGGGAGAGAGAAAGAGAGAGAATCCCAAGCAGACTCCATGGCCAGCACAGAGCCCGATGTGGGGCTCGATCTCACGACCCTGAGATCATGACCTGAGCTGAAATCAAGAGTTGGACGTTTAACCAACTGATCCACCCAGGCGCCTCTCTATGACATAGATTTTATTTATTTTTTTAAAAAGATTATTTATTAATTTGACAGAGAGATAGAGAGCACATGCAGGCAGAGTGGCAGGCAAAGGGAGAGAGAGAATCAGGCTCCCCACCAAGCAAGGAGCCTGATGCAGGACTCGATCCCAGGACCCTGGGATCATGACCTGAGCCGAAGGCAGCCGCTTATCTGACTGAGCCACCCAGGCGTCCCTATGACATAGATTTTAAAGCAGCCATCATAAAAATGCTTCAGCAATCCATTACAAATTCACTTGAAACAAGGGAGAAAATAGATAACATCAGCAAAATAACAAACGTTATAACAAAGAACCAAAGGGACATCATAGAATTGAAAAATTCAATAACTAAAATAAAAGCTCACTGGAAAGACTTCATTGTGGAGTGGAGATAACAGAAGACTGAACCAGTGAACTCCAAAAGAGATCAAAAGAATTTGCTCAGTCTGAGCAACAGAAAGGAAATGAGCAGGGTCTCGGGGGATCTGAGGGTCACTGGCAAAAGAGCTAACATTCCTATCATCAGAGTTGCAGAAAGAGAAGAACAACTCAATGATGCTGAAAGAGTATTTGAAATATTCAAATGACTGAAAACTTCCTAAACGTGGTGAAAGACATAGACTTACATATTCAAGAAGTGAGTGAACCCCAAATAAGACAAAAAAGAAATCTCCACCAACCTCTGAAATCTACCAACTTTGAAAAACTAAGAGAAAAAAGATCTCTAAAGTCGCCAAAGAGAAGCAACATGGTATCTATAAAAGAATACCAACTTAAGTAACAGCAGATTTCTCCTCCAAAACCATGAGGTTCAGGGGGAGGCAGCCCAGCATTTTTCAAGTGTGGAGAGAAAGGAATTGCCAAACCCAAATCCTATATTGAGACCGATTACCCTTTAGGAATAAAGGGGAAATACAGACATTCTCAAACAAAGAAACACTAAGAGAGCTTGTTGCCAGAAGATCGATCTTTAAAAAATGGACAAAGAAAGTTCTAGACACAAACACACATGATAATAAAAGAAGTCTGGGGTCTTCACAAAGGATAGAAGAACAACAGAATGGGTAAAAATACATGTGAATGTAATAGAGTACACTATAACACCATCTGAGGTGGTGCCCAACATATAGAGGAAATAGTATTTTGAAATTGGGGGAGCAAAGCAAGCTAAATGGACATATGTTAGTGAGACTTCATTTTTTACTTGAAAACGTCAGCCCAAGGAGGCTGTGATAAGTTACGCAGATCCATGTGGCGATGTCTACGGAGACCAACATGAAACTGCAAAATGGTGTCTTAGAAAACAGCACGAAACAAATAAAAATGGAACTTTAAAGAAACGTACCCCAAAGAATTGAAAGCAAGGATTCAAACAGGTCTTTGTACATCAGTGCTCACAGCATTAGTCACAGAGCCAAAAGGCGGGAACAAACAACCTGGATGAATGAATCAATGGATGAGCCAATAAACAAAATGCGTCCCATATACAATGGAACATGATTCAGCCCTAAAAAGGAAGGAAAATCTGATGTCTGCTACCACATGGATGAACCATGAGGACATGATACCGAGGGAAATAAGCCAGACACAAAAGAACCAATGTTGTATGGTTCTCCTTCTATGTGGTACTTAGAAGAGTCGAATTCATAGAGATGGAAAGGAGAACCATGCTTCCCAGAGGATGGGGGGAGGTGTCATTGGAAGTTACTGCTTAATGGTTAGAGCATTTTTGCTTGGAATGATGAAAGGGTTTTGGAAGTAGATAGCATGGTGGTTGCCCAAGATGGTGAATGTACTTAATGTAACTGAATTGTACACTTAAAAGTAACAAAATAGAGAATTCTATAGTATAGGTATATTTTACTACAATGAAAGGAATGTGGTTAGGATATGGAGCTCCTGTGACTCAATGGCAAGGACCTGTAAGGGGGGAGAAACAGATGGCTTATCACCATCCTCTAGAGACCCGTAGGAGAGGAGCAGACCCACGTAGGTCTGCTGAACAGCCTGTGTTCAGTGGAGCCTCGAGCTATTAAGACAAGGCATGGAAAGAAAAGCTACCTTCTGAACCCTGAGGAACTTTGAGTATGAACTTCGGTACTCAGCCACGAAGTCAGCTGAATGAGCAGGGCCGGCTTTGTATCCCTTCATTTCCCTCTGGTTTCTCCGAATACAAATCTGATGATCAGAGAAGAGAGAAAGAGCCCAGGGTTTTTAGCCAGGGTTACTGGAAACCCTCCCAGTGACCTTATCTGACACCACTCCCTTCGTGCTCACACATTCATTCATTGTGTCCCTGAGCCATATGCCGTCTCCAGAAAGTGAAATGCTCAGGCTTCACCTCACCATGGGGTCAGTGTGTCACACCGTCCATCACTGGGGTTGCCGGAGAAGTGGCCTAATGTATGAGGTGAGTTCCTTCCTCAAGACCTGGATTCTCAGGGCCCTTTCGGTTGCACAAAGAAGCCTGTTTGGATGGGTTTTTGGCAGAGTTATCTCCAAAGCTTGGCTGTTGAAAGATTCATTTGGCCTTAACCTAATAAAGAAACCAAGAGAACATTTATATAATGGGTGAAACATAAATATACTGAGTTCAAGAACAAGATCCTACATATAGACATTTGGAGCACATTCTGCATATGGTTATGTTGACCCGCTTAAAGTGCTAATTAAGTTCTTAGACATTAATTATCATTTTCATACATCCGGGTGTGTTGAATCCCATGCAGTTTGTATCTTAGGAATCATCTGGTCCTGGGCATGGCTAGCTGGCATATCATTCATTCATTCATTCATTAAGCATTGAATCAATTAGTATGTGTGAGGTCCTCTGCTCTAGTTTGGAGCCAGAGGTAAAGCCCTCTCCCTGTGGTCCGGACTGCCATCAATATGCCAGGAGCAGGGGATGAACCCAGGCAGCCATGGGCAGGAGCCCTCCCACTGCACAGAAGCTGATGTTCTCCAGCAAAGCCTAGGCTTGCTCTGCTGACTTCTCAGGACTGCAGAGAACAAGGGGACCAGATGTCGGTGTTTGGGGTATGGCGTTCTTTTTCCTATTGATCCTATCAATAAAGGGTTTTGTTAATTTCGCACTTTCTCCTAAATATCCCTTGAAAGCAGATGAGGTTTTTCTCCTCCCCAGAAAGTGGAACTTGAGAATGGTCATGACCTGGCATGCTCAACTCATGCAGGAGATCATGGGCAGCATGGGGACCCCAGGTGCCAGGAAAGGAAGGCATCTCATGCACCCTTCCAGGTCCTGACTGCCTCTTCTCCTTTGAGACCTTCCTTTACTTCCTAGGTTGGTCCTGATTTCTCCCACCTCTTTCCTACAGAACACAATCTCTGGGCTGTCGTCGCATACCAGATACTGTGTCCTATTTCTGCAACTAGACTGTGGGCTCCTGGAGTCTCTCAAGCAGAGAGTAGTACCCAGTGGGCTCCTGTGGCAATGCTTCCGTATCTTTGCCATCTCCGCTAACCCTTCACAATGTATCTGTCTTTTCTATATCTCATCCTGCATAGGACAGTGATACTCTCAAAAAACATTCTGTCTCTATTACAGTTAAGATGGGCTGCTTTTGGGACAAAGCCTCCTGTTTATGTCTCCTAATCTGAAGGCAGTGGTTTCCCCCCTTGAAATACCTAAGGGAAAGACTGAGAATTGAGATGCAACTGGAAAGCATGGTTATATGTATGTAAAACTAATTATTGTAAAAATTATGATGCATGGTGAAATATGTGTATATGTACACACAGAACCATGTAAGTTATGAAGGTTAATAATAAAATGAATACCACTGGTGCTGATACTCAACTTCATAATAAGACAAAACCAATCCTGGTGAAACTACCTTTGAATTTCTCCTTAATTTTATTCCTCTGGATCCTCAGCATCACCTCGGGGAATGGCCAGCTGGAATTTTGTGTTTATCATTTCCTTACCTTTCTTTATAATTTTAAATACATAGGTATATACCACAAAATGCTGTGTTGTTTACTTCTCCATTTTTGGACTTTAGATAAATTATACCAAACAGAATATTTTTTGGTATCTTGATTTTATTTATTTATTTATTTTTACTGAGCATTAATTTTTCAGATTTAAATGTTACCACGTGTAGCCGTAGTTCTTCTCCCTGCTGTGTAACATTCCATTGTGTGAATGTTTGGCAGGGTTTTGACCGTTCTCCTGTTGGTTGAGACTTCGGTGGTTTCCAGTGTTTTCCTGAGGAAGCTGCTCGAGCATTCCTATCCATGTCTCTTGGTGCAGAGGTGCAAGAGTTTCTCTAAGACACTTGGCAGTTCTTGGCTCGATTTGCCCTCTGACCCCACTCTTGCCTTTCTGCTGCTCGGCTTTGTATCACAGGGGCCTGACTCCTCGTGTTTCAGCCTTTTTGTCAGCTGGGTTTGGCATAGGGGAGTCCCTGGGGGGAGACTGGAGGGGACAAGGAAGAGAGAAGCCAGGTATCTCTTCTCTCCCTTTGAGTTGAGCGGTGTTTCTAGAAGGGGCGGTGCCTGCGTGTCCCCCTGGACAGGCTGCTGTGGTTCCAGCTTCTGTTAGTGACTGTTGTCCACATGTTTCTATAACGTTGCTTTCTCCCATTGTCCCTCTTGCCTAAGTCATCCAACATTTCCTATAAAGGGCCAGAGAGTAAATATTTTAGGCTTTGCAGGCCATACAGTCTCTGATAGAGCTACTCAACCCTGTGAGCGAATGTGGCTGTGTTCTAATAAAACTTTACTTCCAAAAATTAGACAACACACATATAGATGATCTGATTATTGTTTTATAAATTCCTGAGGCTCAGTTCACTTCTTTGGAGTTTGATTCTTTTTGTTTTTGTTTGTTTATTTTGCACATCCCTTTAAAGGAATTATTATTATTTTTTTAAGATTTTATTTCTTTATTTGAGGGGGGAGGCACACATAGGGGAATGGGCAGAGGGACAAGCAAATGCCTACTGAGCCAGGAGCCTGATGCAGGGCTCAATCCCAGGACCCCGAGTTCATGACCTGAGCCGAAGGCAGATGCTTAACCAACTGGGCCACCCAGGTGCCCCAGTATTTTCTATTTATGTTACAAAATTAGCCTTGGGTGAATGTCATCCATCCCCTGAATTTTTTTCTTTCTTTTTTATTTTTTATCTATTTAAAAATTTTTAATTCCAACTATGCAGCTGTCAAAAGAAATGAAATCTTGCCATTTGCAATGACATGGATGGAACTAGAAGGTATTATGCTGAGTGAAGTATGTCAATCAGAGAAAGACAATTATCGTATGATCTCCCTGATATGAGGAATTTGAGAGGCAGGGTGGGGGGTTGTGGGGGTAGGGAAGGAAAAAAATGAAACAAGATGGGATCGGGAGGGAGACAAACCATCAGAGACTCTTAATTTCACAAAACAAATTGAGGGTTGCTTGGGGGAGTGGGTAGGGATAGGGTGGCTGGGTTATGGGCATTGGCGAGGGTATGTGCTATGGTGAGTGCTGTGAAGTGTGTAAGGCTTATGATTCACAGACCTGTACCCTTGGGGCTAATAATACAATTTATGTTAATAAAAAAATTTAAAGAAAAATTTTAAATCCAGTATAGTTAACCGACAGTGCTATGTTAGTTTCAGGTGTGCAGTATAGTGATTCAACACCTCCGTACACCACTCAGTGCTCATCATGTATGTTCTTAATCTCATTCACTTATTTCACCCATACCCCCACCCACCTCCCCTCTGGTAGCCATAGCTAAGAATCCGTTTTTGTTGTTGTTGTTGTTTATTTCTTTCTCTCTTTTTTCCTTTCTCTTTTTCCTTTGTGCATTTATTTTCTTAAATTCCACAAATGAGTGAAATCATATGGTATTCGTCTTTCTCTGACTGACTTATTTTGCTTAGCATGATACTTTTTTAGCTCCATCCAGTTGTTGCAAATGGCCAGATTTTGTTCCTTCTTGTTCTTTTTTATGGTGGAATAACATTACAGTGTGGTGTGTGTGTGTGTGTGTGTGTGTGTGTGTATACACCACATCTTCTTTATCCATCATCTAGAGATGGACATGGGCTGCTGCCATAATTAGGCTATTGTAGATAGTGCTGTTATAAACATAGGTGGGCATGTAACCCTTTGAATTACTGTATATATTATGTATATGTATATATATACACACACACACACCCAGTAGCACAATTACTAGATGGTAGGGTATTTCTATTTTTCACTTTTTGAAGAAACTCCATACTGTTTTCTAGAGTAGCTGCACCAGCTTGCATTCCCACCAACAGTGTAGGAGGGTTCGTTCCCCTTTCACCACATCCTTGTCAACACTCGTTTCTCGAGTTTTTTTATTTTAGCCATTCTGACAGTCGTGAGCTGATATCTACATGTAGTTTTGATTTGCATTTCCCTGGTGATGAGTGATGTTGAGCATCTTTTATTTTCTCTGTTTTTAAGGTTGGATCATTTTTATTGATTGGTCTTCAAGTTTGCTAACACTTTCTTCTTCTATTGAGCCCAGCCAGGGAAATTTTCATTTCAGTTCTTGTTCTTTTCAATTCTTCAATTTCCATTTAGAGCTTTAAACATTGTTTTATTGCTGACATTCCCTGTGTGTTCGCGCAATGGGACCATATGTCCCTTTAAGTCCTGAAATGTACTTATAGCGGCTTAAAGTTGTCTGCTGAATCCAATATCCAAGCCAATCCAGGGTCACTCTTTCTTCGTCCTTTGCATGTCTAACACTTTTGAATTGTGTACTGAAGATTGTTCCAGATATATTTTAGAGAACCTGGATTTTGTTATCTTTATCTGAAAGGTAATGATTTTTATTCTAGCAGGCAGTTCTATTACTGGCAGGTCACCTTGAATTTGTTCAGAATTAGTTTTATGCTTTGTTAGGATAGATCCACGCAAAGCCCGTATCTGTGGCAAGCCCACCCACAGCCCCTCAAACTTGGCGGGACTCAAACTCCAAAACGATGCCTCCCCCGCAGACCTTGTCAAGGCTTCTGAGCCATCTTTTTCTTTCTACTGTTTATATGTTCTGGGTACTAACCTTTTGCTCCTTGGACGTGTTGCAAATACATCCTCTCAGATTATGATTTGCCTTTTCATTTCCTTTATGATATCTTGGTGGATGGATTAGCAATTAATTAGCTAACTAAATTAGTTATTAATTTTAATGCAGTAAAAATGTTCAGATTTTTAAAAAATGTTAGCACTTTCCTCATCTTCTTTAAAAAATCTCTTTCAAAGTCATTAAGATAACCATTTCTAAAAATGTGTTTGCCTTTCCCAGTTAAGCCTTTAAGGTATCTGGAATTGATTTTTATACCTGGTGTGAAATGTGAATCCAATTTAAAAAAAAATATTTATTTACTTACTTATTTGAGAAAGAGAGAGCAAGAGAGTACAGGGGGAGAGGGGCAGAGGGAGAGAGAGAGAGGGAGACTTCCCGATGAGTGTGGAGCCTAACAGAAGTGGGGCTTGATCCCAAGACCTTGAGATCATGACCTGAGCCAAAACCAAGAGTCAGACACTTAACCGACTGTGCCGCCCAGGGTCCCCGAGGTAGGAATCCAATTTAACTGTTCCATGTGGATAGCCCATTGTCTTAGCACCATTATAGTCTGTCTTTTTTCCCCTGTGTGATATACAATGTCGCTTTTGAGATATATTACATTTCTGTAAATGAATGTCATGGTTTCAGATTGTCTTTATTCTGTTCCACTAGTTACTTTGTCTATCTGTGTGCCAGTAAATCTCACCGTAATTACTATAATTTTGCAAGTCTTGGTGCCTGGTGGAAAGTCTTCTCATATTATTTCCTTTCAAGGGTGTTTTGGCTATTTTTTGACCTTTGCTATTGCATATATATATTTTAGAATCTGTTTGTCATCTTCCTATCTATTGGGGACCTATCACATTTTCTACTAAAGAAAAGTGGTTTAAGAATAGGTGTTATGGCTTTTGTTTAGAGAGCTTACATTCAAATTGCAGAGGACGGATACGTGTGAAACCATGAAGAGGGAAAATGGTACGCAAAGGGTGTGGTTGTGTAAACTGTGTTAGTGAATGGGGAAACCTTGAACACAGTCAGACAGAGAAGGTAGAAGAGATCAGGGACATCCCAGACAGGGTGATGGGTCTGGTGAGGTGAGACGAAAGGAAGGTATGTTCAGAGGTGATGGAAATAAAACTTAGCTGAGTGTTAAGGCGTGTCTGTTTACAAAGTGCTTTCACATCTATAATTTCATTCAGTCCCCAAAGAATACTATTGACTAGGACAGGTAATATTCTTACTTTAAGAGACATACAGGTAACATGATTTGCCGAAGAATCCTGTTTGCAAATGCAAAGTGGGGACCGCAGATCTTCCGCTTCTAGGTAGGAGTTCTTTCCGTATTGCCTCCCCTTATCATTCCATTTATAAGGATGGCTTCTCAAGAAAGCCAGGAGACCTGGAATTGGTGGTCTGTGTTACACACGTCCCTTTTTCCTTACCCAGAACATGTCAGGAAGCAGGACAAGCTGTTTGATCTGAGATCCTGTGTAAGGCTTTTAGCATCTAAGCTCACTCAGTGGCGGGGTGCGGGGGCGCTGCAGAGGAGACTGGGGGGAGCCAACAAAATAAGGTTGACAGATAAGAATCACAGAGTCTCCAAAGGATCTAGCATACCTCTTAGGGAATTAAATTTAACATAGGATCTGCTACGTTAATATAGTGGCTCTATTCTTACAGGCTTGTTTTTTCTTAAAAAGAATGTCACAAAGTAATTATATATTTTTATCAGGCAAAATTTGGGGTTACTATAATTTGTTCTCAGCTTACATCTGCACAACATCATTTTGAGCACAGAACTAAGTCTCCAATGCAAAACAGCTGAAGCTGACAAAGTTTCTACAGGTGTCCCTTGTTTTTTGAAAGTTCACAGTATGTCGTCTTACTTTTACGAAAACACCTACATCAGTCCCTGTTTTTGCCAACCTAAGAAACTGAAGAGGATTTTCGCTTTCATGAGAAAGGAAAAAAGGCAGAAAGCAAAAACAGTGTTCAGCGTCGTGTTTCTGCAAGTCCTTATAAAGGTGATATGCAGCCCCACGCGGCCCCATGCGTCCCCACGAGGCCTCACACAGCTCCTTCTCTGGAACCACACTCAGCATCTAAGCGTCAAGCCACCACAGATTGAAATGGGTCTGTGAGCATCTATGCTTTATCTTGATTTATTTTGTGCGTCTGTTAGCAAGATGTGTCCCAAGGTATCAGAAAGGCCGAAGAGAGATTATTTTTGGGGGTCTGGAAAGGCTCAAATTTTTTCCATAGAAACTAATGATAATTGCTTCTTTTTTTCCCCTGCCATTTTGGCTCACAAAGGGTTTCATAAAAATGCTTTACTTTCCAGTACCAGGGGAAACGTACTCATTTCCAGCAATTTCCCTTCGTCTTTCCCCAATCCATCAATTTCCAAGTCCCACCTGGCATTCAGAGCCCTCTTGAAAACTGTCCCTCACGTCTAAGGAACACTAGTGATCACGAGTGAATGTGAACCGATTCATACTTGGGTAGACTGATTGATGAAAAGTTATTATTTTTTTAATGGTAAGTTATTTTGCTATTTTTCAAGAGCATCTTCATTTAATTGAAACGAAGTCACAAGCTAAAGAGATAAAGGTGTGCAGTGGTGGGCTTTCTGGGGGTCACCGCAGTAGGGTGGGAGGTGGGTGGCACAATTGGGAAGAAAATGTCTCTTTTTGTCCACCACCTTATAGCTGAAAGCACACCAAATCAGCAAGTATTTATTGAGTGCCCGTGAAATGCAAACCAGCAAACGTTCCCCAAATGCCTACAAAATGTCTCATGGGAAATATGGCTTATTCTCAAGACATTTAGGGTCTGTTGGAGATGATGTAAATTGGGCATTCTTTTTTTAAAAAAATTATTTATTTATTTGACAGAGAGAGAGATCACAAGTAGGCAAGGAGGCAGGCAGAGAGAGAGTGGGAAGCAGGCTCCCTGCTGAGCAGAGAGCCTGATACAGGGTTCCATCCCAGGACCCTGAGATCAGGACCTGAGCTGAAGGCAGAGGCTTAACCCACTGAGTCACCCAGGTGCCCCTAAATTGGGCATTCTTAATTTGGGGTCTTTAGATATCTCATGAGCTATCTGAAGTTTAAGCAGTATTTTCTGCATGTGTGTGTATTTATGACTATGCACACACACACACACACACACACATATGCATTTTTAGGGGCCCCTCATTAGAATCTCAAAGGGGCCTACAGCTCCCCACAAAAGCTTCAAAATGACAGGAACTGGTCTGTGCTCTGCACACTGTTGTTTGTTCTAAGTGATCCTGAACTGTTTCTGACCTTTTCTGAGACAGACTGAAGACAATGCAGTTTCCAGGTTGGACCACATACCTGAGTCCCCCTTAATCTGCTCTACCAAAGACAGCACATCTGGCCCAACAGCTGCCTCGGGGATACTTCTTCGTTGAATTTGCAGAAGTCTCCGTTCATCCTCCAGGATTTATTTCCTGCAGGAGCCAGACTGGTGGATTAAAGGAAGACATGATGGGGACCATCCTTTCTGTATCCTTTCCCTTTTTAAGGGTGGCATTAATTTTTGCCATTTCCCCTCAATACCGTATTGATCTGGATTTATTATCTTGGCTTCTTTGTAAGCCAAAGGGTGGGGATCAGTTTCAGAGTTTCTGCTGCCCCTCCCCCCACCATGATGGCTCTTACCCACTGATGTGGAGTTCCACCAGTTACACATTTGGGGATCAGAAACATGACTGCTAGGTGGGTTGCAGACACAGCAGGCTTTCTGTGAGCAGTGCCTGGGCCAGGATTCTGGTTGTTACTAAAGTCCCATATGACCCCACTGAAATGGGGGGCCTTGGTGCTGTTTTCGATCTCTGGAAATTAATGTAAAAACTTCAGACCATATGTCCAACAGTCCTTTTAAGTAGTCCCCTTTCCTCAAAGTGTGGTTACCTAAGTCATGGTTATAAGCCTATGTGGGGAGGAAACAGGAAAAACATTAATAGGAACACTTGCCATGTTGTTACAGGATCTTTCCATTTGGGGGTCTGACTTCTCCTTCAGGGAATAATTTCTGTGTCTGAAAACTGGCTTAGGTTTAGAAACTGGGCAAGGGACCATAACCGATCTGGGGAGGCAATGGCCCTCAACCTCCTCATGATCTAGACTTGATTTATTTTGATTTTACAGTTTGAGTAATACACTTGTTGGCCTCCCACCTACTTGTCCCTAAGGATCTTGTGTTCTAGAACCGTCTCCATAACTCTGTGTCTCAGACCCTTGGGCTGCCCTCACAGCCTTGCTACTCCCTGTGGTGCTTATGTCCAGCTGCCCTCTGATGGATAAGTATCGCCACCTGGCATCTTTTGGGCAGCAGTGAGGCAGGGTTCTGGGGGTGGGTCCTACGAGCCTCAGACTCATTGCTATCAATAAATTCAGTTTCGAATGGCATCTCTACTATCAGCTTGGGGCCAAGATGGCAGCCACCGTTGAACTTCTTAGCTTTGGTAAGCAGTGTCTCCTCTGGAGGGTTTTCTGGCCTCGCAGGTATGCTCACTACAGTATCACCCGCACTGGCTTTTTCATTCTTCCATTATCTGCCATGGCACTTCTGGAATTTCTACTTCCCTTAGTGTGGCCCATTGCCTTTTCTCTGCTTCTAGGAATCATCCTAGTAAAGCGTCTGCACTCTGTCTCCTGGGATCCTTGCCAGGCTGTTCTATCGTGTATCCCAGGAGAGTGCTCCCAAAGCGATAAACCCTCCATCAGTCAACCTTATGTTCTGCTCTCCTTGGTGGAGCCCCCTCAGGAGCCAGGCCATGTGGCCCCTCCTCACTCCAGCCTCCACATGCTGCCTAGGTGTCCCTCTCCTTTGTGCTGTGATCTCCTTCCTCCCTCCTGGGCCACCGGCTCAGATCCTTTTCCCTGCCGGTGTACCTCGACTTAAACACTAGCCATCCAATTTCATTATCCTTATTGTTACCATGTTGCCCATCCTTCTCCAATGTGGTACCTCATGCCAGCCAGTGCCGTTCTTTCTGTAAGTAGACCCTCCCAGGTCACCACTGATAAGAACTTCCCACCCAGTGCCACACAGTCCCACCGGTGATGGAGCCTCACTGCCAACTGGGAAATTCAGCTCCCAATTCATGACCTAATGTCTGCTTTCTCAGATGACACGTGGTGCCAGGTGAAGATGAGCGTGCAAGAGCTTTATTAGGAGTTGCTCTTGGGATCCTGTGGACCCTGTGGAAATGAAGGGAAATCGAGCTGAGATGCAGTCTCGGTAGTAGCCTCAGCTGACCCTAGAGGGAGTTCAGAAGTTGGGGTGGCGTGACCCATTAGGACTGTCCCAAGTTGGGGCAAGAGGGCTGAGTCTTTAGGCCCCCATGTCAAAGAGCCATTGGATGCAGGATGCTTTGGTAAAGGGTTTTGACCTTGGCAATGTGGTTGTCATGAGCTGGGTTGATCTGTCTGGGGGTTGACAGTGAAGGGCCTTTTGCTGGCAGCACTCCTAGGAGCTGGGGGAGACTTTCATCCCAGAAGGGAGATCAGTATGGAACATCACAGCATCTAGTACAATCAGTAGTTAGGATTTTAAAAATCTCGAATGTGATATCTCCTGATCCTGTCTGCCTTAGTTTATGAAATAGATGGGACTGTCTCGATAGTAAAGAGTGAATCGTAAATTTAAAGACTAAATGCTCTTTAGGGTTAGGCAAGCTGGTAGGGAAGTGAGAAGAGCAGGATCTGACCTTGTGACCTTGAGCAAATCCCTTCTTCACCTTTGAGCCTTCTCTGAACTACAATGCCAACCCCTGCCCTGCTTGCCTTTTGTTGATGGAGGATCTCATTAGCCATGGGACAATACATTTGAAAGTAATTCTGATTTTAAAGCTTCAGCCAGCCTAGCGTGGCTTCTTAAGTGTGGTAGCACCTGTTGTAAGTGATAGATGGTGGAAGGCTCCTTCTCTCCCAAAAGAGTTCCCATACACTTAAAAAGTTCATGTCACTAGAAGTCTTTTCAGAATGTTACAGCTGTGGGAAAGAAGGCACGTGAGGTTGCTGTCCTCATCCACATCCTAGGACAATGGAGGAGCCTCCAGATGGGAAGAGAGGGATCCCAGGAAGGAGCTAGGGGGCGTGTTGAAAGTATACTGACCAGCCCTGGCTTTGTGCTGACTCTTGCCTCCTTGGCTAGGTTCGGTAGGACAAGCCAGCTGCGGCTCACGGGTCTGCTCTGATGGGAGCTTGGGGCTCTCCCACGGCAGCAAAAGGAGCATGGCTGTTTCTAGTCAGATCCCAAATCATCGAATGTTTCACTCAAGTCCTACTGAATTGCACAGAAACCCGCGTCACTCCATGTACTCCAGACCCTAGCTCCACCTGCGGTGTGAGGAACTGTGCACCATCCTTAGCCTACTCAGTAGAAATTGAGTGGATAAAGGGAACCGATAAAAGCCAGTTTCCAAATCTACCTCATTCATCATTTCTTGTGTTTTAGATTACAGCAAGTGCCCTCCACTCAATCACTCCTCATCTCCCGGCGGGAGGTAATAATGACACCTATTTTGGGCAGAGTGGATAATGATAAAATCCCCTGTGCCCACAAAGTGCCTTTCACCACGTTGCTCTCTGCTCATAGAGCTCAGCTAACACACAGCCCGCCTTCCATCCATTCGGCACAGAAGCAGGCTGGGAGATGGTGTGTAGAGTTTTCTGTTTGGGGGGAGGGAGTGGCAGGCAGCAGGAGGAGGCAGACAGCCACATGCCAGTCAGACACCTGAGGAAGGAGGCATGGAAGGAGCAGGGCTGGGCGAGGCATCTGGGACCATAGAACAGTCCAAAAGAGGGGCAGTGAGGCCAGTGGGGAGTCCTACAGATGCTACATGTCAGAGGAGTCCCTCCCTGGTCTTGCTGGAAAGACCCCCCATCTTCTCCCCACAGTGCTTAGTCATTCGCTGGGGCCGAGCGTCACTTGTTAGCCCACAGCAGGAAGTCCGAGCTGGGCATTTCCATGGCCGCCAGTGTCCATTCCTTGCCCTGCACCAATCTCTTCTCCCCACAACTCAGGGAACAGCTTCTTCCTAGTTCCCACTGGCCTCTCTTTCCAGGAGGAACCTAGAAGAGGTTAATGGGGTGAACAGTGACCCACTGTTGTGGTTGGTCTTGGTGCTCCCCCATCTCATCCTACCTCCCCTTCTGAGTTCCTCTCACCCTTGGCAGGTGATGGTGACTTACTGGCATTGGGACTCAAATCTTTGTCGGAGAGGCTGAGCCCTTGGTAATCGTCCCTTTCTCAGGCTGAAGCTGTTATGTCTATCTGCTTACAGTTACAAGGAGGCAAGGGAGTACCAGCAGGCACTGTCCCCGGCCCCTGGGCAAAGGGCCAGCCACCGCCCCTGGGCTCCAGTACCTTTGCACAGTCTCACCTCAGGCCACTTCCGGCATGTGCGTAACTGCGAGCACCGCTCATGACCACGAGGGGAAGACTTCCCTTCTCTGCCAGCTCTCAAGGCCAACTCTGAATGTGGCCATAACCCAGCTGCTGTCCATCTCAGCTTGTAACCATGCACAGCTTGTGTCCAACACTGGGAAAAAATAGAGCTGTAATTCACATACCATGCAGATTTATAAGTCATCTGTAAGCCAGACTTGGGCCTTCTCCTGCCCTTTCTCTGTCAGGCCATAGATGCACACCTGGAGAGGGGCCCTGGTGTCGGTCTGGGGTCTGAGCTCCCTGCAGCTTTCTTGTCCCTCTGTCCCTCCTCAGGCTTACTCCCAGATGCACCATGTCAGTCTCAGGATGGACTGCTGCTGGGCCTATCCCCCTTTAGGACTTGGCAGATCCCACAGAATCGAGCTCTTCATGGACAGCTGTATGTTTGCTGGATTACCTCAGGGCCAAGCATTGTGTCTCTATCAGGGCCCCATCAGGAACTGTTTTCTGGAAGGCATAACAACCCTCTGCTGCAGATGGTATGGCCTTGTTCCAGAATCCCTGGGGCCTGTATTGTGTTCTCCTGCTGGGCCTTGCCAGAGGCTCCACGATGCATCCTGTTTCCTCCCGCTAATACCCCCAACACGATGGGTATGGTTCATGTAGCAGGGCAGGTCGGCTATATCGGCTGCATTGGGCCTTCCTGCTTTGGGCTCCCCGCAGCCTTCTGTGTTACCTGGCGTGGGCTGGAGCAGAACTCCTGGGTGTGGACTGCATTGCTTCCAGAACCCCAAGAGGTCAACCAGGTACTGTATTTCCTCCTTTGTGGTAGGGAATGTAAGATACAGCAATTTATTATTACTATTATTATTTTGGTTTAAAAGAGATATTCTGCCATGCCCCTGACCATTGAACCTCTACAAACTTCACTGAAGTCGCAGGTCCCTGCTGCTTCATAGGGTGTATCTCCCAACCCCTGCCACACATGTGCTTCATCAAGGCCTCCAGGACACTCTGTACCTTTTGCTTGGAGTGTATCTGTGTGATGTTCTGGGCAATGTCCAGGAGGCCAGACCATAGCATGACAGAGGTCAGGAGAAATGAACCTAACCTCGGGCAGTTTTGTAAATGAAGTTGTCGTTGGTCCCATGTGAATGCAGAATGGAAAAGAATGCACTTGCCAAATCAAGTATGTATTCTGTACTTGAGGCCTTGTTAGTCTATGCTAGCATTAATACTATGCCCAACACAGCACCTACTGTGACTACTACTTGGGTGAGCTTGTAGTCTGTAGACCTCCTTTAGGATCTATTTGGTTTCTGCAGGGGCCAGACTGCTGAATTAAATGGATATGTTGTAGGTCTTATATTCTTTTGGTTTCTAATGATGGCACTCATCTCCAGTTTCCCCCAAGTGATTTTTTAAAAAAATTTTATTTATTCATTTGAGAGAGAAAGAGAGAGACAGAAAGAGCACAAGCAGGGGAAAAGGCCAAAGGAGAGGGAGAAGCAGACTCCCTGCTGAGCTGCGAGCCTGACATGGGGATCCATCCCAGAACCCTGAGATTATGACCTGGGCTGAAGGCAGACGCTCAACCATCTGAGCCAGCCAGGCATCCCTAAGTGATGTTGTTTTTGACTTACTATCTTGGCTTGTGGGGGTTCAGTTTCAGAGTTTCCGCTTGGTCTTTCGTGCTTATGATAGCTTTTACCTCCACAGGCCAAGGACCCAATCTGGGATTTACTCCAACTCCTAAGTCTATCAATTCCCATTATACATTCAGAGACTGGGGGGATGACCACTGGGTAATCCACAGACCCACTGGGCCTACTGTGAGCCAGACTGTAGCCAAGACTCTCTTTGTTACCAGGTCTCCCTGGGGTAGGGGGTTTATAATGATGTTTTGGGTCTCTAGGTATCGATGGTAGCTCAGATTCTATGTCAAATTGTTCTTAAAATGTCTGGGAGTTTTCTTACCTCTGCTCAGTAATCCCATGAGTGACTGGCTCTTGGAGTCCCATGGGGAAGAACTGAGGATCATTATAGCATATATCTTCTATGCTGTTATGAGGCCTACCGCTCTGCCCACCTCACCTCTGTTAGGCAGTCGATTTCAGATCTAAAATATGCCTTGAGTCTGGGAACTGGGAAGGGAAAGTAGCTTTTTATTGAGGTAACCACCTTCAGCCTCTTGTTCCTACATTTTTGCTTTATTTTTTCTCCTGTACTTATAGATGTTAAATTAAGTAACACTCTTGATCTGCTGCTGATCTATTTTACTCCTATGGATGCTGGGTGCTATTAACCATCTCCAAACTCTGTGTGTGTCAGGCCCCCTTGACTACCCTCAGGCCTCTATGACTTTGGGCCCCATCTTCCCATAGACATCAGTGAAGCCAGCTCCGTGATCGTGACCGCTCTCATGGGCTTGGCTGCAGAGGAGAGCTGCCACTCAGTCGCTCAGTGATGCCAGGTGGATGGGGGAGTCCTCCAGCCAAAGTTGCCTGGTGGTGGAGTCTGTGTCTTGCTGGAATGAGCCTGCCTTCATTCCCCTGCTGTGCTCAGTCACTGGCGGGGAGCAGCCAGCGGAAGCCTGGCACAAATGTGGTGACAAATCGAGAGGAGGAGCAGCTGGGGCCATCAGTCACTTATCGTCTCTGCAGCAGGGGATCCGAGCAGGGTTTTCCTGGGGGCAGCCTAACCCCTCTCAGGAAACCATCAAGAGTGGAGAAAACCTCTCGATCATAACATGGTCACAGGAAGGAACAATTGTACCGAAGTCACTAGGCTTAGTCTCTGTTTTTTTTTTTTTTTCCTAAAATATTTCTGGAAACTTCACTTTCAAACGCTAATTCTCTGTGCCCAACACTGTCTAATTTCAGAACATTTTCATCACCCCAAAAAGAAACCCTATACCCATTAGCAGTCTCTCCCCACTCTTCCCTCCCACCAGGTCCCTGGCAACCACCAATCTACTTTCTGTCTCTATGGATTTGTCCATTCTGAATATTTTATATAAATGGAATCACACAATATATGGCCTTTTGTGTCGGGACATCATATTTTCAAGATTCATCCATGTTGCAGTGTATATCTTCCTTCCCTATCCAGGTTAAATGATAGTCCTTCGCATGGCTATCCACTTGGTTCCTCCATTGACCAGCTGGGAGACATTTGGATTGTTTCCACTTTTTGGCAATCATGAATAATGCTGTTCTGAATATTTGGGTATGTGTTTTTGTGTGAATTTATGTTTTCAGTTCTCTTGGGTATAAGAGTGGACTGAAGGCTGAGAGGCTAACTCAATGCTTAATTTTTTGAAGAAATGCCCAACTCTTTTCCAAAGTGTACGCCCAACATTTTTATAGGCATTTTGGAAGATGCACAAGCAAAGATTGTCCCTTATTCCAAGGAGCTTACAATTTACAGTAGATGGGGAGATGAGATTAACATTCATACGTTGAAAGTATAATTATAATATACTATATGATTAAGAGCCAAACCATGGAACTCTACATTAACGGGGTATCTATGGTCATATGCTCTTAGAATTGGAGAGAGACAACAGGCAGGAAATGATGAATGTGCTTTAGATCATTAGAGCTCTGCCCCCCAAAACCTGCATTTTCCCATCCTCTTCAGCAACACAGGATGGAATTACAGAGACAAAGAAGTAGCCATTGCTTGAAACTCTGGAAAGCCTGCCCTGTGTCCGCTGTGTTCTTTCACGTTATATTTTAAGATAAGAATCTGATACGGTGGACATAGTTTGAACCTATGTTTTAGATACTTTCTCCAAAAGCGAACATAAATTTGAGTAGAGCTATTTTCATTCTCTGAACTGGTCTCCCTTGTGACATAGGGCGCCCACTTGCCGGCTAACTGGTGGGGTCATGGTTGGGATCTGTGGACAGCACCCGCTTCACAGCGGAAATGAACACCTAACCCTGCCGTCAGAACAATGGAAAGAAGCATCTTGGGGGCATTTTCTACTTCAGGCTAAAACAATCTTATGGCATTAGTGATCTCCTCCATTTCTTCCTGCAGTGGACTTCTTAATGGATGGAGTCAACAAATTTCCTTATTCTGTCCATTTGTCTTTCAGAGGCCATATAAATTATAGGATACAAGTTATTCCAACTCAGTTATCTCAAGGTACTTCTTAAATAAAACTGGTATCACCTTGATATTCATGAGTGATCTCCTACTTCCTGAACTTTGACATTCCCCTCTGAGCACCCGGAGCCTGCTGCTCTCCTTGGGGAACCCAGCCACCAGCCGCCCAAAACCCCAGCCCACTGCATGCTCACCCGAAATGGCTTACCCAGGGCGTCCCTCAGAGAGATCTGTTTCGAGCTTTACACACCTCTCTTTCTGAGCTTCCTCACCTTACAAGGCCGGCATTCATTCTGAATGCTAAGTAACAAACTTGAGGGAGCTGGGGCGAGGGAAGCTGTTTCCATTTGTGTGCCGCGGAGCACGTGGTTCCCCGTGTTGAAGGAGTAGAGATTTGGTAATGGACTGGTTCCTTCCACTTGTTCAAACTCTCATCTTTTAGGATCACAAAACAAAACAAAACAAAACAAAAACCCAAATTGCATGATGAATCTGTCTTTATTTTCTCCATGACTAAACACTGCATTTTCCAGCACTTAACAAGTCATTGTTCTGAAAAATTGGTTTCAGATCAGACCCTGCTTCCTATGACTTAGTGGGTAATACATTTTTTTCTTGGACTGTAAACAGCAGCCGACGTGGGGAAAAAGCACAAAAGATGGATGAGAAATAAAATTATGCAACTGCCCCCTCCCAGAGGGGTCTGTGAGTAATAAAGGATTATGGAAGACCCAGGTCTTTGATTGAAATTATATTGATCAGCAAATGTTAATTAAGCAATTACTGTAAGGCTAGCCCTGGTCGTTGTTTGCTGAAGACCCAGGAAAAGCAGAGTTGCTGTGATGCAGTGTGGGAGGCAAGATTTTAATCTTGTTATTTCTGGGCTTCCTTCCTATTTTGCTATCACATGAAATCTGAACCCTTCTCTTTTCTTGGAGATCTTCTGTAATCTGTGATTCACCTGCTCTTATAACTTTACTTTTCATTTTCTTTCCCAAAAGGAACTCCTAAAATCTGTGTGTTTTGTTTTGTTTTTAAAGATTTTATTTATTTATTTGACAGAGAGATCGTGAGCAGAAGGAGGCAGAGCAGCAGGCAGAGGGAGAGGGAGAAGCAGGCTCTCTCCTGAGCAGGGATCAGATTCATCCATATTGCAGGACCCTGGGATCATGACCTGAGCTGAAGGCAGCCGCTTAACCGACTGAGCCACCCGGGCGCCCTGTGTGGTCTTCTGATGGCCCGTTTTCTTTGGCCTTCACTCATTCCATTCCACCTCCCTTATCCCAAACCCCAAACTTTCCACCTTTCAGAGTCTGATTCAGGTTCTACTTCTTTTGGAAGTTTCTCCAATCACTAGAGCATTAAAAATTTTTTTTTAAAATGTGATTTTTTTAAGTAATCCCTAGGCCCAAAGTGGGGCTTGAATTCACAACCACAAGATCAAGGGTCACATGGTCCCCCAGCTGAGCCAGCCAGGGGCCCCCCAATCACTATATAGCATTTACTGATCATTTTACTCTATTTTGTCAACACTACAGCACAAATCTATGTTAAACACTTTGGTGTTCACTTATAAATTATTTTGTATTATTCCATAGTTCCAAGTGCCCAGTGAAAATTTCCTTCAGAGTTGAGAAAATATCTTAACATTGTTTTTCTCTCTCAGAACACTTAACACTCAGCCATCTAATCAACAATATTTATTCTGTAAATATTGCCCAGTGCAAGGTACTTGGAGATACAGTCAGATGGGACAAAGTTCCTGCCCACATGGGTCTTGCACTCTAGTGGGGGGAGGCAGGTAATAAACAATCCAAACAAATGGGTGATTTAACAGTGGGTAGTGGTAAGCGATGACCATGGTGTTGAATACATGTGAGTTCTGAGTGAATCACCCATTTGGAGAATAAGAGGGGACCCATGGGAGAAGAGCATAGTAAACAATCTCACACAAATTCTTTGTACATTTTATGGCGGATCTATGTATCATCTTGGGCATTTAACTTGCTATGTTTCAGTTTTCTCCATCTCAAAGATATCTATCACGTGACTTCCCCCCAAACCTAGCTGATGGGGAGCTGAATCAGGTCAAGTGTCTAGGGTGTGCTGATTCTTGAAGATAGCCCCTATGTTCATGTTGTGCAACATGTACACACAGGACCGCACGGAAGGGAATATCGCTATCTCCCACCACACTCCAGTGATCTTACTTGATCCCTTGCCTACTGCACTGGTCTACCACGTGTGGAAACTCGCCTCTGAGATCTATTGTCTGTTTTGACTCATACTGGATGGAAGGGACTTCAGAATCATCTCGTCCACTCCCTCACGTTGCAGGTGGGGAAATTGAGGCTCAACGTGTATACACGCTGTGCTCCCTAAACCATATAGCCATTTGTTGGCAAAATCAGACCTACAACCTGAACGTCAGCTACTTTCCTCCTGCCCCACCCTGCTGTGATTTCACCATCTGGTCTGAAACAGCTTCTCCTTGACCCATACAGGCCAGTAGTAGAGCCAAGGCCAGTAGTAGAGCCTATTGTATTTTCTGGTGTGGGACTATATTTTCCACCAGACAGTGTGCTCTGAAAGCCCACCTTACTCAAGGTTTCCTTGCACTTACTGAATAGTGAACTGCCAAGCACATGCATGTATCCAGCAAACATTGGGTGAATGAAGGCATCAGTGAACAATTTAAGTGCATTTTACTTTGGCAAGAAATACCTTTCTAAAAAGCAATATGCAAAATGAACTTCAGCAAGTAGAATGTGACTTTATTTTTGATTATTATTTGGAGGAGAAAGCTGACTATCCTTACTTTTTTCCAAAGATTTTATTTATTTATTTGAGAGAGAGAGAGAGAGAGCGAGCGAGAGAGCGAGCATGAGCAGGGAAGGAGGGGGAGAGGCAGAGGGAGAGGGAAAAGCAAACTTCCTGCTGAGCAGGAAGTCTGACACTAGGTGGGGGGGGGGGGCGCAGAGGGGTCCTTGATCCCAGGACCCTGGGATCAAGACCTCAGCGGAAGGCAGATGCTCAACCTGCTGAGCCGCCCAGGTGGCCCTATTCTTATTTTTTATTTACCTTTGATTCAAGAGTAGTTCCTTACATTCTAAGCTTTAAGTTTTTCCCTTAGCTCAGCAACTTTGAAAAGCAGTTTATGGTGTATAAACTAACACCATCATATACAGTAAGAGCTATCATCTAAAATCACTGTGATTAACTTTGGAGGTTGAAGAGTGATTTATTCTGTCCCTTTTCTCAACCTATTATATGTCTTTTTACCACTTTTGGATTTCACATACTGAACTTTCTTTGGTGCTCCCATGTGGCGGGGGGGTAGGAGAGGGAGGGGGAGTATATTAAGAACCAAAGCCAAGGTTGGAGAGGCCAAGAGTCAGGAAGAGGGAAGAAGTGGAAGCCGCACCACAGAACTGTCAGTCAGTGTAAAAGGCTGGCAAGGGAGAGAAGGAGCCAGGTCGTAGTCTGAGTCACATTGGAAGGAGCCTTGACTGCCAGAACAAGGACGCTGCATGAATTTTGGAGAGTCTCTGAAGAACTTTAACAGAGTTTATAATAACCTTGATCTACCCTCCACTGGTCTTCCTGGCCCCATCCCATGCACATCTGCACTCGCAGGCTCACACCCACTGAAATGGGGAGCTAGCAGCAGATTACAAAGCATCCCCCACTCCACGAACTCTCTGTCTTTACCTTCTCTCCATCCCTTAATTTTTGATGAACTCTAACTTGTTCTTGAGGTTTCTCCTATCATTTCTTCCAGAAGTCTTCCCTGGCCCATAATAATGGAGTTGGACCCGGGTTCTGTGTGTCCCTCAGACCCCATGGTTACGTTGTCATTCCCCCTATCCCTCTGAACTGCAATGCTGCTCAATTTTCTGTATCCGTGTCCAGATAGTAAGCTCCTCTAGGAGGGAAGGTGACATACTCGCCACCGGATTCCTGTTGCCTGGCACATATGGCATAAGCGTTTGATGCTGCGTGAAAGAAAGAGTGAGCAAACCAACGCAGGGATGGAAGCACGTACTTGGTGCTGACTTGAAGGACGTTCCTGGCAAGGCAAATGGAGAGAAGAAAGGGAAGTTAAGACAGTTTCTATGGCAATCGGGGTAAAAAAGGATGAGGCTTAAACTAGGAGCAGAAAGAGTACAGAATGGCGACACAAGAAAATTGCAGAGGAAATCTAGCAACTGATTGAGGGCACGGAGTGAGGACTCAGAAGTAGTCTAAATGCTGAGCTTTGGAGCTTTTAAGAACAGTGGCCCCCCTGAGTGGAGATCGGGAAGTCAGAAGACGTGAGAGCTGGTTTTGGCCGGTAGTGGTGGGGAAATAGATGCTATCTAGGATTGTACAGAATACCAGGTCACACACATTTAGTACTACCTACTAAAGCTGACTTTATACTTAGTTTTCCTGATTCATGAAAATGTATCAGAATTAAGCTACTCGTGCCTAAATGGCAGACCTGCCATCTTCATCCTCATTATTGATCCTTGGGTTGTCGGAAAGACGATCTTTCAACGTGGATTTCTAGGTTACTTGGGAAACCACCTAGTTTTTGCCCCTCCATCCAGGTCAGATCCTATATGCCCAGGAAATTCATGTTTTGAGCCTGACTCAGGATAGTTGGAATTTAGCCCACTTACATGAGAGGCCTCTCAAGTTTCTTCCAGGACAATCCCTACAACTAGTGATAGCTCCTCCCTTCCCAGCATCCTGGGTCAGACATGTGCTGAGAAGTTGCATTGGTGGGCTCCTGGGTGGCTCAGTTGGTTAAGCGACTGCCTTCGGCTCAGGTCATGATCCTGGAGGCCCAGGATAGAGTCCCATACCAAGCTCCCTGCTTGACAGGCAGTCTGCTTCTCCTGCTGACCTCTCTCTTCTCATTCTCTCTCTCTCTCTCTCAAATAATAGATAAATAAAAAATCTAAAAAAAAAAAAAAAGAAGAAGAAGAAGAAGCTGCATTGGTGAATGCATTGGTCATCACAAAGCCAGGGCAAGGTCTGATGGCAAAAGAAATGTCTTCTCTGGCAGGATTACACTCAGGATTAGCATTTAGCAGAAGAATGCCACTGAGGAAGTTTGTCTTTGGCATTTTTTGGTCACTGTTTTTCTCCATGTGCTTTCGTAATAGATCTTTCCTGCTCTGATACTCTTCCCAGTAACTGGTCTAGGCAGGAAGCTTCTCTAAACTTCTGGGAAAAGAATAAGGTCATACCATTCAAACTTAGGTGTTAATGTTGGACTATAACTTATTTTTTCTCCCTTATCTGTGACACTCCTATCCTAATAGGGGTCAGCTTCTTCATACTGTCTGACAATGTTGGAAAGTTGCTTGGTCCATCGGTATGGCCCCCGAAGGCACAGAGGGGTGCTGGGTTCTGATCCTAGCACTGTATTAACAGACTCTGTAACCTGGACCAATTGAATGGATAGAGCCTCAGTTTCTTTATTTGTGAAATGAGGCAGTTAAATGGAATCAATGGTTTTCCTATCAACCATATCAGTATCTTCCTTTTGTTTGAAGCTCCCCTTTTACTAAACGAAATAAAATCCAGGGATAACATAAGTTTCTTAGATACATAATTTAAAAATCAATATAGTGCCTTAACTGTAATAGAGAAAGACAAAAGGGGAAAGTATTCCTATAAAACATATAAAATGTGTAAATGCTCAGGCCCACCCACACTGGGCGGCATATTTGTTAGATGTTCGCATCTACACATAGATGTAAATGTGACAGTTACACAAGCCACAGCTACGACTTTGTGGTACTGGCCCTTGCGTATCATTTTTATGGGCCATCAAATACAACTAGTGGCATTGCTGTCAGTGATGTGATTTTCCAAATGGTGAACATTTCTTGGTAAGTTTCCAAACAAAATAAACTATGATCTTCCCTTCTTGGTTGCTTTCCTTAAAAAAATCAGTATATATTTAAACTGCCGAAAAAAAAAAATCAAACCAAAACAAAACATGTGTTTATATACAGAAAGGAGTTTTGTTCTGGTTCACATGTTGAAATACACATTTTTTTTTTCACTTGTGTGATTGACTGGGAAGTCAGAGTGGAAGTGAGATGATGCTCTGGGGAAGGAGGGTTGGGTTATCTCTCACCACCACCTACCAAATGCTGGTAGGTTCTCTCTAAATTATTAGGAGGACAGCAAAAGTAATGGTGTTTTTATTATTTGCATTGGTCCTTATTATCAAGTCTACTTCTTTTAGAAGAGAGCTTCCCTTTTGACTTGGTATTGTTGAAAACTTCACCCTTCCTTTACAATTTCACATGTTCAATAATTGGAAGAATTTTCCATAGATTCATATCTAGTGATGTGCATTTCAAATCTTGTTTCCCCTCCATCTGTCCTGTACTTCTGGGCTGGTAGTGTAGCACATGCTCATAGCATGCCCAGTGCCTGGGTGGCTTAGCTGAACGTCTGACTCTTAATCTCAGCTCAGGTCACGATTGCCAGGTCATGGGTTCGAGCCCTGTGTTGGGCTCCATTCTGGGCATGGAACTTGCTTTAAAAAATTTTCCTAGTGGGGCACCTGGGTGGCTCAGTTGGTGGGGCACCTGCCTTCAGCACAGGTCATGATCCTCGGATCCTGGGATCAAGCCCTGCATCGGGGTCCCTGGTCAGGGGGAGTCTGCTTCTTCCTCTCCCTTTGCTGCCCTCCTGCTTGTTCTCTCTCTTTCTCTGTCAAGCAAATAAGTAAAATCTCAAAAATTTTTTTCTACTGTATCAGAATTCTGAAGGCATCCTTCCAGTGCTTTTCAGCTTCAGTGTTACTGTTGATAAGTCTAGTACCACTCCTTTGTAGGTAATGTTTCTTCTCACTGAATGTTTTGGTATCTCTTATTTAATCCTAGTGATTTGAAAGTATACAATAATTTGCCTCACCTGTGTAGGTTTTTAGTCATTGTTTTAGACACTTGGAAAATGGAAAAGTCATTGTTTCAGACATTGTTTTGGAGGACTATGTCGTTTAGTTCTTAGAAATTTCCCTGTTTTTTTTTTTTAAGATTTTATTTATTTATTTGACAGAGAGAGATCACAAGTAGGCAGAGAGGCAGGCAGAGAGAGAGGGGGAAGCAGGGTCCCTGCTGAGCAGAGAGCCTGATGTGGGGCTCGATCCCAGGACCCTGAGATCATGACCAGAGCTGAAGGCAGAGGCTTTAACCCACTGAGCCACCCAGGCGCCCCCCTGTTTCTATTTTTTTAAATATATTTTTTGTTAATAATTTTCCTTCCTACTGTTATTGTTGTTGTTGTTCTCTGGCTGGAATTATTATTCAGAAATTGGACCTCCTGTATTGTCCCTACTTTTCTTTTCATTATTATTGTCTGTTCCTTGGTCTTTCTGCTTTACTTCTATTTTTAAGAAGATTTTCCTAGACTTAAAAATGTTATATATTTTTAATAGGAAGAGGGGTTTTTTTGGTTGTTCTTGAAGTATTACTTCAAAGCCTTTGTATATAGTATTATTATTATTTCAAGGATGAAATATTATTTTTTTATTTTTCTGATTTTTTTTTTTAAGTAGGCCCTACACTCAACATGGGGCTTGAACTCACAACCCTGAGATCAAGAGTCACAGGCTTTATTGACTGAGACAGTCAGGTGCCCCTTATTTCTTTGAGATTCTTAATGAGTTTCCTTCTGCTTCCTGGGTTTTATCTGCTTTCTCTGAGTTTTTGTTTGTTTGATTTTCTCCTGTCATATTAGAAATATTTCTAATATTTCTCAAATGTCTGATGTCCCTAGACTGTCTATTCATATTTAAGGATGAGGTCTAAGTGTTGTTTGTGTATCTTAAAATATATCTAGAATCCTACAACTTCTCATCACTGTCACCTGTATCATCTTGTTTCAAACCACCATCATCTCTTTCCTGAATTATTTTAAGACTCTCCTAATTGGACCCTCAGCTTCTATACCAATGCACTATAGACTATTCTCCACAGAGGCTAGGGTTATCTTTTAAAAATATAAATCATATTATATCACATCTTCTCCAGATGCTCCAGCTGATGGCTTTCCATCTTGTTCCAAATAAAAATCAAAATCTCTACAATAATGTATTCATTTTCTATGCCATGTAACAGGTTGCCACAAATTTAATGGTTTAAAACAATACACATTTATTATTTCACAGCCCCTGTGGTTCAGAAATCCAGGCCTGACTTAGCTGGGTCCACTGCTTAGGGTCTCACAAGGCTGCAGTCATGATATAGGCTAGGGTTAGGTTCTCCTCTGGAGGCTCAACTGGGGAAACACCTGTTCTGTAACCTTGCATGGTTGTTGGCAGCCAGCAGTTCCTTGCGGTGGTAGGATCCATAGAAGTTTGCCTCCTCAAGCCATCAAGGAGGGAGAGAGAGACAGAGAGACAGAGACAGAGACCAGGGTAAGTTTTCTAGCAAGACAGAGTCTCACATAACGCAACAGAATTATGACAGTGACATCCTCTCGTATTTGCTGTAGTCTTGTGGTTAGAATCAAGTTACAGATCTTGTCCACACTCAGAAAGAAGGAATTGAACAGAGGTGTGAAGGTAGGTGCCACCTTGAGTCTGTGCCACAAATGTTATACATGGCCTGGCTCTCTACTACTTCTCTAACCTTATTTCCTACACTTATCATTCCTATTCAGTCTGCTACAGCCACAAGGGTCTTAGGACTTTTGCATTTTCTCTTCCCTCTGCCTAGAACCCTCTTCTCCCAAGTACCCACCCACATGACCCACTTTCTCACCTCCTTCACGTTTGTGCTCAAGTGTCTCTTTCTCAGAGGATCCTTCTCTGATCATCTTATTTAGAATCATTTGCACTCCCTATTCCCCTCTCTTGCTTTAGTTTTCTTCACACACTATGTCGTGTTCTTATTTGTTGTGTTCACTGTTTTCCCCTACTAGAATGGAAGGTCTATGAAGATAGGGATTTCTATCTCTTTTGTTTATTACAGAATCCCTTGTACTTAAGACATAGTGATCACTCCATACATATTTATTAAGTGCACAGATGTGTATGTGAAAGAATTGCTATCTGATGGGCTCAACCAGAGGACAAATGGATGGGTATCTGGCTGGCTTTTCTGTTGGGAACTCCCAAATACCAGTGTCTATAGATCTTTGTTCATGCTTCATCCAGCTTCTCCAAGAAACGATCATCCAATCCCTGCCCAAACATTGTGAGAAGCCTGGCTGTCATTATTTTGTAGTTATGCAGTGGGAGGGGCTAAGAGTCTTATATATGTGTAGAGTCTTATATGCAGTTTGCAAATTATCATTTTATCTCCTGAGTTTTAGTTCTGTCCCTCACCAAAACCCCTCTTGTCTCTAAGCCTGATATCCTTTAGATCTGCAGGAAGGGGAATCCATTGAATATACAAGGTAGAGGTTGGGATGTTGGGGTTTATCTGCTGCCCCTGGCTCACCTCTGCCTTCTATCAGTGCTTACAATATTCCAAATTCTTCTGGAGTTCTTGTGGGTGAATTAGCTTCTTTTTCACTGGCATATCCTTTTGTATGCCCTCAGGTTTGACCTTCCTCTCTCTCTCTCTTTTTTTTTTTTTTAGATTTTATTTATTTATTTGAGAGAGAGAGAGAGAGCACCTGTGGCATTGAGGGGGGCAGTGGGAGACGGAGAGAGACTAAGCAGACTCTATGCTGAGCATAGAGACTGACATGGGGCTGGATCTCATGACCCTGAGCTCATGACCTGAGCTGAAACCAAGAGTCAGATGCTTAACCGACTGAGCCACCCAGGTGCCCCTGACCTTTCTCTGTTCATGTTAAGTCATTCAACCTTCTTCCATCCACTTTCTGACTTTTCATGGAGTTTCTCTTTCTGTTTCTTTTACTCTTTGTTTTGTTTAAACCTTTTTTTCTTTTTTTTAAGATTTACTTATTTGTTTATTTGACAGAGAGAGAGAGACTACAAGTAGGCAGGGCATGGAGCAGAGGGAGAAGGAGAAGCCTGCTCCCCATGGAGCAGGGAGCCCGATGCAGGGCTCGATGTGGGGCTCGATCCCAGGATCATGGGATCGTGACCTGAGCTGAAGACAGATGGTCAACTGATTGAGCCACCCAGTCGCCCCTCTTTTCCTCCCTGTTGGAGGAATTGGAGAATTTAGAGAGAAGAAGGCCATCTTGATACTGCAAAATCCCAAAAAAAATTTGCATCCAGATGTCTAACATCTCCCTGGGGATAGGCTTAAGGTCTAAAAATATTGATGGCAAATGGAAACTCTTATTAAGCCTGCTTGATTTTGTACTAAAGGTGAACAGTAGGAAAAGGATCTCAGATAATTCACGTGTTAAAGGGGATTGGAGGAGGAGGTGGGAAGTACCATCTACAGTCAACACTTCAGGTAGTTCATACCTTTTGATCCTATAATCATCATTATAGAACTCTGTCTTAAAGGCATAATCAGAAACCCGAGCAAACATAGAAGTACAACCATGTTGTACTTCACGATACTAGTCATAAGATCAAACTTGGAGAAACCACAACAAGATAAAATATGACACATTCATTGGAATGTGATGCAGACATTAAAAGAGGTATTCTTGAAGGTGTTTTGAAAAGTGAAAACAGTCAGATTTTTAGGACTGTTTAATGACACGAGAAAGAGCTCATAATATATATAAAATGATAAAACAAGATGTGTATAAATTACTTTTATTGTAAGAAAGCTTTTAAAAGGCACAACTAAATTAGAAGCCATAGATTTATTTTAAACCATTTAAAAATATTTCTAAAGTACAAAAAATGAGTATTATATGCACCAGAAATTATCAAGTTGTGGTTTATAAATTTGTTCTAAAGAAAACATCTGTTTCCTTCCTTAGGTACCTTCTTTCTTTCCTTATACTCCTATAGGTAGATGTGGAAGGGAACAAAGTGGTCACTCCTTCTCAAGGAAACCTATTACCTTTCCTTCAGACTGTTTGGTAAACTTATAAGCCCTCACTTTCCAGCTTTCCAAAATAATCTTTGTATGTACTTTAAAAGAATGGCCTTTTCCAATAGTCTGCCAAGCTTTTAAAGAAAGAACTATTCTTGACCAAGTTTGGAAAAATGTGTAAGTGTTCACTGCACGTAAAATCAGTGTGTTTGTTTCATAGGAAAATTCTCAAATAGGACAATTATAGGTATGCAGATAACATGTACTGTAATATTAATTGTTAGTACTAGAGGAGTTTAATTCAGAGAAACATTGACTTAGTGAAGAGGTCAGTCCCCGTGCCTGAACTCTTGATGACATAAAGTAGATGTTGGGAAATGTCATGGT
This sequence comes from Lontra canadensis, assembly GCF_010015895.1. Classification (NCBI taxonomy): domain Eukaryota; kingdom Metazoa; phylum Chordata; class Mammalia; order Carnivora; family Mustelidae; genus Lontra; species Lontra canadensis. The sequence continues at coordinate 11,295,221 of NW_022631029.1, forward strand.
TCAGGAAATAATCATCACAATGAGCTTTTGTGTTCTGCTAGCATTCATCTACACAATTCACAGGCATAGTGAGTATGAAAGTTCTAGAGGGGACTTTTAGCCCTTGTGGGAAGCAAGAGCTAGGCTGGCAAACAGAAGTTACATCAGGATATGTTCTGTGCCCTGTCTGCTTTCCGTTCTCTTGTTTTTATTCTTCCTCTCCCCCCCAACCTGGCCTCTTACCTCCATTAGAAATAGGGAGGATAAATCCTATCTGTTTGTATTTGCTGTTCTAACCCGGAAGTGCTTCTCAAACACCCACGTGACACCGAGTGCCTCACCAGTATGAGCTTCCGTCCTTCATCTCTCATATACATTTATGGAGAGCTTTATTACACAAGGCATTAGGTGGGGTACCTGGCCCCAAGGAGCTTATGATCAGGCCCACGATCCAAGGTAGTTCATGTAAGGTGAAGGCAGGCAGGAAGAGAGATCGTTGTGGGTCGGTGCCTTAGGGAATAGCTTCTGCTCTGTGCATTTAGCCTTTTGGAATAAGGGGACTTCCCTCTTTTGTTAGTTTGAATTTTATTTTTGTAGTCGTGCTTTTGCAACCACTCAAGGAGCTGTGTCCGTTGGACCTATGCTTAGCAAACTGACTGCCCAAGGACGGTGCGGGTTTGCTCCTGCAAACTTAAAGGGGTGAAATCTCCCTGCATTGGTCACCACGGGAGAATTTGCTTGGTAGAATTGCTAGATCCGGGCACTTTAAAAAATAAGAATGCTAGATTAATTAAACATAGGTTGAAAGTCTCAGTTTTTACCTATTTCGAACACTTGCCGTGTTTTTGTGGAGGACGTTTTACTGATTGGAGTGGACAGTCATGTTAGAGCTTCCCTATTTCAGATCTTCTGATTCTCTGACTTGCCTTTGGAGGACCCAGCGTCGCTCTCCCATGCCTCGATCCACGTAGTGGTGTTTTCAGGTTACCTGAAAGGGGAAGTTTGGGGTGACTGGAGCTTTTCTCTAGTTCCATTGTTAAATCTTGTTCACTGGTTTCTAAATGCAAAGCTGATCATTCTAGAATCATACTCCGGTATCCACAGTTGTAAAGGTGAATTCAGAGTTGACTCAGTCAGTCTTGAACCTTCCCAAGGACATTTAGTTACGGGAAGGCACTTCAAACAACATTAAGCACACAGTAAGAGGTTAATACATGGTGATTCCACAAACCAGAAGTCTTTGGGAAGCAATGCTACTGTCTTTTAAAAGAATTCACATATTTCATGTAAAGCAGTGGTTTTTTAGAATAACTTGTTTGTGCCGCTTCATGGGACCAGAAAGCTACAGCGGATGGTAGAGACAGGCTGCCCTGCTAGGAGAAAGACGGGAAATCTGGATACACTTCAGATCTCAGCTTAATCCTATGAAGGTTTTTCTGTCCACCTGGGGCTCATAGCTCTCTTCCAGCTTTCCGATCTTACAGCCTCTCTCTATGATTTCTGCCTTCATTCATATGCAGCACAGCGACCACTGTTCTGGTACCTGCTTCGCGCCAGGCACTATCCTAGGTGTTAGGGAGCAGAACAGTCATTCCTGCCTTCCTGGACCTTAGAAGGAAGTGAGAGAGTCGGAGAGCACGTGAATAACAAAAATAAACAGTTCACAGAGGCTTCTCATTTCATTTGGAGATAGACTTGACACAGCTGAATTTTTTTCCAGTGACTGCTTTCAACCTTGTTCACCAATTCCCCATTTCTTAACGAATGTTTGGCATATCCTGCAGCTTTCTAGTCAAGTCAAGTGGTTAAAATACAGTCCAGGCCAGCTCAGAATTCCATGAGATGGCTGATTCAAAGTAACGCCCTCCCCCATGACGTACTGTTCTTCTGTTTACCCCATCCGGGAAGAAAAGATCCTGGGCTGGTCTCTTTTCCTGAGAAAACCTGTAAGAGCAAAGTTATTGGGAGGAAATATCTCCCCAATGCAGCTAGTGCTGAGGCTACAACGGGTTTCACTGTGTCCTTTTGCTGTACCCATTCTACAGTCCTTTCATACCGGGCTCACCCAGCTGCTGGCTTACCTTACGTGGGAAGGGCTGAGCCCTTGGTCATTCCCGAAACATCTGGGGTCCAAGTCTGCCGTATTGTCCATGTATCATCCGGTCGGGCAGAGGAATGCCAGGACAGGTATCAATAGGCCACCTGGGGGTCAGGCACACTCACACTCTTCCCCGTCCCGGGTCCTACTTCCCACTGAGGCTCAAGATCTGTGTCCCCTGCTGATATGGTGTCACCTTTCCTTGCCTGCTGCTCTTTTAGAACAAGGACTTGCCTCCAAGTGGCAAGGGGGCAGCTGTAGCTACAATGTCCCCTGGTGGAAGTATGGGAAACAAGATCTTTAAACCCACTGCATCTGAAGTTGCAGGGGGAAGAAACACAAGTTCCTTTCCTGGGTTGCTGGGGTGATGGCAGGTGGGGACACTCTTACTTTTATCCCTTGGTTCCAGACCCATGTATTCCTCCTCTTAGGGACACAGCCCAGGATAATGGTCACTGATCTGGCTGTAAACTTATTTATATCCTGTGGGTATCACTTCTAAGCTGCCACCTCAGATAAACCTTCAACATGCTGTCCTACCACTCTGTCAATGTGGCAACTTCTAGAAAGGAGAGCAATATGGTGGGACCGGAAGTATCATGGTTACGCGCTACGTGGCTTTACGTCTTCTGCTGTAAGATGAGTCCCTTGGTCTAAGGTACTGTCGTGCAGGAACCTGGGCTGGTGCCTGCCTGTTCTGCGCCCTTGGGTAATTGCACTGGTCAAGGCCTTGAGGGCGTAAAAGACAACGGTAAGCTGTCAAATCCCAGCAGATGAAATGCTGCCCCTTCCAGCTAGTAGGGATCCAATGCAACCAACTTGCCACAAGCTGGCTGGTTGGTCTCCAAGAAAGAAGCAATTTCAGGCTCTCAGAGTTGCTAGAAGGTTAGATATTTTGTAGCAGCAGCAGCAGCAGCAGCAGCAGCAGCAAGAACAGCGTTGGCAAGTGAGAACCCATGCTGTTACACCCAGGCACAGCCTCCATCACTGAGCCATGGCTACTCCCTTCATGAGCCCACGGTAGCAGCACTGTGACAACTAATGACAAAGGAAGGCCAAATCATTCTGGCTACTTGGTTGTTCAATGCCTTTCTGTGGCAGGTGCTGTCTGGTGAACACTGATATGGGATACAAGTATCTCCACATTTTGTGTCTCTCCCTATAGATCCGTTCTTGTGTCTCTTCCCCAAACCTCCTTGTCCTTGAGTTTCCAAACTTGTTCCTTCCATGCCCCTGACCAATAAGCCAAGTCATTCCCTTCTGCCCATAAGTCTATGTGTATTCCTACTTCAGGCTACTCGTCTTCCTACATATAGTAGGTGACCAGGTGCAACACACACAGCTTCTGTCTTTCACTGTCACCTCACAGAGCAGCTGGTCCATTAGGGGCTTACTCCTATACAGTGAGTCACCCTCCCTGTGAAACATTCTGCCATTTTCCTCCTCTGTCTGTCAGCTGTTCCACCAGGACATTCCAGGTGGCCAGAGGAGTGAGCTGAAGGAGATGTGCTCACCATGGTGGTGGAGGAGGTGATAGTCGGGGTTACCTGCTTCATGTTTTTTTTTGTTCCTGTTTCTGTTTTTGGTTTTTTGTTTGTTTTCTGCCTTCTGTCGCTCCTATTCAATCTTCAGTGTACTACTTCAGTCTTAAGAGGTGTCACGGTTGGGTCCGTCCGACCTTATGACATGGTGGGACTGACAGAACCATGTTCATGTTGGGCAACTGCAGCCATATGGTCCCTCAAGCTCTAATTACCAGACACTGCCTGTCCCAGACCACCCAGCAGCACATGAGAATTAAAAAAAAAAAAAATGGTAGGGGTGCCTGGCTCAGTGGGTTAAAGCCTCTGCTTTTGGCTCAGGTCATGATCCCAGGGTCTTGGGATCGAGCCCTGCATCGGGCTCTCTGCTCAGCAGGGAGCCTGCTTCCTCCTCTCTCTCTGCCTGCCTCTCTGCCTACTTGTGATCTCTGTCTGTCAAATGAATAAATAAAATCTTAAAAAAAAATGGTATACAGTTCTCTACTGTAGATATCATGGCTTTACTCTAGAACCCATGGGATCTATGTTCTGATTCTCCCTTGGGAATTTCTCCCGTGGGAGTTGACCCTAAACTCCTCAGGGCATTTGCTCCATGGCCCCCGAGTCCCTGTCAGTATGCCTCTGGAGTCACAGGTTCTGCCAGGCTGGGTGGTTCGAGGGACAGGGCTAAATCACTGCTCCCACTGCTCAGACTTGCTACAGAGTCTTTCCCACCCTAGACCTCTTAGAACTTGCAGCCTTCCTGCCGCCGGGTGAATGAGTCTGAGCAGCGTTCCTAGGTGTGGGACGTGCAGCTTCCAGAACTCAGGGGCAGACAAAGGAAGATGCCCAAATACATCCAAGCAGGGAGGTTTGGGTAGGGCAGTGCAAGAGTAGGAGAGGCAAGAGTGTCAGGAGGATTTGTAAGGAGGTGATTATAGAGATGGAACAAAGAGCATAGGAGGGAAGAGGAGGGAGAGAGGTCAATGGTTGTGAAAAAGTGCACAGCAGCGTCAAAGTGATGTTAAGAACTACTGTCATTGGGATGCTCATGGATGTAGAACAAATAAGTAGGAGGTTGGAGTTTGACTTGGAAAAACAGAAGTGATTGTGTGTGTGTGTGTGTGTGTGTGCACGCATGTGTGATGTCAGCATGAGGGTAGGTAAGTGCAATGGAGCGGAGGAAAGATTCACTTGAAACCAGAAGATAGGCCAATTCACGTCTCTGTTTTGGTGGTTGTTGATTTCACTGTGGTGTGTGTCTTGACAACCAGACTCCATGATCTTTTATATTTGGCACCGAACAGTGCTGTGCCCATTGTAAGGATTCGATGCATACACAGAGGAATAACTTTAAGATCTCATGTTACACATACAAAGAAAAATGTGAGGTTCCATCCAGGCCAAACAGCTAGAGCTGCTTAAACTGAGTGTACAGTGGGGCGCTTGGGTGGCTCACTCGGTTAAGTGTCTGCCTTTAGCTCGGGTCATGCCCCTGGGGTCCTGGGATTGAGCCCCACGTTGGGCTCCCTGCTGAGCAGAGAGTCTGCTTCTCCCTCTCCATCTGCCCCTCTCCCCTGATTGTGTGCACTCTCTTTCACTTGCTCTCTCTCGAGTCAATAAATAATATCTTTTAAAAAATAAAAAAAAATGTACTGAGTGTACAGTGATGAACTTACCTGTGAGCAGATGTGGGGTCACAGTCTGCAAGGAGGCCAGAGGAGAAGGCGTGGAGAGGAGGTTTGATGAGTTTTGATGTCCGCGTTTGGCAGAGTGCCCGGTGAATGGGTGACGGGATCAGAACACAGAATCAGTGCAGATGTTTTCTTAGGTATTATTTCCAAACTGATTTTCCTCCCTTGTATACAGTTGTCTGGTTCATTATTTTTAATGTCAAGGAGAGGCTGAATAAGATTTCTTTTTCCCTTATGTTATAAATCCACGTTATTTGTTCTTTCTTCCCAAGAAAGCCGGGGATGGCTTTGGATTTTAGGGCCGCTAAGAAGTTTCTTCAGCTGGGGTGTGTTTCTATTGGGGAAGGGGTGTATGCAGATTTTCCCTTAAAGTGGTTGACTAAGGCTGAAAATTTCCTTTCATTAATGTGGTGTCTTTCTTCCAGTAAAGAAAAGGTTGGAAAGGCAAACTCCTGGGGGAAAGATAATATAATGCCTGAAATACGTATTCAGGTGCCATGACTGAGGCTAGAGTCTTCTCTAAGTCAAAGGGGAGGAGGGTCAGAAGACGGTGATGGGGGGCGCGTGGGTGTCAGTGGTTTAAAGCCTCTGCCTTCAGCTCAGGTCATGATCTCAGGGTCCTGGGATCGAGCCCCTGTCAGGCTCTCCCTGCTCAGTGGGGAGCCTGCTTCCCCCCTCTCTCTGCCTGCCTCTCTGCCTACTTGTGATCTCTGTCAAATAAATAAATAAAATCTTAAAAAAAAAAAAAAAAAGAAGAAGACGGTGATGGTGCAGGAGTGGGGAGAAACTGCTCTCAGGAGACAGAAAGAGGCAGGAGCTAAGCTCTTTGCCCCGCGCTGGCTCTGCCCTCTGTAAGCCTCTGGGCGGTGGGGTTTAGTGGTGAGCATCCTTTGTGAGTTCTGAAGACGAGCTAGTGCTCTCAGAAAGTTGTTGTGACTAGCAGAAATATTTACCTCTCTATTCGGGCTGGGTTCGCTTTCTTCCCCTCTTCTAGGATGTCACCTGGCTCATCAGACTTACGCTTCCTCAAATATATGGGACCTCTATGTCCATCTAGTCTTCCTCTCTGTGTACTCCACTCCCGTCTTCCAGCGATTTCCTGCAGCCCCCGTAGGCAGAAACAAATCCGTTTATACAGGAACTGCCCAGTCATCGAACTAGAATACCCCCATGTTTAGAAAAGCTGAATTCAGAGATTTGAAACAAGCAGAATTTTTTAAGAAACTTTTTCCAAAGTCACCTGAGATTTTTTCTGAGTCACCTGAGATTCCAAAGATCTGAGTTTTGTTTCTAGTTCTACCACAAGAGCAGTGTGACCTTGAAGAAGCAATTGTGCCTTTTCGGGGGCCTCAGTTCCCTCACGGATCAAGAGAAAAACTTCATTAATGTAATTAATGTATGTAAAAGTGCTTGGTGACTTCTAAAGAGCCAGGTGACGGGTGGATGGCATTGCTAACAGTGTGGTGTGGCTCTTGGTAAATATCCCACAGTTCACAATCACTTGGGGAATTTGGTCCGGGTTCTGCTGCCTTCCTCTGTTCAGTTTTTGCACCTGTTTTCGGTGGTTTAAGACAATATTAGAATCATGGATGAGCGTTGTGTTGTTGTGTTTTTTTCTGGCCATGCTATCCTCCTGAAAGCTAATTCCCAGGCTTAAGAGTTATTGCTGAGTCCGATCCCTGCCCCGCCCCTGCTTTTTTCTTCCAGAAGTGGTGTTGACGTTTCTGGCTTTTTATTTCTGTTCTCCTTTGAGACCTCTTAAGTTGGAGAACTCATTTAATTACCCCGTCTCCAGCTGGGAGTGTTCTCGAGTTCTGTTTTTCCTCCAAGATCTGTGAGGAGACTGCTTGCTCATTCCTGGATATTCTTTGCCTCGTGTTTTCAGAGTCGAGCACACTGCTTGACCTCCGTTTCTCACCGTTGTCTCTCCCCCACCCCATTCCCCCTCTCCACCCCCCTACCCCCCCCTTAGCCTGTTTTCTAAACATCGCCATTGCAGCAAGAGTCCCTTTCAAGGCCTTTAGTGAGATCGTGAATATTGGACACTGTGGTTCTTCCCCGGCCTGTTATTACTTTTTTGTAATTTTTTTTAAAAAAGATTTTATTTATTTATTTGACAGAGATCACAAGTAGGCAGAGAGGCAGGCAGAGAGAGAGGGGGGAGCAGGCTCCCCGCGGAGCAGAGTCCGATGTGGGGCTCGATCCCAGGATCCCGGGATGATGACCTGAGCTGAAGGCAGAGGCTTTAAACCACTGAGCCACCCAGGCACCCCCCTATCACCGTCTTCTGACCCTCCTCCCCTTTGACTCAGAGAAGACTCTAGCCTCAGTCATGGCACCTGAATACGTATTTCAGGCATTATATTATCTTTCCCCCAGGAGTTTGCCTTTTCAACCTTTTCTTTACTGGAAGAAAGACACCACATTAATGAAAGGAAATTTTCAGCCTTAGTCAACCACTTTAAGGGAAAATCTGCATACACCCCTTCCCCAATAGAAACACACCCCAGCTGAAGAAACTCCTTAGTGCCCCTAAAATCCAAAGCCATCCCCGGCTGTTATTTTTAACCCAACTCCTCCACAGCAGTTCAGACGCCCTGATGGTGCAAAAACCTAACAGTTACCCTTTCTCCTTTCTTTTCATTTTTCGCCCTATGGCTCTGGCTTGACCAAGGAGTCTGGCAGCGGGCATAGGATTAGAGCAGTTGGTGTTTTGGATAGCTGGAGTTTACCTACCGACCTTGGAGTCACAGAGGTGAATTTTCATCCCCATTTCCCTCCTACTTGCTGTGGGACATCAGGAAGTTGGTTCACATCTCTGAGTCTTTCGATTCCTTATCTGTATAGTGGGTATTGTCACTTCTTGCCTGCTTCGCAGTTAGGATAAGGAAATGAAGCAAACTTGGTGATCTGTAAAGTACTCTATATAAGTGATGTTTGTCATGATTATTATTCTTGTGGCTTATTTTCTGGGAGTTTGCCACCCATATTATCAGTGCTGGGGCTCTGAGACTGGCTGGTTTATTGGTTTATTATGTGGGAGTGGTGGAGAGTGGGCACAGTGACGGAATAGGGCTGTGGTACCTGAGATTCCAAAGGATGCAAGTGAGTGTTAATGAATATGACTTGGGCATGAGGTCCCACCTGCCGTCCCAAGATAAGGGCTTCCTTAGCAATGCCGTCTCAGTCTTTTCTCTTCTGGGGAGGAGCTGACTCACAACTTCTCATTTCCTATAGCACTGCTGCCCTATAGCACTTATCTGATTATGTCAGGGTAAACCTGTGCCATTTATTTATTCAATTTCTATCTTCCTTCTCCCCTATTGGATTACAGGTGTTTCAAAGTCTGCAACCATGTGTATGCACGTCTGTCATCACACAGTGACAGCACGTCAAGGTGATTTATACGTGGTAGACACCAGCAATGCATTGTATTTATGTGAAGTGAGGCCGTGTTTTCCTTTGTTGAGGATGGAGGGAAGAAAGTCTTCTGAGTGTGTTCTGTTATTCTGTAAAATGTTTTATTTTTAACGAAGTCATAAATGAACATACATTAGAAAGTTAAAAAGTGGTACAGGCTTAGGAAAACAGTAGTCCCTGCCAACCACACATTCTAATCTGTTCCCCAGAAATAACCACTTCTTAACTGTTTAACTGTTTTCCCTCCTCGATATTATCCTCCATATTTATAAATATTTTCTGTCTGTAGACTATCTCCTCATTTATCAATTTTATACGTTATCTACTAACTTTAAAAATTGGAAGATGAAAACTTTTTTCTTTTAAGTAGGCGCCATACCCAGCGTGAAGCCCACCACGGGGCTTGAACTCACGACCCTGGGATCAAGACCTGAGCTGAGATCAGCAGTAGGACGCTTAACTGACTGAGCCCTCCCAGACGCTCTGGTAGATGAAATCTTTTATCCCTCTTTCACTCCCCTCTCTTTGTCCCATAATCCAGCCTAGTTCTATCTCAAAGTTTGGTTAACTCAATTGCCAATGTTCCAGTTATCTATGGCCATGTAACAAATAATCACAAAAACTTAGTGGCTTAAAACAACTATGATGATTTTATTTTCTCCCGTAGCTCTTTGGGTCAGGAATTTGGAAGGGCTTGGCATGCTGGTTCTTGCTCTGGGTGTCTCGCACAATGGCAGCAGCCAGTGGATCTAGGTGGAGTAGCAGGAGGTGGCCCAAATGTCGTATAACTGGAATCGTGCAGTACGTAACCCTGGAAATTGGCTTCTGTCGCTTGTCTTTGAATGGCTTGATAATTCATTCTTTTAAGTTCTGAATACTATTCCAATGTCTGGGTGTCCCACAGTTTATTTATCCATTCATCTACTGAAAAACATCTTGGTTGCTTCCAACTTTTGGCAATTATAAATTTGCTATAAATATCCGTGTACAGGCTTTTGTGTGAACATAAATTTTCAACTCTTTGGGGTAAATGCCATGGAGTGTGATTGCTGGATTATATGGATAGAGTATGTTTAGTTTTGTAAGAAACCGCCAAACTACCTTCCAAAGCGTCTGTATCATTTTGCATTCCTACCAGCAATGAATGAATGAAAATTCCTATTACTCCACATCCTTGCCTATATTTGGTAGCATCGGTGTTCCAGATTTTGGCCATTATAATAGGTGTGTAGTGATATCTTCATTGTTGTTTTAATTTGCATTTCCCGGAGGGCATGGAATATAGAGCATTTTTAAAAAATACTTCTTTGTCATTTGTATATCTCCTTTGGTGAGGTATTTGTTAAGATCTTTGGCCCACCTTTTTAATTAATTTATTTTATTTTTAAAATTAACATAGCATGTATTATTTGCCCCAGGGGTACAGGTCTGTGAATCGTCAGGCTTATAGACTTCACAGCACTCACCATATCACATACTCTCCCCAATGTCCATAACCCCACCACCCTCTCCCTACCCTCTTCCCCCCGGCAACCCTGTTTGTTTTGTGAGATTAAGAGTCTCTTATGGTTTGTCTCCCTCCTGATCCCATCTTGTTTCATTTTTTCCCTCCCTACCCTGACTACCCCCCATGCTGCCTCTCAAATTCCACATATCAGAGAGATCATATGATAATTGTCTTTCTCTGATTGACTTATTTCGCCTAGCATAATACCCTCTAGTTCCATCCACGTCGTTGCAAATGGCAAGATTTCATTTCATTTCATGGCTGCATAGTATTCCATTGTATACATATATGCCACATCTTCTTTATCCATCCATCTGTTGATGGACATCTAGGTTCTTTCCATAGTTTGGCTGTTGTGGACATTGCTGCTATAAACATTCAGGTGCATGTGCCCCTTCAGATCACTACGTTTGTATCTTTAGGGTAAATACCCAGTAGTGCGACTGCTGGGTTGTAGGGCAGCTCTATTTTCAACTTTTTGAGACCTCCTTGCTGTTTTCCAGAGTGGTCGCACCAGCTTGCATTCCCACCAACAGTGTAGGAGGGTTCCCCTTTCTCTGCATCCTTGCCAACATCTGTCATTTCCCGACGTGTTAATTTTATTTGGCCCACTTTTTAATCAGGTTCTTTGTTTTCTTGTTGTTGAGTTTATATATATATATATATATAATATATGTATATATATGTATGTATATTTATATACGAATGATCTTTTCTTTCCCCCTTCCTTCCTACTTTTTTTTTTTTTTTTAAGAAAGAGTGCTTGTGGCTTGGTCTTACCACCCTGAGAGCATGAACCGAGCTGAAATCAAAAGCTGGATGCTTAGCCAACTGAGCCAACCAGGTGCCCCTAGTTCTTTGTATATTTTAGATAACAGTCCTTTATGAGATGTACCTTTTGCAAATAGTTTCTCTGAGGCTGTGGCTTGTCTTCTCATTCACTTGATATTGTCTTTCACAGTGCAGAAGTTTTTCATCTTGAGGAAGTTCAGTTTATCAATTATTTTTTTCATAGCTCTTGCATTTGGTGTTTTAATAAAAAATTAATTACCATGCACAAGGTAATTTAAATTTTTCTTACGTTATCTTCTGGAAGTTTTGTGGGGTTTTTTTTTTTTTTGCATTTTACATTTAGGTCTGTGATCCACACTGAATTAATTTTGTGTATGATCTGTGTGTAGATTCAAATTTTTATGTGGGGCTGTCTGGTTGTTCTAGTACTTCTTGAAGAGACTGTTTTGCTTCCTTGTATTGCCTTTGCTCCTCTGTCAAAGATCCGTTGATTTTATTTATGTGGCCTGCTTCTTGGGTCTTTATTCCATCGATCTATTTGTTTATTTTTTCACCAATACCAAACTTTCCTGATTATTGTAGCTTGATAGTAAGTCTTGAAGTCAGATAGTGTCAGTCTTCTGACTTTGCTTTTCTCCTTCAATATTGTGTTGTTTGTTCTGGGTCATTTGCTTTTCCATATACATTTTAGGATATTTGTTGATATCCACAAAATAGTTTGCAACGTTTTGAATCTACAGATCAAGTTGGGAATAACTTACATCTTGATAACATTGAGTCTTCCTATCTTGAATATGAAATATCTCTACATTTATTTGTTTGATTTTATTCATCAGAGTTTTATAGTTTTCTTCATACAGGTTTTGCACATATTTTGTTAGACTCATAAAATAGTTAAGTCATTTTTAGGGAGGGTGTAATGTAAATAGTGTTCTATTTTCAATTTCAAATTCCACTTATTTATTGCTGCTCTATAGGAAAGTGATTGAATTTTGTACATTAACTTTGTATCCTGAAACTTTGCTATAATTGCTTATTATTTCCAATAGGGTTTTTTTTTCTGATTCTTTTGGATTTTCCACATAGACAATCATGTCATCTGTGAACAAAGACAATTTTCTTTCTTCTCAATCTTTATACCTTTTATTGCTTTTTCTCGTCTTATTGCATTAGCTAGGACTACCAGTACAATGTTGAAAAGATGTGATGATAGGAGACATAGTTGTCTTGTTCCTGATCCTAGTGGAAAAGATTCTAGTTTCTTTCCATTAAATATGTTAGCTGTAGGTTTTTTGTAGGTATTCTTTATCAAGTAGAGGAAATTCTCCTCTATTTCTATTTTACTGAGAGCTTTTTAAAAAAAATTGTGAATGGGTGTTGCATTTTGTCAAATGCTTTTTTTGCATTTATTGATATTATCAAATTATATTTCTTCTTTAGCCTGTTAATGTGATGGATTACATTAATTGATTTTTAAATGTTGAACCAGCCTTGCATTTGTGGGATAAATTCCATTTGGTCATGGAATATAATTCCTTTATGCATTGTTGAATTCAATTTGCTAATACATTGTTTAGGATTTTGCATATATTTTCATGAGAAATATTAATCTGTAGTTTTCTTTTTTTCTAATGTTTTTGTCTGGTTTTAGTATTAGGGTAATGCTGGCTTCATATAATAACTTAAGAAGTATTCCTTCTGTTTCTATCCTCTGAAAAAGATTGTGGAGAATGATATAATTTCTTTCTTTTTTTTTTTAAGATTTTATTTATTTATTTGACAGATAGAGATCACAAGTAGGCAGAGAGGCAGGCAGAGAGAGAGGAAGGGAAGCAGGTTCCCTGCTGAGCAGAGAGCCCAGTGTAGGATCATGATCTGAGCTGAAGGCAGAGGCTTTAACCCACTGAGCCACCCAGGCACCCCGATATAATTTCTTTCTTAAACATTTGGTGGAATTTACCAGTGAACCCTTCTGGGTCTAGTGCTTTCTATTTTGGAATATTTTAAATTATTGATTCAATTTTAAAAGTAGATATAAGCCTATTCAGAAAGCTTATTTCTTCTTGTGTGGGTTTTGACACATTGTGTCTTTCAAGAATTTGGTCCATTTCATCTTGGTTATCAAATCTGTGGGCATAGAGTTGTTCATACTATTCCTTTATTATTTTTTAATGTACATGGGATCTGTAGTAATGTCCCCTGTTTCATTCTAATGTTAGTAATTTGTATCCTCTCTCATTTTTTTCTTGATTAGCCTAAATAAAGGTTTATCAATTTTGTTGATCTTTTCTAAGAAGCAGCTTTTGGTTTTATTGATTTCCTCTATTAGTTTCCTGTTTTTTATTTCATTGATTTCTGCTTTTATATTTATTGTTTACTTCTTCTTACTTTGGATTTAATTTTGTCTTTTTTCTTTTTTAAGTAAACTTTAGCCCATTGTGGAGCTCAAACTCATGACCCTGAGATCAAGAGTCGCATGCTCTACTGACTGAGTCAGCCAGACACCCCTAATTTTTTTTCTTTTTCTAGTTTCCTAAGATAGTAGTTTAGGTGACTGATCTTAGATCTTTATCCTTCCTCTTTTCTAATACATACATTCAATGCTACAAATTCCCCTTTAAGCACTGTTTTCACTTTATCCTATAAGTTTTGATAAGTTGTGTCTTCACTTTCATTTAGTTAAAATGTTTAAAAAATTTTCTTGAGACTTCTTTAATTCACTTGTGATTTAGAAGTATGTTGTTCAATCTTCAAGAATTTTGGGATTTTCTTTCTATTTTTCTGCTATTGATTTCTGGTTTAATTCCACTGTGGTCTGAGAGCAAACATTGTATAATTTCTTTCTGCTTAAATTTAAGATGTGTTTTATGGTCCAGAATGTGGTTTATCTTGGTAAATGCTCCATGTGGTCTTGAGAAGAATGTGTGTTCTGATGTTGTTGGATGAAATAGACTATAGATGTTTATTATATTAATTGATTGATGGTGTTGAGTCCAGGCTATGTCCTTGTGGATTTTTGGCTTGCTGGATCTGTCCATTTCTGAGAGAGGGATGTTGAAGTCTCCAACTATAATAAGTGGATTTATCTATTTATCCCTGCAGTTTGATCAGTTTTTGCCTCATGTGTTTTGATGCTCTGTTGTTAGGCACAAACACTTTAAGGATTGTCATGTCTTTTTGGACAACTTTTAATCATTATATAATGTTCTTCTTTAACCCTGATATCTTTTTTTTTATTAAATATTTTAATTTATTTATTTAAGAAAGAAAGAGAGAGAACAAGGGTGCAAGCATGAACTGGGGGAATGAGCAGAGAGAGAAGCAGCCTCCCAAGTGAGTAAGGAGCCTGATGTGGAGCTTGATCCCAAGACCCTGAGATCATGACCTGAACCAAAGGCAGTCGCTTAAATCGACTGAGCCACCCAGATGCCCTCCTCCATTCTCCCCCCTCCCTAAATCTTTCTTTACTCTGAAGTCTGCTCTGTCTGAAATTAATATAGCTTTTTAAAAATAAGTATTAGTATGGTGTATTATTTCCCATCCATTTACTTTTTCTTTTTTAAATGAAGAAGGTTCTTAAACCCCAGAGGATGTGAGAGATCCAAGATGGAGTAAACCTGGTTCCCTAAATATGAGTGAGAAATAAACTTTTATTTTATTATGTCACTGACATTTTGAAGTTTATTACTAGTTAGCATTACCTAAATAATAAATTTATCACTGCTAGTATTGCTAATTTATCTATTCTCTTTTGTGTGTGTGTATTGACCAACATTGTCAGAGATTTGTCTGTTTTATTAATATACAATTCTAAAAAGATTTTATTTATCTGGGAGATAGAATGAGCAGGGAGAGAAGCAGAGGGAGAGACAGAAGCAGAATCCCCACTGAGCAGGGAACCTGACATGGGGTTTGATCCTAGGGTCCTGGGATCATGACCTGAGCCAAAGGCAGATGCCTCATAGACTGAGACACAGAGGCACCCTATTTTACTAGTATTTTTAAGAAACATTTTCTGTTTTTGATACTATTCTCTATCATTTCTTTGGTTTCTATTTCATTAATTTATACTGCCTTCAATAATTTCTTCCTTCCATTTGAGCTTAGTTTTTTGTTCTTTTTGTAAGTTCTTAAAGTGCTTGAGTAGATCATAATCCTTAATACTTGATATATTTTAATATACATGTGCAGGCATATCAATCATCATTAACTTAGTTGCATTTTACAAGTAATTCTAATTATTTAATAATATTCATTGTTTTTTAAAGCCATGAGTTATTCAAATGCATGTTTTATTATTTTTCTAATATATGAGCTTTGGGGGTCCAGTTTTGTTATTGCTTTCTGGTTGTGTTATGAGAAAGGACATCCACTTACTCTTTTTTTCTAGAGTATTCATTGTTTTTTATTTTATTTTATTGAGGTATAATCAACACACAATATTATATTAGTTTTAGGTCTACAATGTAGTGATTTGATATTTGTACAGATTGCAAAGTGATCACCACAGTAAGTCTGGTTACCATCTGTCAACAGACAAAGTTAATACAATATTAGTGACTATATTCCCCATGCTGTATATTACATTCCCATGACTTATTTCATAACTGGAAGTTTTTTTGATCCCAGTCACCCATTTCCCAACCCCCTCCCGCAACCTCCTTCCCCTCTGTCAACTACCAATCTGTTTTCTGTATCTGTGAATCTGGGTTTTGTTTGTTTGTTTTTGATTTGACATGTAAATGGAATCATTTAGTATTTATCTTTCTGTCTCTGACTTGTTTCATTTAGCACAATACCCTCAAGACCCATCCATATTGTTTCAAATGGCAAAATATTCTTTTTTATGATTAAGTAATATTGCATTATGTCTAACACATTTTTTATCCATTTATCCATTGATGAACACTTGGATTGCTTCCCTATCTTGGCTATTATGAATAATGTAACAATGATCTTATGGGTGTATATGTTTTTTCAAATTAGTATTTTTGTTTTCTTCAAAAGGTAGATACCCATACTAGAATTGCTGGATCATATAGTAGTTCTATTTTTAATTTTTTGAGGAATCTGATACTGTTTTCCACAGTGGATGCACCAATTTACATTCCCCCCAACAGTGTACAAGGTCTACTTTTTTCTCTACATCTTTGCCAACACTTGTTGTTTCTTGTCTTTTTGATAATAGTCATTCTAACGTGTATGATATGATGTCTCATTGTGGTTTTGTTTTGCATTTCCCTGATGATTAGTGATGTGGAACACCTTTTCATGTGTCTGTTGGCCATCTGGGTATATTTTTTGGAAAGAGGTCTCTTCAGATTCTCTGCCCATTTTTTAATTGGTTTGTTTGGCTTTTTTTCTTATTCAGTTGTATGAGTTCTTTATATACTTTGAGTATTACCAGGATGTGATTTTCAAATACCTTCTCTTATTCAGTAGGTTGCCTTTCATTTAATTGCTGGCTTCCTTTGTTGTGCGGTAGATTTTTAGATTGATATAGTCCTTTTTCTTTATTTTTCCTCTTTTGCCCTTGCCTTTGGAGTCAGATCCAAAAACAAACAAATAAATAAACAAATACACAAACACATTGCTAAGATGGATGCCAAGGAGCTTAACTGCCTATATTTTCTTCTTGGAGTTTTATGGTTTCAGGTCTTAAGTTCAAGTTAATTTAAATTAAAAAAATAATTTTTTATGTGATGTAAGATTGTGATCCAGTTTCACTCTTTTTGCATGTAGCTGTCCAGTTTTTCAACTGTGTTTATTGAAGAGATTGTTTTTTCTCCATTTTATGTTCTTGTCTTCTTTGTTATAAATTAATTGATATATGTGTGGGTTCATTTCTGGGCTCTCTATTCTGGTCCATTGATTCATCTGTCTGTTTTTATGCTAATACCATAATGTTTTGATTATTGTAGCTTTGTAACATAGTTTGAAATCAGAGAGCATGTTACCTCCAACTTTGTTGTTCTTTCTCAAGATTGCTTTAGCTATTTAGGGTCTTTTGTGGTTCCATACAAACTTTAGAATTATTTGTTCTAGTTCTGTGAAAAATGCCATTGGAATTTGATAGGGATTGCACTGAATCTGTGGATAGCTTTGGTTAGTATGGACATTTAAACAATATATTAAGTCTTCCAACTCATAAGCATGAAATACTTTTCTATTTATACTTTCTTCAAGTTCTTCCACCAATGTCTTATAGTTTTCAGTATATAAGTCTTCTATCTCCTTGGTTAAATTTATTCCTAAATATTTTATTCTTTCTGATGTGGTTGTGAGCTAGATTGTTTTCATGATTTCTCTTTCTGATAGCTCATTATTAGCATATAGAAACGCAACAGATTTTTTTTTTCTAGAGGGATAGAGAGAGATAGAGAGAGAGAAAGAGAGAAAGGGGAGCCGGGAGGGACAGAGGGAGAGAGAGAATTCCAAGCAGGCTCCATCCCCAGTGCAGAGCCCAATGCAGGGCTCAAACCCACAGCTCTGAGATCAGGATCTGAGCCAAAATCAGGAGTTGGTTGCTTAACTGACTGAGGCATCCAGGTGCCTACAACAGATTTTTGCAGATTAATTTTGTATGCTGCAACTTTTCTAAATTTATTTATTTATTTATCCACTACCTTTACTACAGATTTGCCTTTTCCATTGAGATATTTACTTCTGTGTATTTACTAATTTTTAATTAGTGTCATTTCTTTTCAATTTAAGGAAGCCTCTTTAACATTTCTTGTAAGGCTGGTTTAGTAGTGATATACTCCTTTAGCTTTTGCTTGTCTGGAAAATTCTTTATTTGTCCTTCAATTCTGAATGATTACCTTGTTAGATAGAGTATTCTTGGTTAGATTTTTTTCCTTTCCGACTTTGAGTGTGTCATGCCATGTCTGCAGTTTCTGCTGAGAAATCTGTTGATAGCCTTATGGGATTTCCCTTTTATGTAACAATTTACTTTGTCTTGCTGCTTTTAAGATTCTCTCTCTATCCTTAACTTTTGACATTTTAATTATAATTGTGTCTTAATGTGGATCTTTTTGTTTTCCAATTACTTGAAACTCTCTGAACTTTCTGGAGCTGGATGTGTATTTCTTTTCCATGGTAGGGAAGTTATCAGCCATATTTTTTTCTTTATTTTTGTGTCTCTATTTCTTCTTTACTCTTCATACCTTACAGAGTATGGAATTCTATGTTGGTGGTTTTTCTCTTTCAACACTTTTCACTCCATTCCTTTCTTGTTTGCATGCTTTCTTAGAAGCCAGGTGTAATTCACTATAATTCTTATCTTTGCTTCTCTGTAGATAAAGTGTTGTTTTCCTTTGATTTCTTTTAGGATATCTTCTTTAGTTTTGATTTTTTGGTAGTTTGAATATGATATTTCTACAGATAGGCTGTTTGTTTATTTGTTTTTGCATTTATCCTGCTTGGTATTCTCTGAGTTTCCTGGAATTGTGGGTTGGTGTCTGACATTAATTTTGGGGTAATTCCTAGGCATTATTGTTTCAAATATTTTTTCTGTTCATTTCTCTCTTTCTTCTCCTTCTGGTGTTACCATTACACGTGTATTATACATTTTGTAGTCAATCCAGTTCTTGGTTACTCTGTTTTCTTAATTTTTTTTCCTCTTTGCTTTTTAGTTGTTACAGTTTCTCAAGCTTGGAATTTCTTCCCTTAATGTGTCTATTCTACTAATAAGCCATCAAAGGCATTCTTCATCTCTGTTACAGTGTTTTTTCCTCTAGCATTTCTTTTGCTTTTATTTCTTAGAAATTACATCTTTCTGCTTACACTGCCCATCTGTTTTTATGTGTTGCCTATTTTATCCTTAGAGCCATTAGCATAATAATCATATGGTTTTACTATGATAATTCCAATATCCCTACCATAACTAGGTCTGGTTCTGATGCTTGCTCTGTCTCTTTGGACTCTATTTTTTGCCTTTTAGAATGTCTTGTAAATTTTTTTCTTGATAGATGTATCTGATGAACTATATAAAAGAACTTCTATAAATAGGCTTTACTAATGTGGTGGTAAGATTTGGGGGAAGGGAAGTGTTTTATAGTCTTATGTTTCAGTCTCAGCCTTTTAGTGAGTCTGTGCCTCTAGACTGTGAACTTACCAAGTTCTTCTCTGTCTTCACCCTCTTAGATGGGACAGGATGACTATAGTGATGTGGAGTCTGATATTTCCCTTAACCCAGGTAGTTAGGTTTTGATACAACTCCAGCAGGCAAGGCTTTGGTAAAATATTTTCTCTTGAGGGCAGGCCTTTTTAAGGACAGAATGCTCTGACTGTTTCAGAATTGTTCCCTTTCCTCTCCCATTTCCAGAAGCACAAGGGGTTTTTTTTCTCTGATATTCACTGGAGGACCTGGTAGAGCTACTGGCGATAAAGCTTACAAAATTGTGGGGCTCCCAGGATGACTAGTCCCCCTGGAGATCTCTTCTCTCAGGCTTGTCCATACTGAGTCTCCAGCAACCTCTCAGTACAGTTCAGATTTTCCTACCCTGATACCTGATTCCCAAGGAGGTTTCTTTTTGTAGATGTTTGCTCTGTAAAAGCAGTATTGCATGAAAGTTGTGGTTAATCCATATCCTTGCCAAGATTTGATGTTGACAGTCTTTTTAACCTTTGTTGAATTGTAGGAATTCTTCATTTTGGATATAAGCCCTTTTCCAATTATGGTTTGTCTGTCAGTATTTTTCTCCAATTTGTGGCTTCCCTACTCATTTTCCCAGTGACTTTTTCAATGAACAAACGTTTTAATTTGATGAAACCTAAAGGTTACTTTTTTCTTTTTAAGGAATATTGCTTTCTGGGTCCTCTCTAAGAGATCTCTGCCTAACTCCAGTTTGTAAAGTTAAAAATCCCGTGTTTATTTCTAAAATCTTTAGTTTTAACTTTTTATATTTTGGTTACTGATCCATCTTGATTTTTTTTTTTTTTTGGTCTAGTGTGAGGTTGGAGATTAAGCTTCATTTTTAAGTCTTACATAGCTATCTAGTTGTTCTAGTATCATTCACTAAAAATAATAAAATAAAATTTTCCAGTTGAACATTTTTGGCAAATGTATCAAGAGCCAATTGATTGTATGAGTCAGTTTCTGCACTCTCTTCCCACTTTTCCATGGACCTATTTTTCTATTTTTATGCCAATATCTTATTGTCTTGATTATTCTAGCTTTGTGATAGGTTTTGAAGTCAGGTAGAAGAAGTCTTCCAAATTGTGGGTTTTTAAAAACTATTTTTGTTTTGACTAATCCACATCCTTGGCATTTATATATACAAATTTTGGAGTCAGCTTGTCAATTTCAAAATAATGATAATAATAATATATAGTATTTGGATTGTATTGCATTGAATGGATAGATGAATCTGGGGAGAATTGACATAGTTCACTTCATCTTGGTAATGTTTTTTAGCCTTTTATAGATGACATGCAATTGGATTATGCTTTCTTCTCTAGTCTGAAAAGCCTATTTCTTTTAACTATTTTATTTATTTAATCTACATCTAAAGTAATTATTGGTATGTTTGGATATAGGTCTCTTTTTCTTTGTTTTCTCTTTGTCTGGGCCCTCTTTTCTGGGCTTTCCCTTATAACTTTCCCTTATAACTTTCTCTGGTAACCTGAAGTCTGTCTCTTGCACTTCAAGGCTATGAGACTATAGCTTTGGGCCAGCCCACGCTACACAGATAAGGGCCTGTTCTCAGGCCAAAAGCCACAAACATCAAATCTCACCCAATGTAGTCCCCATCTTGTAAGGGTTACTTTCCCTCCAGTTTCTGCCTCCTTTAGGTCAATATCCAATGCTTTCAGAGTTAAAAAAATGTTTTGGTCTTGATTTTATAATTGTTATTTGTAGGCAGGACATTTTGATCAAGTTTCTCTACTGTAGTCAGACTAGAACCTCAACCACAGCTCTTTATAGTACCTTGGTATCCCAATTCCTCTGACTTTCTGTGTTTTGAGAGGTGTTGAATTGGTTTGCTTCCTGCTGGAATCTCTCCCTGGAGGTACTAAATTTTTACTTTATTCTGCTCTAAGTCATTGACCTTTCTTCATGTGTTTTCTTTCTTTATGTATTGTGGCTCAGGGTTACAAATGTCACTGAGTTTCAACAAAGTTGGATTTTTTTCCTTATTATTTTTAGAATTAGTTTCTAGAAAGGGAATGGGGGTGGAAATACTCTGTCCTCTTGAAACCTGAAGTCTCTTGGGTTATTCTTAAGCATGTTTAGATTGTAAATTTTTGGGCTAGGATAGTGTCTCTTTTGCATTCTCTCAACATCAGGAATTTATAGGAGCTACATTCCCCAAATTCATGTTGAAATCCAGGTGCTTTGGGCACACAAAGCTCTCTCATGGGTCAGTGTTTCTGGCTGTTTTGGCTTAGCTGCTGTCTAAGAAACAAACTTCAATATTCCTATCTTCTCTGAACCACTGCCCTTGGCCTCTGCTTACCCAGATTTCTTCCAGGGCTAGAGCTGTACCCTATGCCTTCTCAGCGATGTATAGATCATACTGACAGAAAGGTGAAAAGCTTTTCAAGGGGAAAGCTAAAAAGATGAATTCTCTTAATGGTTTCAGGAAAAGTATCACCCCTCAAGCCTTCAAAACTTGTGTGTGTGTGTATGTGTGTGTATAGACATGTGTGTTGTCGGGGGGGCAACCTTAAAGTTCAGCATTAGGAAAATATGTTTATTCCCATGGTTTTTTCCTAAGGTCTTCCTGAGAAAAGTAATGTAAACAAATCACTTCACATATCCAGTGGCAGATCCCGTCTGCCAGAGCCCTATTCATCCTGAAGATGAATCTAGAAATCCGGTCCACACCATACACTCAGTCCCAGAGTAACTTCCATGGGTTCTCCTCCTTAGCCATGAGCTTTTCATAGACTGGTAAACTCCTCGGTGCCTAGAAGCAGCCCACAGACATCCTCCTGTGCCCTGGAAATGTCTGTGTTTCTGTGTGAAGTCTCTGTCAATCCTAGGATGAAGGGGGTATGTGGGAACCTCCATTTTTAATTAGCCTTTAGGGCACAGCCTGCTCTCTCTGCACTGTCACAACAAAGGGAGCTTTCTTTCTCTGGGAAAGAGTATTAAGATGCAGAATTGAAATTGTATACATATCATGTATGAAACAGCTTTTATCTACTTTTTCATCACTGACAAGTGATCTCCAGTTCTGGCTCAACCATTTACCAGTTGTATAACCTTGGGCAAGTTCATGTCTTTAGCCTAATTAATCTAGTCTGCTCCTTTATAAACTGGGGGTGATCACATTTTCCCTGACCATCTACCTCAGACACTCAGCAAGGCTTAAAGGATAGCCTGGAAATGGACAAGTGTTATTAAGAATATAAAAATGGGGTGCCTGGATGGCTCAGTCTGTTGAGCATCTGACCCTTGATTTTGGCTCAGGTCGTGATCTCAGGGTGGTGAGATGGAGCCTTATGTCAGGCTCTGTGCTCAGCAGGGAGTTTGCTTGGGATTCTCTCTGTCTCTCTCTCTATGGCCCTCCCCCTCACTCTCTCTTACCCTCTCTGTCAAATAAATAAACCATTAAGAAAAAATAGAAAAATGAATTATTGATACTACTGCTGAGAGAAGTTTTTCTTATGAGGAGGGATGACTTAAAAAGGAAATCTTGGGACACCTGAGTGGCTCAGTTTGCTAAGCGGCTGCCTTCAGTCAGGTCATAATCCCAGGGTCCTGGGATGGAGCCCTGAATCGGGGTCCCTGCTCAGGGGAGAACCTGCTTCTCCCTTTCCCTCTGCCTGCTGCTCTGCTTACTTGTGCTCTCTCGCTCTCTCTCTCTGTCAGATAAATAAATAATCTTTTTAAAAAAGATTTTATTTATTTATTTGACAGACAGAGATCACAAGTAGGCCAAGAGGCAGGCAGAGAGAGAGGGGGAAGCAGGTTCCCCACTGAGCAGAGAGTGCAATGCGGGGCTCGATCCCAGGACCCTGGGATCATGACCTGACTGAAGGCAGAGGCTTTCACCCACTGAGCCACCCAGGTGCCCCCAAAAAATAAAATCTTGGAAAAAAAAAAAAAAAAAAAGGAAATCTTGGTTGCTTTCTGAGACAGCTCAGTTCTGGGACTAAAAGCAGAATATAGGGTAACATGGCAGTGAGTTTACAGAAGGCTCTACGGCCACTGCCACACGTCTCCTCCTTCCCTCAGCCCTCCCTGCCCCCGGGGGGGAGACAGTAATCTACACTGGGCAGGACACCCCTCCCCCGTGCTGCCAGGCCACCTATGCCGCTGGGCCTTGTCAGAGGGCTGACAATCAGCTCCCTGCTGCTTTCTCATCTTTTAAAATCCAATTAAACATCTCTGGCCACAGCTTGACAATTGTCTGGGCTCCACACAGTAGAGCTTCACCTGAGGTGGCATTAGGAAGCCAACAGAGAAAAAGAAAAACTTCTTTATCCTGGAAAGACCATGCCCCCAGTTCCTGAAGGGGTGGAGCCATTGTGAGGTCTGACTGAGAAGGTGCCGGTCTCAATTCTGAATGTCAAGATGTCAAAGGTCAGGTAGCAGATTTAACCTCATCAGCGAGGGTTCCTGTGCCTAGGAGCGATCTGGTGGTTTAAGCGTCAGCAACGGCATAAGGTATGTGTGACAAACAGCAGGTCTGAGTGGGATGTCTGGGCAGGGAGGGATGCTGGAAGCTTAGGAAAGGACAGCTGACAGGGGACCTTGAATCTAAGAGTTATGCTGAACCGTTGGGCCTGACCTTTTATAGAAGGCAGGAGGATTCTGCTGGGCGTGGGGTGTCCCACCCTACAGGTTGCCATCTTGTAATGTCTAGCCATTCCCGAAGTTTTCTGAGGTCTGGCCGGCCCAGCTAATCATGGTGCACTGACACGGTTTTTGCTTAATATAACATGGCTCCCTAACCACGTCAGAGGACGAATGCTGCATCTAGAAGGATCAAAGCTTCTTGTTCTGAAGAAGTGCTGTATGGTTACTGGGTCAACCAGGCCAAAGCAACCCAGGAATCTGGAGTCTGGTCCTGAATCTGCTACTAACCAGTTGGACATATGAGGAAGTTCTTTTCTTGGGGCCTCAGCTTCCTTGTTAAGAAAATGATGGGGAAAGGGACAGCTGGACCAATGATCTCTAGAGCTCCTCTAGGGGACGCCTGGGTGGCTCAGTGGGTTAAAGCCTCTGCCTTCGGCTCAGGTCATGATCCTACAGTCCTGGGATCGAGCCCTGCATCGGGCTCTCTGCTCAGAGAGGAGCCTGCTTCCTCCTCTCTCTCTGCCTGCCTCTCTGCCTACTTGTGATCTCTGTCTGTCAAATAAGTAAATAAAAAATATATATATATATATAAAAAGGAGCTCCTCTAGATCTAAGCCTCTTCTTTCTTTCTTTCTTTCTTTCTTTCTTTCTTTCTTTCTTTCTTTCTTTCCTTCCTTCCTTCCTTCCTTCCTTCTTTCTTTCTTTCTAACATATAATCTATTATTTGCCTCAGTGGTGCAGGTTTGTGAATCATCAGTCTTACACATTCACAGCACTCACCATAGCACATACCCTCCCCAATGTCCATCACTCAGCCACCCTATCCCTTCCACCCCTTTCAAGTCCAACAACCCTCAGTTTGTTTCCTGAGATTAAGAGTCTCTTATGGTTTGGTTCCCTCCCTGGTCCCATCTTGTTTCATTTTCCCCTCCCTTCCCCCCACCCCTGCCCTGCCTCTCAAATTCCTCATATCAGAGCAATCATATGATAATTGTCTTTCTCTGATTGACTAATTTAACTCAGCATAATACCTTCTAGGTCCATCCACGTCCTTGCAAATGGCAAGGTTTCATGTCTTTTGATGGCTGCATAGTATTCCATTGTATATATACACCACTTCTTCTTTGTCCATTCATTTGTTGATGGACATCTGGGTTCTTTCCATAGTTTGGCTATTGTGGACATTGCTGCTATAAACATTCTTGTGTACATGCCCCTTTAGGATAACTATTTGTATCTTTAGGTTAAACACCCAGTAGTGCAATTGCTGGCTGTAGGGTAGCTCTATTTTCAACTTTTTGAGGAACCTCCATGCTGTTTTCCAGAGTGTCCACACCAGCTTGTATTCCCACCAACAGTGTAGGAGGGTTCCCCTTTCTCCACATCCTCGCCAACACCTGTCGTTTCCTGACTGGTTAATTTTAAGCACTCCACTTTTGGGAGGAATAGTTTCTGGTGATGACATGTCTGCGTTTTGCGTACCGCCATTCATCTCACACATCTGGAGAACCATTTGGTTGGACCAAGTTTCTGAGGAGGTTTTAAAGATAGAATAAGTGATTTAAAAAAAAAAAGACAACTGCTCTAATTTAGCCTTTAGTAGATGGACTTTGGTCAATTTGGGGCATGTTTCAGAAACGGAAGCTGACTTGCCAGCAGACACAATGTGTCAACAATGAGGCCCAGGTTCCGTGTCTCTCGCCATCCACTTCTCTTCCTGCTCTTGGCTGCCGAGCTTACTGTGCGATGGGAGGGGAGACAGGAAAGGGGTGAAAAGATCCTGGAGTGGTTGAGAAAAGGGCAGGAGAAGGCCTGGGCTGGAAACCGGCAGAGGGGTGGGATTCAACAAGACAGAGAGAAGGGAGTCAGGCTTTTGGAGGAAACCAGATGGCAAGGCTGGCCTGTGTGCTGGGGCAAGTCAGAAGCAGGCCTGGTGAGAGCAGGAAGCCTGGGAAGGGTTGGAGGGCCTGCAGCCACCACCGCCTCCGGGGCAGTTGAATGCTCCCACACTTGCTGGACCAGGACTTGGAGACCCAAACTGTGCTCTGAGATCTAGGAGCATGCTCATTGCCTGAGCGCCTGTTAGAAGCATCTCGGGCCCATCCTGGCCCTCCTGAATCCGAATAGTCATTTTAACAAGATCTAAAGGAGATTCCTGTGCACCTTAAAGTTGGACAAGTACTGTCATTAAGGCCATGGTTCTTAGTCATACTGATGACAGGGCTCTCTGCCCAGACCCTCCCTCTCCCCACCCCAAACCAGAATTTTCTGGTGATGGGGCTTGGACATTGGAAGTTTTTTAAATTTTTTTTTAAAAGGTTTTATTTATTATTTATTTGAGAGAGAAAGGGAGCAAGAGAGCACAAGTCGGGGGTGGGGAGGGAGATGGAGAGGCAGACTCCGACTCCCTTACTGAGCAAGGAGCCCAATGTGGGACCCCAGGATCATGACCCAAGCTGAAGACAGATGCTTAACTGACTCAGCCACCCAGGCACCCCAATAATGGAAGTTTCCAGAAGCTCTATAACCTGTAGCCAGGGCTGAGACGTGCTGTTCTCAGGGCTATAAAGCAAGAATGAAATGTGGGATTGGAGAATAGCATGGTGAAGGATTTTATAAGGGTCAGTCAGGCAGCCGTGTGAAGAAAGTCCTCAGCAAGCAGCCATCAGTGATGGCAAACCAAACACAAGGGCTGAAGGGGAACGACTTCACCATGTTGAGCCTTGATAGTTGAGAAAGTGGTTATGCTAGAAGTTGGTGCGGGGAGCTGGCTTGTCGAGGATAATGAGAGCTTAGTCTGGTTTAAGACATTTCCACTTAGATACGATGGCAAGCACGCCTGGCAGCTTTAGGTGGTGTGGGATTGGAGCACAGGTTAAAAAGGGCAGGACCGGATTTGTAATCTATCGTCATGGAGAGGGGAGCTTGAGTCATACAAATGGTACCGGGTGACCCGATAACAAAATAAAGCCTTTTGTTGTGTATAATATTAGGATGGTAGCCCAGAAGGAATTTTAGAAAAATTTAAGCCAGACTTCTGTGTGTGAACCAAGTGTCCTGACCTCAGCGATAGGGCAAGGAACGTCTTTGCTGCTTGACCTCAGCAACCCTCTGCTCAGACTCAGGGAAGGGCTGTGTCCTAGGCCACCTTACAGAGCCGTGGAGTTCATTCCCAGAAGAGCCTAGCCTGCGTGAGGTTCCCTGCCAAATCTGTGACTCAGCTACACACTTCCACTGTGGTATTTTCAGAGTACAATTATGTGTAGCAGAATCTCTTTTCCATGGCTGACAGAGTTGCCCATCTGTGGAGTCGTTAAGCTCTGTGCTCTAAAAAGCAGGCAGGAGGTACACAGTGGGAGCAGATCGGGGACCTGCTCTGATGATGGTGGCCGGGGATTCAGGTTCTGCAGCAGGGCTCCGGGGCCCCAGCAACCCTCTCCCCTAGGGACCGCGGGAGCTGAGCAGGAATGCACAGATCGTCTTGGCAGGAGGCTGCTAAACAGACTGAAAATACACATCGAGACAAAAGAAGCAGGCTTGGAGTCAGAACGTCGGGGTTCAAATCTAAGTCGGGGTTCAAAACTCTTCTCCATATTGCCAGTAGCCTTGCCTGTTTCTTCCTCAGCGAAGTGAGGGATTTTCTCTTCCTCAATGAGCTGCTATGAGTAAATGCAATGTTGCTTGTGAACAGTGTAACAAAGACACAGGTAAGGAAGAAGAAGATCAAAGAAAAGGAGACTACCCATTTCCTTGACAGTCTGGGAGGTTTGATAACTTTCTAAGGGCACCACAGAGTAAGAATCAGCCCATTTGGTTCTTCTCTGTGCTAGTCTACCCAGGTTTTCCTCCTTCGGCCTGTGACTACCCTCCCAAGTCAGTCCTTAAGGTTTTCAACACACCTATGATCCACACCTGGTTCTGTTTGCATACCTGGCCTTTGGCAAAACCGTGAAGTTAGCAAAATCACCTGTAGTGACCCTAGATCCTCCTTTTAAGGTGTGCTTCCCAAAGTAGGGTGGGCATCCCCCTTCCTGAGACAAGACCCTCACATTCTCTTCTGTGTCCCTCCCTTACCTGAGAAGTAAGGGGCTTACTGTGGCATTTCCCGGGATACTGGCTTTCGGGTATTGGACGAAAGCTTTAAGCCTTCATGATGGAATTTCTGGCATCGGTGCCCTGGGTGGAAATGTGTAGAATCAGATTTTTCTGGTATTCTTGAAACTGGAGTGTGCAGGCTTCTAACAAGTCATAGGGCTGGCCTCGTGAGCGAGTTTTTCCCAGCCCTCCAAGAAGGCGTAAGTCGTGCCATCCACATTATCAGGGCTCTGGATTCCCTAAAATGGGCCCAGTTGCATCACTTTGCCAGGATCCCGTGAGAATCAAGAAGAGGACAGAAGATCGTGAGTTATCATGCTCCTCACATGATACAAGCGAATTTGCATTTCTCACACTGGTAGAATCTACCCGGAACTGTATGCAGAGAGCTACAACCAGAAGAAATCTCATGAAAATCAGTTCCTCTGTAGAGTGCCGTGTTCTCAAGCGTGAGTGTGAATCAGAATCACTTGGAGGACTTCTTAAAATACAGAGTGCTGGGCCCCACGTCAGAGTGTGTGATTCAGTAGGTCTGGGGTGAGCTGAAGAATTTGCGGTTCTAGCAGGTTCTCAGGCTGTGCTGATGCTGCCGTTGTGGGAAGTATACTGTCCAGCCACGGGTCTTGTGCTTTGTATTTCGTAAAACACCTTCCCATCCCAGTGTCCTGTGGACCTCCGGCTCCTTGTCACCTCAAGAGGTAGGTCCTTCAGGAGGGAGAAGCCCATTCAGGAAGACTGTGGATGCTGAAGGTCGTCCTGCCCTTCAGGGGTGATGATCAGTAGAGCCGGGAGTCCAGCCTGTCACTCCTGCTGCCCTTTCTCTGGTTCTAGCGTGTCCCACTGCCACGTTGTAGGACATCAGCAAAGTGGGGCCAGAACCAGAACCTCAACCTTCTAACTCTTTTGGTGGGATTCTTCTCATCCACTTTGCCTTCAGCAGTCTACCGTAAGCTGTAATAATCGAGGTATTTTGGATTTACAAAGGAATATTTGGAGGGTGAAGATGAAGGGGCCGGCGGGTAGAAACTTCCAAGAAGAAGGGTCTCTGAGGGTTGAGAGGAACCTAGTCAGGCAGGGTTGGGGAAATGAAGCCAAGGAGGGGCCTGCTGGAGGGAAGGGCGGGGGGAAGAGAAAAGGGAAGAGATGGGGAGCAAACTTTGGGTAGAAAGCTAAGAAACCGGAAGACATTTTATACCACTCAGGCATTTAGCTTCATGGGAAAAGATGTCCAATGTTCTGTCAGCTGCTTGGTTGCTGGGCCACATCAAAGGTCTGGCCTGTGGCTGATGTAGTGTGTTTGCAAAATCCCTCCCATTCACCCTGGCATTCTTTGCTATTTACCATTAAAGTAGTGTCAGTATTTGAAAAATTATGGAGCTCTTGATGTGTTTCCCTTTCGGCCCCATGTGTTTCTTGTATTTATCAAAATGGAACACTAACAAATATTTATTCGGTTTTATAAGACATGTTGACAATAAAGACTACCATGTGTGTCTCCCTGCCATGGTGATTATTTTGCTCAATACATGATTGACTAAGATGTCTTCAGTGTATTATAAACACAAATTAAAAATAGCAACCTAAAAAAAAAAGATAAAACTGACAAATGGGAAGGTCCATATTTTTGGATGCAACACAGTGCCAACCTGGTTATTAGAACACGAAACAGATAATCCTTACTGAGTTATCTAAGTTTGTATAATGAGTCTTCTTCAAATAAGTATTTTTGGCTCCTGCAATGTTCCTCTTCATTTATAAAAGTCTCTCAACTTGGAACCTTTTAAGAAGTGGCATATATATATATTTTTTTCTGCGTGTTCTAGTAACCTTGGATCTTTAAAGATCTGGCTATTTTATCAAATTTTCAAGATCAAGGTCCAATTCCGATTTTTAGCACCCAATTAATGACCATAATCATGAAGCAAGGCAGAGGTTACTGCATTTTTTTAATGCGTTTTTGTCAAACAGATAGAAACTATTCCCCAAATGGCTAAGTACTCTCTACTTCGTTAGTGATAGGGAATGTTGGCTTTTGGGGGTACAAAGCACTCAAGAGTTGTGTTGCTTATTTCGAAGGGTTTTATTAGTAAAACTGACAAAGCAAATATTCTTAATATTTTTATCATTTCCTACTGAATATTCACCAAACACATTGATTTAGGAGCTGAAAACTTATGTCAGGACCAAGGATTTTGTGATTTAGATTTTTTCCTTAAAGTAAGAAATGGAAGCATCTCAACCTATTACATGGAGCCAGGTCTGACACGTACTGGGGCCATTTCACTGCAGTTTTTGTTTCATGAATTGAATATTGAAACAACCGTTCTGAAGAAACAGAGAGGAAACTATAATTTTTTTAGGATTTTCTGTATTTGTTTGACAGACAGGGAGCACAAGTTGGCAGAGAGGCAGGCAGAGAGAGTTGGGGGAAGCAGACTCCCTGCTGAGCAGAGAGCCCGATGAGGGGCTCGATCCCAGGACCCTGAGATCATGACCTGAGCCGAAGGCAGAGGCTTAACCCACTGAGCCACCCAGGCACCCCGAAACTATAATGTTTAAACCATAACATTTCTGACATTTATTGACTGAATCTCCCAAACAACTTCCCATCCTCATAAATTTGCTCCCACGGTTGATTAAGATACAGACCTGTGTGATTTTTTTTCCATCACGGTGTGGGAATCTACCAGTTTTATTTCCAGGGTTTAGCTAATGCTTTTAACCCGGAGGTGGCCAGGAAATACTGTTGACCACACCCAATGTTGGGTGTGTGTGTGTGTATGTGTGTGTGTGTTCATGTCCACATTCAACATGTGTCATGGGGCTGCACTTACGTGCGTGTATGTAAATACCAATTTTATTATTATCTCCACCCTTCTACTTGATCTCATTTGGGGTTATGAATATGGACAGTTGAGTCTCATATCCTAAAGCATGTACCAGAAATTAAACTTAAGCAAAATACAAAGATTATTAAAAAAAAAACAAAAAACACGCCACTGTGTTCTGTTGTTTTGGGACTGAATGAATGACAGGATGCTGTTAACAAAAAGGATTGGTATTGGAGCGCCTGGGTGGCTCAGTGGGTTAAAGCCTCTGCCTTCGGCTCAGGTCATGATCCCAGGGTCCTGGGATCAAGCCCCTCATTGGGCTCCCTGCTCAGTGGGGAGCCTGGTTCCCTCTCTCTCTCTGCCTGCCTCTCTGCCTACTTGTGATCTCTGCCTGTCAAATAAATAAATAAAATCTTTTAAAAAAATATTTAAAAAGGATTGATATTAATGGGGTAAGGAGTTAAAGTCAGGGCAGAGAGGTAAGAACTAAAACCAAGTGGAGGAAGGACAGACTCCTGATACCATTATTTAAATGGTGCCCTCTGTTCTTCTCTTCCTTTCTCTCTCTGTAACTGCCTCTACTTGAATTCATATAAGGCCCATGATTCAGCTTGATAGTATGCATCAGAAGCTCTACAATATTGTTTTAAATTTTTGCAATAAATCGATTAGATGGGTGATGTTATTCCTGTTTTATCCCAGGAGGGTAAATGACTTCCCCCAATAACATAGCTGGTGGCCTGCAAGACCTGGATTAGAGCCCCTTATGAATCTGACTCCAAAATCTAAGCTGATACACCACATTAGAATGCTAAGAACCTTTAGAGATCATGTTTTATAGCCCAATTTATTTCACAGATGGGAAACTCAAGGGGTGCCCCTTCATAGCTTCACTCCGTCAGTGTGGATAATGGGGAGTTGACTGTGCCCACTAGGCTCTGCCAGGACTTCCCAACCGGGGAAATGGAGAGGATTTAGTGCATCAGAGAGTCCTAGATAAGATTTAAGAATTGGGTCAAGGGGGACGGGAATGAACCAGTTAAAGGAACGGGAATTACTTAGTTTGATGTGAAATGTAAATCGTGCTCTTCAAGGGAAGAGTTAGCTGATGAAGGATAAAGACCAGCTGGCATCTACTTTCCATTTTGCCAAAGCAAGAAGGCAAATTAGTGCTGGGTGGGGGCTAAGTCAGTTACAATCAAGAAGACCTGAAAGGGGGAGGGTGTTGGAAGGAGGGTGGCTAGGTAGGGGATTGTGACCCCCACCAGGCTGGGAGCTGTTTTTGGCAGGTTTTTCTGGTTTTTGGTTTTTTGCTGTTGTTTTTTTTCCCCCCCAAGCTAAGAATAGCATTGCCCCTCTTAACAACTGCCCTTAAGAAGTAACATCAGAATGGGGGCGCCTGGGTGGCTCAGTGGGCTAAGCCTCTGCCTTTGGCTCAGGTCATGATCTCAGGGTCCTGGGATCAAGCCCTACATTGGGCTCTCTGCTCAGCAGGATGCCTGCTTCCCCCTGCCTCTCTGCTTACTTGTGATCTCTCTTTGTCAAATAAATAAATAAAATCTTAAAAAAAAAAAAAAGTAACATCAGAATGTCCTGCACCTGCAAATCTTTCCACCCTCTGATGCATCTTGCCTACTGTGTTTAGAGCTGTTCTCATCTCTCCAGAGAGGGTTTCTCTAATATCTTCCATGTAGAGCTCTTCTCATGAAGCATAAATCTGATATTACTTTTCTGCTCCAAATGACCCCATAGTAGCTATGTTTAAGGTGTGGTCTGTAGACCTCGAGAGGAAAGTTTGCCAGTTAAGGCAAATTAAAGTATAGGACACCCCTTTAAGTTTGAATTTCAAATAAAGGGCAATTTTTTAGTATAAATATGTCCTGGGAAATATTTGAGCATCTTGTAGATTATCTAGTGACTCCAGCTGTGGAGACTTAAAACCCTTTCAAGGGGTCTCTGCAGGTCAGATCTATTTGCATAGTAACATTAAGGCTTTTTTGTCTTTTCTAGAGTGTTGGTATGTGCAAATTCAATTGTAGTTTAAACTGCTGGTATCTTAGCATGAATCAAGGCAGGGACATTAAAGTCTAACGGGGGACGTTGCATTATGCACAATGTCTGCCATTTACTCACAGTAAAAATGTTGCCAATTCTATTTAAGAATCTCCTTGATGAAGCAGTAAAAATTATTAGTTTTATTATATCTCAACCCCTGTGTAGATGTCTTCTTAATACTCCAGGTGACAAACTAGGACATATACATAAAACATCTCTGCTGAATACAGGGGTTGTCTTTCTTTGTGATAGTTTGAATGGGTTGCTTTTTCCATGGAACACCATTTTTTTACTGACAAATTTTGGTTATTCATACCTAAGTCTTTGGCAGTTATTTTCCTGAAAATGAGTGAAGTGAGCCAGTCACCTCAAAGAAAAAAACTTGACAGTATTTGTGCCAATTATAAAATTTGAGCTTTCAAGTGAAAATTAGAACTTTGAAAAACTTCTATCTACCACTGAGAGCTTGACAGCTTCCCAATATTTAAAGACTTTCTGAAGACATTGGTGGCGATAACAATGAATGTAGGGTTTTCTTTTATGCTGTATAATGAGATGTGTCAACATTTGGAAAGTCTGTGTACCTCGGTGAACCAATATTTTCCAAATGACCAATGTGTGTTACCAAATTATGCATGAGTAACAAGATCCATTCAAAGTACAATATAAACTGGTAGATTTTAATGTAACAGTATGAGAAGTTTCACTGCTACAGTTTCAGATTCCACATTTCAACTAACCTTTAAAAGTCAAGTTTAATGTCATAGCAAAGGAGTATATCTACAATTACCTGAAAAGGCTATTAAAATGGTTCTCCCTTTTCCAACTAGATATCTGTATAGGGCTCAATATTATTCATACACATCAGCCCAACATCCTGTCACTGTGGATTGAATGTATGAGAATCCAGGTGTCTTCTTTTCAGCCAGGCAGTAAAGAGATTTGCAGAAATGTAAATGAATGCTCTTCTTCTCACTATTTTGTTTTGGGAATTATAGAAACTTTTCTTAAAAAATGTTAACATGTAGGGGCGCCTGGGTGGCTCAGTGGGTTAAAGCCTCTGCCTTTGGCTCAGGTCAAGATCCCAGGGTCTGGGATCTAGCCCCGCATTGGGTTCTCTGCTCCGCGGGGAGCCTGCTTCCCCCTCTCTCTCTGCTTGCCTCTCTGCCTACTTGTGATCTCTCTCTCTCTCTCTGTCAGATAAATAAATAAAATCTTTTAAAAATATGTTAACATGTAATGAGCTTGTTACTATTTTTAAGTGAATGATAAATGATTTTTAAGTGTTCTTAGTTCGAATTTTACAGATAAATACCTATTGATAAAATCTATCCAGCAAAAGCTCTTTGAGGTCTACCATAGTTTATCTTTAAGATTTGTTTATTTATTCGAGAGAGAGAGAGAGAGAGAGAGAGCAAGCAGGGGAAGGGAGGCAGAGGGAGAGAGAGAGAATCCTGACACAGACTCCCCACTGAGCACGGAACCCTACAGGGGACTCAGCATGGGGCTTGATTCCAGGACTCCCAGGTGCCCCAAGGTGTACCATAACTTTTAAGAGTGTAAAGGGGTCCTGAGATGAAAGGACTTGAGAACCACTAGACCACAGGAGGACACCCTGATTGGTGAGCCAGATGTTTGGGAATTTCCACCATCCCCTTCACTTAATATCACCATCTCTGAAGTTACCACCATGTTGCAGCATAACCACGTTGCTGATTTCTGCACATGTTCTGGACTTTGGGGCTGAACTTTGTGTGTACCATTCCTTTACCTGGAACATGTGTCCTGTACCCTTTATCTGCTCATCTGGTGGTTAGGGGGTCAGAGCTATCATCTTAGCATGAAGGCCTGAGAATGCAGAGAATCAGAGACCCAACTTCAGTTTGTTTATAGGTATGCTCTGCATATAACCTTTAGGATTTGTGTTTGTTTGTTTGTTTTTACCATCTAAGGGCCAAATGTCCTGCCATAAACTTATGGGATTTTTGTAAATATTAGCTGACAATTTCTAGTGATATCTGTGGGCTGTTATGATCCAGTGCAGATTAATCAGAGTGTTTTGTGCCTGCTGTGAGCAGAACACTTGGCAGTGGGGGCAGGGACTTAAGGACCTACACCATGGTTGGAGACACAGGATTCATAGCCAAGGAGTAATTAAACAGGACACAAGAAGGCATGTAATCGAAGGGGTAACCAGGTGCTTTAGGCCTTTAGGGACAGGGTGGTGGAGGCAGGGGTGGGCACATATGTGTTTACTGTGGCTGGAGAAATCAAAGAAGGCTTCTGGGAAGAGGCAGGGACTTGCTGGGGACTTGTTAGGTAGGCAGGGTTTAGTTAGAGGTCAGCAAGGCAGGATTTCAGGTCAGCGAATAAACGCGAGCCAGGGCAGAGAGTCAGAAATGAGCACAGCATGTTCACGGCCTAATGAGACTGCTGACCGTGGTGAAGGTGAATGGTGCCAGGTGATAAGGTTGAAAGCTAGTCAGAGGTTTTTTAGCTTGGACATGGAAGGAAGGAGAATCAGCCTTTTTTTTTTTTTGGTTAGGGAAATGGCATGGTGTTTTTCTGAGCACAGGATGGGTTATTACCGAATTGATTTAGGGCATCTAGTTAGTGATCTAGGGATGTGAGGTGGCAAGGCTCTGGACTGGGGTAGCAGCAAGGTTTTTTTGGTTTGTTTTTTTGTTTTTTAAGATTTTATTTATCTATTTGACACAGAGAGAGAGAGCACAAGCAGGGGGAACAGCAGGAAGAGGGAGAGGCAGGCATCCCGCCGAGCAGGGATCCCATTGTGGGACACTATCCCAGGACCTGAGGATCATGACCTGAGCTGAAGGCAGATGCCTAAACGACTGAGCCACCCAGGTGCCCAAGGTTTTTTTAAAAAATGAAATACATGCAGGGAACTACTTCCGGAATGCCTGCTCAGTGCCTTTAAGTGGGAGTGTTTTACATATGAGGGCATGGGGATTAAAGCCCCACAAGAGCATGTTTGTGACATAATTGGGTCTTATCACATGTGGCTGCCTTTTATTCGAGTCTTTCTTGGGTCTTATCCTCCCAGCCACTAAATAATCGTCTGGTTTGGGGCAGGTCCTTTAACTCCTCCGTGTCTTGGTTTTGTCATCTGTAAAATGAGGGTGTTAATAGGCCTTGTCTCCTGGACTTGTTATGAGAATTACATGAGTTCATACATGTAAAGTGTTTATACTGGGTCCTGGGACATAGGAAGCCTTTAAAAAATATCAGCTATTATTTATTTATTCAGTCATTCGTGTTAGCTTGGGAATATAAGTATTTAAATTACCCAGTGGGCCAAAGCATTCAGAGCTGTGCTGAATCAAATCTCTCCACCCCCCCCCCAAAGAAAGCTGGCTGGAGACATTGTGAAGATGGGACTCAGGAGCTAGGATGAAACAATGTTAAAAACTCTAATTCCACGAATACCTTAAGATCTAAGGTATAAAACCCGGAGACCAGAGTCACAGTATAATCCTGCCACTTCACTGGCTCCCACTGCAGAGAAGATAAATCTGGATTACTTAGCGAGCCAGCAAGCCTTCTTGACTGGCTTTGTTTCGTCCCAGCCTCCTTCCTCCCCCAGCCTGGGAGGCCTGCCCCTCCAACCTGCACTCCTGCTTCTTTTCAAACGCATCCCACCCTGGACTTGGGTCTCCCCCGCCTTCACTCTTTCCCCCAAAGCTCATTCCTCTTACTCCACTTGTGCCCAATAAAATTAGTCACCTGTTTTTAATAGACTTTATTTTTTAAGAGCAGTTTTAGGTTTACAGAAAAATTGCAGAGAAAGTGCAGAGTTCCCATATACTCTCTCTCCCAACTGTTTCTCCTATTAGTAACATTTTGGATGAGTGTGCTACATTTGTTACAACTGATGAGCCAATATTGATACATTGTTATAAGTACATTGTTATATAAGCCCATGATTTACATTAGGGTTTACTCTTTGTGTTGTACATTCTATGGGTTCTGACAAAGGCATAGTGTACTATATTCATGACAGTATCATACAGAACAGCTTCAATGCCTTAAAATTGCCCTGTGCTCCATCAGCTCGCTCCTCCCCTTTCCTCCCCCCATCAATTTTTAAGAATCAGAATGCCATGTCTTCAGTGAAAACATCTCGAATGAATCTCTTTGATGCTTTTGTGGCATTTTCTTCATACCTATTACAGCTCCTGTGTTCCACATAGTACTACAGATGGATCTACACTCTTCTTCCTTCCCTAGGTTGCATCTCCATGAGGGAGAGGATGTACTGTGGATTTGGACAACACCTAGCCTAGACCCTGTTCTTAACAAGTGTCTTCTACACGCTGGCTGACCTGAATTGTGAGCATATATCAGGGTGGGACTTTGCAGAATAGAGGCAGGGCTTTAGACCTTGAAGTCTGGAAGGGACAGGTAAATGAATTTGATACTTGCTTCAGCACTCAAGGTCTGTGGATGGGAAAGTTCTTTGAAGGCAACCATCTTCTGTCCCTTCAGATTTGGGCTCAGAAGCAGGCTTACTGCTAGGCCACAGGGCTCTTCCCCTGCCTTGCCACCTCTCCAGAAAGAAAAAGTGAAACAACAACAAAAGAGGAGAAAGGGACAAGGATCCTGATTGTTTTTATCCTTCCGTCCTTGTGCCCCTCTCAGGAAGGCCCCTGGAAAGCCTTATGTTTGGTCCTCACTCTCTCTTCCCAGGTGGCCCCCCGAAATTGATGCCCAGAGCGCTTTCTTTGGCCAAGCAGCACCTTCCCATAAACGCTTCTTATTTTCTTAAGTCACGCTGAGCTTTTTGCTTTAAAGACGCTGTTCTCAGACGTCCTAAAACGCTGTAGGAACACGCAGATCGGAACAAAAGCAAATAAATCGAATCTTGTGAAGTAAAGCAGAAGCCCTTCTCCAACAGCCAGCACAACGCTAAATGAGAAATAATCAGTCATCCACTAGATACAGTACTTTCCCCTCTAGACAG
Organism: Lontra canadensis; assembly: GCF_010015895.1. Lineage (NCBI taxonomy): Eukaryota > Metazoa > Chordata > Mammalia > Carnivora > Mustelidae > Lontra > Lontra canadensis. The sequence goes on from NW_022631029.1 coordinate 11,332,944, forward strand.
GAGCTGCCCTTGGCAGAAACCCCCACCCCAAATACGCGACAGTGAAGGTACTCGCCTCCGCTACCACACGAGAGGCCGCAGTTTTAGCGCACTACCTATTCCTTTAACCAACACTCGCTGTTTCAAAGACCTTGGCCTTTACTTCCTTGTACCTGCCCGCAAACACACGTTGGGGGAGAGGGGAGGGAGAGAAGCAGACAGAAAGTACCCCCTGTCACTCCCCGAATCTTTGGGCCCACAGTGGCGTCAGACCCAACCCGGGTTGGTGGGGGGGACACTCTGGAAACCCGGTTAGATCTCCAGGTGCCCTTACCTGGGACAGTGAATGCTCTCGAGAGAGCAGGGCTCCCCCATCCTCCCTCAACCAGGAAAAGCCAAAGGAAGCAGGAGGGGGAGTATGGAGGGAGCCTGGCAAAGCCCCTCCACCCCGAGACGACCGCCCGCGGGCACCTGGGCTCCCAGGGGGCGGGGCTTCCTCCAGGTGTGCGGAGGAGATGGACGCGGAGGGCGGAGGGCGGAGGCCGGCACCGGAGCCTAAGCAGCTCACTCTCCCGCTCTCCCCCTTCCCATCCCCATTCCCATCCCCATCCCCAACCCCGCCCCGCCGAAATGAAGGGGAGGAGCGGTTAATCCGCACCCGGCGTCCGCGGGCTCCGCAGGCCCCGCCCACCTCAGTCGGGCGGCATCCCGGAGCACGCTGCGGCGCTCAGGGGGTTAAGCGGCAGCCGGCGGCCGGAGCGCGCTTAACCCTTTGGCGCCCGCGGGTCCTCCGAGCCAGGCGGGGTGGCGGTACCCCGAGCCCCACGCGGCGGCCACCCCGGGCGCGCGGGCCGAGCGGGTACAGCCGCGGGCCGAGCCTGGCCCCTGGGGCGCGGCGCGGCCCGTGGGAGGCTCGGCGGGCGGGGGGGAGGGAGGGGACGGCGGCGGCGGGCGCGCAGCGTCGCCAGGGCGAAGCCGGCGTGCGGCGCGGCGCGGCGGGCGCGGAGCGAGCGAGCGAGCGAGCGCCTCCGTCCCCGGATGTGAGCTCGGGGCGCCCGCGGTCCCGAGCCAGCGGCGGCGCGGGCGGCGGCGGCGGCGGCGGCGGGCACCGGGCACCGCGGCGGGCGGGCGGGCATGGGGGGCGCTCCGAGCGGCCCCGGCGGCCGGGCCGGCATCTCCGCGGCGTCCCTCCGCTAGAGGAGGGGACCAAGCCAATTCTCCTTTGCAGCAAAAAATTACATGTATATATTATTAAGATAATATATACATCTTATCTTTTTTTTTAAAAAAGTTTATTTTGCTCCATTTTTGAAAAAGAAGGAGCGTGGGTGGCGAGCGGTTTTTACAAATTATTCTTATTTTCTGCTATCTGTCCCCGTCCCTCCCCACCCCCTGCTGAAGCGACAATAAGGGCAGGGACCGCGGCTCCTATCTATTGGTCACCCCCTTACCCGTTCCTCCCCCGCCCCAACGCCCAGCACCGTGCCCTGCACACAGTAGGCACTCAATAAATGTTCGTGGATGATGATGATGATGATGATGAAAAACATGCACCATCAACGGCAGCAGCAAGCGGACCACGCGAACGGTGAGCAGCCAGAGCCTGGGCACCCGCTGCCAAATCTCATCCTTGTCATGGTCCTCCTCTTCCCACCCCCTCTCCCTTCCCACCCCCTCCCGTCTCTGAGGCGCTGGGTGGGTTGAGGGGGTTGGAAAGGATGCTTCTAGCTCGGTGCCATCTACATAGAAAGGGGAGATGCGTGACAGCCACTCCGTTCTCCCCTTCAGGCCTTGAATGTCAGAGTTAATTCTGCATTTGTGGGGTGGGGGCGGCCGTGGAGTCCTTGGAGTACTGTGCCGCCGGAGGGGCGGCGAGCCGAGGTGATTCGGGTTCAGTGTCCTCGGGCTCAACTTTCCTCCAACGCTTGCGAGCGATGGAAGGGGGGGATGGCTGTTAGTCCTCAGCCTGAGCCCCCTTTTCAGCCTCTTCTCGCCTTCCCCTCCTTCCCCGCCCCCTGGTCTCCAGTGGCATCCGGAAAATTCTAGGATTGCCCGGTTTCCCTCTTCGCGTCGGTGGGTGAAGCACACCCCGCCCCTGGAGAGGGAGGCCGGGTCTCTGAATCGCGGCCAGGGGGTCGGGAGGAGAGTATTCCCGCTCCCAGCGCCGCGGTGCCCACGTCGGTAACCTAGCAATGCCCGGGGAGTCGCGGCCGCTGTGGGGCTCCCCTCCCCAGCCCGGCCTGGGCACCACGTGCAGCCACCACGCCGGCCCGGCTGGGTCAAGACGGCGCCTGGAACAGCTTCTGGTCAGCCCTCCTACCTCCTCCTTGGAGGCCGGGGGTGGGGGGGGCGCGCTCCCCCACTCCCCCCAACCTCGGTGGGCTCACAGCCTTCCCTGGAGAGCGCTTCCCAAGGGAAGGCGCCTCAGGATTCCTCCCCAGCTCGGTTTCCAGCTGGGGACTGCTGCTGCCCCAGGCCGGTGGCCCCCTTCTCGGGTTGCTGGGCAGGCAGACCTGTGCTTGCTTCAACTCTCTCATTCTTTACTTAGCAAGAAATGGTTTTGCAGAGGCCCATCCCTCTACCTTTGCCACCACTCTCACTTTGACTTCTGTCTCAGTAAGGAGGTTGTGACTCAAGGTAGGCAAGTGCCTGGGAGACCTGCCTTAGGTGGAGGCCTGACCCAAAGTCTGAGGGGGCTTTGCACTTGGAGCCCCTTTGGGGTTCTGCCCTGTACCTAGATGCCAGCCTGCACTTATGCCAGCCTGCACTTCGGTGACTCCTGCTTGGGCCTTGAGGGCCCCTGGCATAATCCATCCTGTCTTTCCTAGGGGTAAGGGTGCAGGCTGTCTGCCTTGACTGTATCTCTGGATGCTGGCTTGGCTGCTGCGGCTGCAATTTAAAATGCAAAAAAGCCCTAAAGATGTTTTCTGTTTCGGAAGCCTGTGGAGGAAATGAGTCCCAAGCATCATGAATTTTCATTTGTAGGAAGTGTCAGTGCATAATGTAGATATTTGTTATGGGGCTTTTGGTATTGCCCTGGTGCCAGTGGAGGAGTTTTTTTTTTTTTTTTTTCCCCTATGCTGAAAAACATGCATTTGTAGCTGTACAGAGATGTTGGAGTGACATCCTGAAAATGATTAAGACTATTGAGTTATTGGCACTGCTTTTTTTTCCCCCCACCGGTGGTAGTTATTTTGGAGAAAAGCTATTGTGCATATCTGTTAACTCAGAGATTCACGGGTTTTTAAATGTCAGAAAAGGTGGGAAAAGTGTGGATGGCCTCAGTTTGAAGAAGGGCACCAGCAGAGTCCTTGGGAAACCATGAATATAGAAAGGAGCTCACCCCATTGCACCAGTGGTCCTGTGGCGCCCAGGACCTAGCGTGAGCACTTCTTTTCCTGCTCTGGTTGACCACATTCCTGCTTCTGAAAAATAGGACATGAGGTTCCAAAGGGAAACATGGGAACCATACCCTCCCCCCACCAACCCGTTATTGATGGGAGACAGCCTTTGCTTTTTTCCTGAGACTGGATTCTCATTGTTTGTTTGTTTGTTTGTTCATTTTTCCTTTTCTCCTTCTTCCCAGAGGCAAACTATGCAAGAGGCACCAGACTCCCTCTTTCTGGTGAAGGACCAACTTCTCAGCCGAATAGCTCCAAGCAAACCGTCCTATCTTGGCAAGCTGCGATCGATGCTGCCAGACAGGCCAAGGCTGCCCAGACGATGAGCACCTCCGCACCCCCACCTGTGGGATCTCTCTCCCAAAGAAAACGTCAGCAATACGCCAAGAGCAAAAAACAGGGTAACTCGTCCAACAGCCGACCTGCCCGCGCCCTCTTCTGTTTGTCACTCAATAACCCCATCCGAAGAGCCTGCATTAGTATAGTGGAATGGAAGTATCCTTTTTTTCCGGGGAAGTCTCTCTCATTTTCTCTTGAACATCTGTTCTTTAAAAGGATCTGCTTTCTGAAATGGCACTTACAAAGTCGTAGCCGTCTGGGATATGAACAACGGGAAAGCTCTGTGTACAGGGTCTCATTGTATATACCTTCCTATCTTCGGGGTGCAGAGGGCTGGCTCTCTGGGTACATTTAGCCGTGTGTGTGTGTGTGTGTGTGTGTGTGTGTGTGTGTGTGTGTTGTGATGGAGGGAGGGGGCAACAAAAACTTCAAAGTGGCAGTCAAATAGGAAACTGACCTTTGGTCATTTGATACTAGGTGGTTCGTTTAAACCCACCATTGCTTTTGGGACTGTGATAGGCTTCGAACCTCTTGCAAATGAGGTATGCTGATTTAAAACCAAAAGACTGTACGAGACTTTGCTAGAAATAGATACATTTTTGTGTATCTATTTTTTTGACCTTTAGTGGCATCTTCCCATTCTGATGCTTAGAATTTTTTTTTTCTGCAACTCCCCACTACAGCTGAGGTTGCTTCCAGCTCTGACATTTGCTGATCGGATCGTTCAGGTAGCTACAAATGTGAACACTTGCTTCATAGGGAGGGAGCAATTTGCTCATCAATGCTATGACTTCCTGGAATTTCCTTTTGACATGTTCCAAAAAAGCATTTGAAACGTGAGCGTGAGGGAGCATGTGGAGGGAGAGGCTTGTGTGTGCCTCTCCTTCCTGAGCCCTTGTGAGCTAGAGAGCAGTCTGTCAGTGGGGGAATTTGCAGTTGCTGCCTTTATAAAACATTCTGTCTGTGTCCTTGGACTGGAGTTACATTTCTGAGTGTCTCCTATGTATTTTTAAAACTGAACTCCAAATGCCCCAGGATTGTTGTTAACATCCCAGATCTTGGAAAACTGGGGTGCTTGGCCTGCTCACCCCTTCCCCAAATCTGGAAGCCAGTCTCCAGTTACTGCCACCCTCCAGAAACGTTGACTGAGGCCTCCTTTCTGAGCATTAAATGGCTTTCTAATTAGTCAGATGATTCACTGGTCTGGGTAAAACAAAGCATTTCCTTTTCCCAGAAGTGTATTTGGGACTGATAGGAGCCTTCGAGTAGCTCCTAAGCATAAGAAGGCGTGCGGGAGGTCAGGCTTTCCCCAGCACCCCCAGGGTGAAGGAGCTCAAAAGGGAGGATCTTGGCCACCGGCTGGAAGGTGGAGCTGTAACCCCCTTAGAACCTGGGCACCTGGTTCTAAGCTGGGCTGCTCTTTGCAGGCCTTCTGTTGTAGCTGATGGTTTTCTGTGCTCATGGACACAAGTTAAAATGAGGTAACTTTGTGGAGAAAGGTTTTGGAGAGGGCAGCCAAAGGCGAGGGTAGGATTTGAGGGGTTTTCGTGTGCTTTTCCTTTTTAGAACAGATGTCCGCTCTCTAGAGGGAGTTATGGTGTCTCTTGCATAGCTGGGGGTGCGTGGACATGTTTTCTGTGTAAGTTCTCTTCTAGTCTGAGAATGAACGCTAGCGTCAGCCCAGAGGCAGCTAGGCGCATGGGGGCGTGCCTCGCCCTCGATGGCATCGTTGCCGGCAGAAGCATGGTTGCACTCAGCCAGAGAGATCTCCTCCTCCTGAGGTCGGCTTGACATGACTTTGGGTGGGCAGAGCCCTCTCTGGGGTCCTTCACTGCACATGGAGTAAGGCAGGAGGCCTGACACTGTTTCTCTTCGTGCACAGTAATGCGTGTATCACAATTTATGTGCATGGAATGAATTCCTGGATCATGCAGCGGACTCCCTTTCCCTCATGGCCGGACACCTGTGTATAGGAACTAGCGGATGTGGCTGCCAGTGCAGGGAGAAGCCTGCCTACAAATGGGACAGTCTGTAGAACAGATCTTTAAACAACATATGATCTGTTTGTCTTTCCCAGTGACAGTTCCCTTCTAGTTCAGGGAGCAGGTCAGAGAAATCCTCTGAAAGCCAGCTGTGCCAGGCCCAGTCTGCACGGGGAGAGTGAGAACCTTACTGGTCTGTATACCCAGACAAGGCAAGAGTGTCCTGCATCTTGGGGGAATGAGGAGGGTTTACCTTATCAGAAGGACTTTTTGGGAGCAGACCCATCTATTTCTCTATTGCTCTGTTGTGCGTGGCATGTAAAAATCTTGGGGCTGTGAGATAATTAACCATCAACACTTGGCAGCTGAAATCAGACCCCCATAAGGAAAAAAAAAAAAAGTGTTTGGCTTTCCCGAATAGCATTGGTATTTCTTGGATTTGCTGGTCTATCATTTAGGTATTGGGAACTAAAAGGGAAGAATGGTGGTATGGGGGGGATGGGAGAGACCACAGGGTGTGTGTTCTCTGTAGGGTAGCAGTGGGGCAGTTGGCTTTTAAAATTGCAGTAGGAATGGCAAAAAAAAAAAAAAAAAGAAAAAGAAAGAAAAACGAAAAGAGGATCCTGAAGTCTACTGAAGGGGGACTGTCTTGAGGTTGGATCCTTGGATAAGAGATTTTGTAATACTAGAAGAGGTAAAAGAATAAATATGAATGAAAGCTAATTGGCTTTAAAAATAAACCCATCAAAATTAGTAAGAAAAGAAAGTCATTCGTTGTCCTTATTTCAATGAGTGTCGAAACACTTTAAAGGGGTGATTTTTCATAAGACTCAGGGTATCCGCAGGGAGGTAGTGAGCCTTTGTTTCCTTCAGCATTTTTGGATTTCCCAGAAGGATATCAGGATGAATGGAGAAGGCTCTGTTCACATCCTCAAAGCTTGAATACTTGGAGATGTTTAGTACCAGTGGCTTTGCCTTTTGTGAGTGAGGTTATGGCAGAAACACTTATAAAATCAAGCCATTGCCCCACCTCCTCCCCCAAAGTTGCAGATTATGTTGGTGCTGAGAAACCTGGCATTCGGAAAGCCTGAAAGCCAAAAGAAGAAAAACAGTCATTTTGGCAGAAGTCAAATTTTGCATTGCCAGTTTTGACAATGTCTCTTAATAACACCAGAATGTTGAAGCAAGTATCTGTTGCAAGCTGATTTCAAAGTGATTTCTTCCAGACAGACCCCCGAGATTTAGAATTGTTCAATTGTACTTTCAGAATGTCTGGTGCTGATTTCTTATGGCTTTTTATTTAATTTGTTTATAAATTGAATGCAGTAACAGCTCATTAGAAACCAAGCTCCAGTCCAGCTGTAATCCGAAACAGTGATAGGCATTGATTAGTAAAGGAAGCAGAGGGGGAGCTGGAGCCTGGCTGCTTGTCACAGTGTCTGAGGTATTGGAACATGCCACGAGACGGTCACAGGTAGAGTGCAGAAAGTTCTGGTGCCTTGGCCTGCCCCAGTCCAGACAGGAGACTGACCCAGCCAAGAATAGCCCCCGAGAAAATGGCTTTAACACATGGAGGCAAGGATTTGTGGAAGAGATTTGTCTCATGGGGACTTCTCTTTGTGTCTACGGCACCAGGAATGTCGTGTTCTCAGGCCTTTGTTGCCTTTAAAACTTGAAAAAGCAGAAACATGTTTCTTAGGGTGCCCTCACTGGATGTATGTGTAGGTTTCAATATAAAACGCACAGCAAAGAATGAGCGTAACATGGTCCTTGCAAGAGAAAGAAAGGACATGAAAAAGTCATTCGATAGGAACATCTGCCAGATGACCATGGACGATGACATTTGCTGGAGTCAGAGTGGGCACAACAGTGGGTCGAGAAAGGACTTGAGTGTGTAATTTTCATTTCAAAAGTGATTCAAGAGTGGTGTGATCGGGAGTGTGATGGGAGAGATGGTTTGTGTTTGCATAAGACATATATGCCTTAACGACATTTTCCAGACCATTTGACGTATTTATATTATTGGCTATTTTTGCCAATTGTGTGGCCTTAGCTATTTACATCCCATTCCCTGAAGATGATTCTAATTCAACAAATCATAACTTGGTAAGTGTCCTTAGAGTTCCTGATTGTCCTGATATGCGGTTTTTATTGGCCTCTCTACTTAAACTGGCAGCTAGCTGGCTTTCTGGGTGGTGGAAGTTTATAGCTATGCATGTGATGTTTCCTGGAGCTTTGCAACAGGGGGTTTGTTTGTGGGTTTTTTTTTTTTTTTCCTTTTGACCTGTATTCTCAAATTTATACTGAATGAAAGTGTTTAAAGTCATGAATCTTGCATAAATAGATGTGGCACTTTTTTATGGAAGAGGTTTGTAGCAGATTTTAAAATAACTTTTCTCTCCGCATAGGCTTCTGCTGTCTACCATTCTTTTCCGGATAATATTAGCTCCTTTTGTTTTTGTTTTTGTTTTAAATCCTGTGTTTATTTGAGAGTGATGGGTATTTTGTTTGGTCAATTTTTCTGGTAAGTAGAGAATTATCATAGATTTTGTACATGAACTATTCATTTTCAGAGCATCAGAATACTATAGAATGAGTAGATCTACGTTGGAACATAATTTGGAGAATACAGTGTAGTGTTCCATTAGGAGGATCCTATGAAGATACATTTTATCCCAGGATAAAATGATTCTAGGGTTAAATAAATTGGGATACTTCCACATACTTTATTGCCCTCTTAAAGATTTATAGTGCACGTAAGCTCAGTAAGAGCTCCGGGAAGGTCTGTAGTTAAAAAACCGGTTTCATTTTGTTTAACTCAGCTAGTCTCTAAAAGTAATTGGTCATGGATTCTTCAAACAGTTTTTTGGCAGACCACATCACGGAACCATTGCTTCATGAAACTTCCTTTGGGAAAGGTTGATATAGTTTAAAAAAAAAAAAAGAAAGAAAGAAAGAAAGAAAAAAAAAATAAGAAAGAAAGAAAGAAATAAAAAAAAGAAAGAAAGAAAGAAAATCCTGAAGGAGCACCCGAGTTGGGACTAGGAGCTTGTCCCACTGGGCTGGGACAACTAGCTGTGTTTTGGGGGGCATTTCCCAAATCCTTTCCTCATTGCTGTTTAGCAACTTGTTAGGGGTTCTGGATGAGGTGATCACTGGGATTGTATTTGCTTCTGACATTCTGTAATCTTTCCTTGATGATTCAGAAGTCATGTCGGGATTTTTCTGGAGCTGCCGCATCCTCCTTGGGGGGGTGGGGGCCGCTGTGCAGAAAGGCAGGTGGAGGAGGGGGCTGGTGCTGGGTAACAGGGAGCTCTCTTTTAGCTAGATTCATTTCTGGTTTTCCATGTTGCAGCTGTATTTGAGTAAGGTGGCTGTTTGTAACTGAGTGAGTGGTGTAAAGGCAGAACCGGGGTGTGTGGGGGGACTGCTGGGTTCTGAAGATACTGAAATTATGCTCTTGTGATTTTATTGATTTGATTTGGTTTTTTAAAGATTTAACTTAGTTGTCAGAGAGAGAGAGAGAGGGAGAGAGAATAAGCAGGGAGAGTGGCAGGCAGAGGGAGAGGGAGAAGCAGGCCCCCTACTGAGCAAGGAGCCCAATTCCGGACTCCATCCAAGGACCCCAGGACCATGACCCAAGCCAAAGGCAGACTTTGGCTTTACCGACTGAGCCATCCAGCCATCCCTGCTCTTGTGATTTTAGCCTTAATCGTCTGTACACAGGATTTCATGTTACACTTAAAACATTGTGGCCTATGTTACGTGTAACATGAGGCCTGTTCATATTTGGGCTTTTGTAATCTGAATTCTGGAGAATGTAAAGAAAGTTTTGGGAATTGCTACTGAAAATATAAGTCAGCAGGAGTTGGATACACATACACACATTTGCCGTGAGTGTGGGTTTCTGCTTTGCTGGGGGTGATTTGTGTGCTTTGCTCGTAGACGTGCGACATCAGACGATCCTTCTAAAGGAAGAGCAGAAGTGGCGGAGAGCCCCCATCGAAGGGGGTGGTTCATCAGAGGCGAGGCCACAGATGGTGTCAGCCTTGTTACCAAATTTAACAACGTGGATGGTGACCCAGTTTGTTGCTTTTTGTAGCTCAAGAGAACATGATTAAACAAACTTAGAAAATAAATACCTTTCAGAAAGGCCGATTAATTCAGATCAATGGAATAATTAATGGAGCTGCCTGCGTAAGCCAATTAATATTCTGATTTTTCCCAGGGAAATTCAGGGCACTGATATCTGCCATCAGACCATTTGGATTTCTCAGTGAATGAGTAAGGGAATAAAATATAGGAAATGGATAAATCTCTCTTCTTCTCCCTTGCAATCCCTCCCCTGCGGACGCTTTCTTAACAGTTCTTACACAGTGGTATTTTAAGGGGTGGGAGGGAGGGAGGCCCTGTATTAGCTTGGCAGGCCTTTCTAAAAACCAACATATATACTCCTTTGACCTCTTACTATTCTGAAACTCTAGCATTTGAGTTTCTGTCTTGTTTCACTTGGATGGTCACGTGACTAGAGGAGTTTATTCTCTGCTAGACTCTTTAAATATTTCCTTTCCCACTGTGGGAAGGCAAGATCTTTGCAGATTTCTCCCCTGACTCTCTGTAAGGTCCCAGGCCATGTCAGTGCTCCCACCAGGGAGCCGGGTTTTTTTTGTTTTTTTTTGTTTTTCATACATTTGACCCAATTTGTACCAAAGTGATGGCTCTATTTTTGGGATCCGTTGAGAGGCGGCTGAACAAAGCTTATTTTTCATCTGTAGTAAATACCTTCCAGTTAACATGAATGGCAAATCAAAGGGCAGAGAGCGATACGGGTTGCAAAGCAGCACGCGTCAGGGAGCTGGTGGGTTTCCTTTGCACCTTAGCTCTCTGGGAAATGTGTATGTTAAACCCTTAGAGCCAACTTTGTGCCGAGCTGTGTCTGCCTCTTAAGGTCATCTGTAGGGACACGATTACTTCTGTCGGGTGAGAAAGGTGACCAGTGTGTGTTTGGTCTGGGTTGCTTATAACTGAGCCAGCTTTGGGAATCTGCAGACTGCCTTGGGGGCAGCAAGTTTTCCCAGGGTTAGGTCGTCCTCGTCGTTGTCTTCTTCTTCTTCTTTTTTTTTTTTTTTAAATATAAACAGTCTCAAGTTTCTATGCAGTTTCATTTGTGGACTTGCAGGGACTCGCGGAGGTTGAAGCCATGGAAACGGTACGACTGAGTTCCCACAGTGAGATGCTTTTTGGCTCCGTCTGTCGCGCTAGCTCCCCAGTTTCACTTACTGAAAGTGTGTATCACTTATTTAATTTCTTCTTAGCCCGGGGTGGGGAGCAGGGTGAGCTCTGCCTTCCGGAGTGTCAGAGCGGGGCTGCTTATAATACGGTGCCTCACTGTGTCAAAGAACTCCCTGTTTTGCTTCCCAGACTTCAGTTTCTCCAGGGGGACAGTGTGGTTGGAATTGTCTGGGCCACCTGCTCCTCGCACTCCGTGGCCCCAGGCTGAGCCCCGCCCTCTGGAGTGCTCAGTTGCCTCAGATTAGGACTGTCCCACTTCTGGGTGCTCATCTGCCAATTCAGGCCTCCCCTGATGTCTGCTAATGACACCAGCCACAGAGCGCAAGGCCTGGGGCCCAGGCCTTTCTGCTCCTTCATCAGGCATAGTGGCTCTGACCAGGGGCTTAGTAAATGCTCCTTTAATTCACAGGAGTTTTTACCAAGTCTTTGACCCCTTTCCCATCCCCTTGCTCATCTTGTTGTTGCTGCCTGTTTTTGTTTTTTGTTTCTTTTTTCTTGAGTCCCTTGATGTTTTGCCTTTACGGACCCCTTCTTCGCATCTTCCCCCTCCTCCCCAGCCACGCCCCTGTTGCCGTGACCAGGCCCTCCTGGGCTGTCTGAGCTTTCTGAGTGCCTCCTTTGCAGCAGCAGCCCCCCCTCCCATTGGCCCACCCGGAGTCCCTAAACACTCCTTCTGTGTGCTCGCCCACCTTCTGGCCTCTTCTCCACCTGCAGTGCCTCTTCTGCTTCGGCCTCTGGAGGAGTTCAGGAATCCTCTCAAACGACGTCTCTTCCATGAGAGCTTTTCCCACTGTGATCGGAGGTAACACTCTTCTCTGAGCCTCTCTCATGGCAACTCACGTACAAAATACCCGATGTTTTGGTGCATGTCTTATCTCTGTCTTACCAAGCATCTTCAGAATACAGTTCTTAGCGAGTCATTTTGGGATCCGCGACAGTGCCTGGCCCCAGGGGTACGAAGTAGCTCTTCAGTAAACACGTGTAGTTAGTTGCTGTGGCTACCCTGAGAAACACCTCACTCATTCTTTCCTCTGAGCTGTATTCGGGATTTCCTTGGGTGGCAGGTCCTTCTGGGGACTCCTTGGAGGTCCTTAGCTGGGAGTGGGTGGGACGTGGTGAGCGCTTGTTCCTGAAAAGCTTAGGGTCTCGTGACTCTGCTTCTCGAGCGCCTCTGGCTGAAGGAACCCTGAGAGCCAAGGTGTCAAGGCTGAGCCGTCTAGCACATTTTGTGCTCAGAGTAGCAGAGTGGTGGGAACGCCTCTGACCAGCCGTGCTGGCTGTGGACTTCTGGCAGTGGGACCATTGTAAGATGCCTTACACCGGCTGGGAATGTTGTGGGACGGTGCTCTCCGATGGTGATCTCTCTTCCATGGCTGAGGTCCCAGTGCACAGTGTTTTCCTGGGCTTAGCAAGTGAGATCATCGGATCTGTGCGATCCTTACAGTTTTTGCACCTGGGGGATTTCCGGAAACACGGTTTCATAACTTGGTTGGTTGGGCTTAGCCTGTAAGGTGGGTTTTAGGTCTGTACTTTCTGCACACTGTGTGTTTGCGCCGTTGTCTTTCTGTTTGAACCGTGCGCTCTTTTTTTCTGCATGACAAGATTGTCTGTTCTAGGACAGCTTCTCTGCTACCCCCTCAGCTCGGCTTCCTCCGAGCCTCACCCACTCCTGCCTCCCACCCCACCTGCCTGAGTTTAAGTACTGGCTCTCCCTCTGCCCTCCAATGAGCTCCGTTAACTCTCCTCTTTATGGACATTTGCTGCTTTCCGCCTCTTTTTATAACAGCTCCGGGGCGTGGTTTGGTGGGTGGCGGTTCTGCACATGCGCTCTGGGGTCCACCGGCTGCTGCTTTGGCTCATTAGCTAAGTGACTTCGGGTGAAACTGGGGTATGACTTCCTAGAGACAGAGGCTGGCGTCTGATTAGTCTTGTAGTGTTGGAAACTAACCCTGTGCCTGGTGCACAGGAGGCACCGGGAAATGTGTGTGGAATGACGGAATAAATATATGAATGGATGTCCAAGGGCTTTGTGGTATGTCCTTATGGATCAGTAGTTAATTTTCAACAATTGGCTAATGATTAATGTTTGCCCGAGAGGCTGAATTTTGTTGTCTGATATTAATGAGAATCCCAGGAAACACCTGTCAGAATTTGCCTCTAAAGTCAGGATTGTGTCTTTCTTGGCAAATTTAACTCTTTATATCTGAAGCAGGAAGAAAGGGAAGTCCTTGTTGATACTTTTCAAATCCCTAGGTCATAAGCTGGCTTCTGTGTTCCGTGTTGTGTGTGCCCTGTCTGTGCCTGTGAGTGTCACAGTTCATGGAAGGATGGGTAGAAGGAAGATGACCAGAGTAGATAGACTTGTGTAGTAAGGCTTTACCCAGCGGTGGTTTCCTAATCATAAAACGTGTGCCAGTTTATGTGCTGCACAAAAAAATCACATGTCTTTTCCAGTCTTAACCTCATTTTGACAGAGAGCAAGTTACTGGGCCCCATCTTTTACTGAATGGACTTTGGTTGGGTGTTGACAGTTTTTTGGAGACCAAATCCAGCTCTTAAAGAATTCAGATCTACTACTATTAATGTTCCTTAAGAATTTCAAAAGGGTCCCCCGTCTTTCGGTTGCTTTGTCATAAAAGCGAATCTTATTGTTGTATAGTCATACCTTGAACACTGGAACTTCTTCGCTCAGACCCTTTAAAAATGAGCTGGTTGCTGGTTGTAGAGTATAGATATTTGGGCATGTTGGGGGATTAGCCAGCCCTTATAGGGTTACAGGGTGCAGAAACACAACTCAGATGGGCTTAGTTGAAAAAAAAAATGTGTATGGGTGAGTTTGTGTGATTATTAACGTAGCTAACTGAAAAGTCCAAGGGGTAGAAATCTTATCAGAGACAGCTGGAAAGGGGGCTTACAAGAGGGTATCAGGATGCCACCCTGCACCCTGGCTGCACCCGGCACCACAGCTGGCGGAGTCCAGCCAGCTTGCAGTGGGTCTGCCTCTCCGTGTCTGAAGTGTGCGTCCCTCTTAGCCCATCTGGGGGAGGGTCTGTGGGGAGATGCATTCCTTCCTTAACCTCAGCTCAGCATTCTAAAAATGATTATGTGAGAAACAAGAAACCCCTGTGGCAGATTTGTGGGTAGTTTCTTTCTTTCTTTCTTTTTGAACTTTCCCATCAGAATTTAATTTTTAACTGTCTGCAGAATATGAGAAGTTCCAGAATCAGCGGGGGCAACTTGCCCAGCACTGGAGGTCCTTATGTCTCGTTAAATACTGGTGGTGGTGCTTGGGATCCAGAACAGACCCCCAGTAGCTCCTCCCCTAAGAACGTCCCTAAAGAAATTGTGGACACTCTGGAACTGTGGTGCTTGAGCTCTGGGAAAGGGCCTCATGAGGTGATACTGGTGCTTGGATGCCGTGCCAAGGGAGGGGGTGCTGGTGGGTGTCCTTGTGGGTGGGGTGGGGATGGGGGTGGGAGATTGGCAGGTCATCCAGGAATAGATGTTAGCCTTTCTGCTTCTGCCTCCTACTGTGCTCAGACTCCGGGGGGCTCTCTGCCAGCAACAGCACAGGGTATGTCCCCTGAGTCCTGTTCTGCCCACGTGAGGAAAGTGGCAGAGGTTTCTTCTCTTTTTCGTTCACGTGGGATTGGAGTTCTTACAGTTGGAGTGCTTGGGGACAGTCCGGCTGTGTGGCTGGGCAGGCAAAGCTGGTCATGCCTGGTGGGGAGGAGGACACAGCGAGCAAAGCAGAAGGTTGGGGCTAAAGAGAAATTATGTGAGGTGACTAGCCCTGTGTGTGTGTGTGTGTGTGTTTGTGTGTTGTTGGTGGGGGGGAGATGTGTGTGGGTGTATAGATGGTTGGGTATTTTTGACACATACCTTGAAGAGTGAAGGCTTCTGGTGATTTTCACTAAGCAGGCCCCCAGACACTGCCCAGGTTGGGGGAAATGGCTTTCTTCTCCTGAACCTCCAAGCAATTCCCTCTGCCAGTTTTTTATCCTTCTCCCTATTGGTTGAGTGGTAATTCTAGAAATCACAGGACATCTGTTGAAATTATTGAATGAGTGACCTTGAGGGGCAGGCTGGAGGGAATTGGGAGGCTGACCTGAGGGAGGAAAGGCAGGCTGCTGGCTGCTCAGGGAAAATGAGGCTGGCTGGGGGACCCAGACAGGGAAGGGGGGAGGGGTCTTGAAGCAGGCTGGGTGGAAGGCTCCCACCTTTCCCTGCCTCCTGTGACCATGGGGAAGCCTGGCACAACGTGCTCACAGATAATTTTGTAGAACTGTATAGACCCTGGTTTATGAGGCAGGAAGTCAAGGCACCATCATTCAACAGATATTTTATTGAGACTTGCTCTGCAGGGCACACCAGGTTCCTGTGTCCCTGACTTGTGTAGCCGCTGTGGCTCACTGTGCCCAGGAAAACCCACCACACGGGTTCGGAGAACAGCCCTCTTTGTTTTGTCATATCTTGCATTCTTACAACCAGTCATCATTCGAGATTGGCCCGAATGCATTCTTCCAGACAAGAAAACAATATCAAGTGACAGCCTGTTTTGGCCCCTCCAGCTCATTTCCAGTCATTCCTCAGTTTGGTGAGATCCTTTCAGAACTGCTTTTCACTGTGTCTGTGCCTGTGCACTTGGAAGTGTGTGTCTCTACAGTTGGGGTATTTGAAATTTTACACAAGTGGGAGCAGAACGCACGTGTTAAATAGCTTTGCTTCCCCTACACTACGTGTAGCTTGCAGACCTTTCCACGTCGGTATGTAGAGATCTAACAACTTCCTGTTGGTGTAAAATATTCCCTGTGTGAACATGCAATGGTTGAACAGGCTCATCTCTTTCTGATGAGCCTTTAGGTTAGTTCCTGAAGTTTCGCTATTTCAACGAGTACCACATCGAATATCTCTGTATGAGCTTCTTCCTGCACGCAAGGAAACATTCCTCTGGGTTAAGTACTTAGGAGTCAACTCTCTGGGCTGGAGGATGGTGCGTTTTTAATTTCTTTACTGCCAGTTCGCCCTCCCATGAGCCTGTGTTGATTTAAATTCCCGCCCTCACATCGTGAGATCTGCTGTCATTTAACTCTGATGAGTGACCTCATGTGTTTTCTAGCTTCGGCTATGGGAAGGGGGATTTTGGGAGTAGGGTTCTGCCTTCCTGTTGGATGTCTGGTAGGCATCCAGAGCTTCTGGTTAGAGCAGAAAGTCCACAGCAGAAAGACCCTGAGCACGATTTCTAATCTCTTCCAAACCACAGATCCAGATGAAAGGCCCCAAAGCTTATAATTCTTCCCCATACTTTTAATACTTTGCCACAGGTTTGGTGCTGTAGTGCTTTCAAGTGAAACATTCATTCTAGGCGGCTAATAGGTAAGGAAGTTCTTACCCCAAAATGGATTCTTCGTTTTGGCTTATTTGCTCGCTACAGTTTCAAGATGAGCACTGCCTTTGTGTTCCTCTCCATTGGGGAAGGAAAACATGTAACCTGCTATGTTTCTACTGTCCCGTGTTCTTTGGTTATTAATTATTTTATTTTCACGCATAGTAACATCTTGCTGTTATTATGATATTTATGATAGAATTTATGTACCCCTCCTCCCTTCCTATGGCTTTGAGGAGGCTTAGGAAAGTGAAGTTTATGGGATATGGGGCAATGCAGAGTCTGGCTCTGTGGGTTAAAGCCTCTGCCTTCTGCTGGGGTCATGATCCCAGGGTCATGTTCCCAGGGTCCTGGGATCAAGCCCCACATCAGGCTCTTTGCTCAGCAGGGAGCCTGCTTCCTCCTCTCTCTGCCAGCCTCTCTGCCTACTTGTGATCTCTGTCAAATAAATAAATAAAATCTTAAAAAAAAAAAAAAACAAAAAACAAAACAAACAAACAAAAAAAACCCCAACAAAGTCGACTTGCCCTGGGGGCCTGAAGCTAACCGGTTGCTAACACCTGGGCACTGATCTGGCCTTTAGGAATTCCAGCAGGGGCGGCTGAAGGAGGCACGTCCTTACTTACAAGGCTTTTATCCTCTCAACAATGGGAAGCAGCTGCATTCATTCGGAGAAGCACTTTTTAGGAACCAACTCCAAGGAGGAATGTGCAGCGTGGGTCCTTGTACAGAGTACACTGTCAGGCCTGGTGAGCCCTGTCATTGCTGTGCTTTTGTTAGAGAATCAGAAACGCCCTGCGAGCAGATGGTCTCAGGATTTGTAGTTTCTAAAGCGGGACATTTTAAAGGGGGACGCGCAACGTTGAACTGTGGCATGAGGAAGGCGCTTCTGGGTTCTAGGAGAGCTTTGCTTTTCGATTATATAAATTATTATAGTAGTAAAGCTGGGAAGCCCAAAAAGCAGTTGAACACAGCTATTGTGAAATCATGCATAAAGTGCTTTTTTGAGCGTTTATTATGTGTAAAATAGAGGCCATTAAACACATTTGCTTCCTGTCTTGTTTAAGTCAGAATATAAAAGGATACTTTGAATTAGTGCAGAGAACCCCTCCAAGCCCCTTGTGTTTGAAGAGATGTGGTTTTATTATTTTACTCTGACATGAAGTGAGGAAGTGACCAACATGTTTTTTAAAAAGACATCCTTGAGTGCTCTTTGGTAAATAGATAACAATGGGGCATAATGACTGTTTATATTTAAATGACTGCTTCTAAATGGTACAAAACCAGCCAGTAATTAGCCCCGTTAGTCCTTTTTTTTTTTTCATGATAATGCAAAAATGAATTCCTCTTCCGGCTTTCACAAATTTTGAATTGTTGAAATATAAATTAATAGTGAACCCATCTAAAGCTCTTTTTGGAGGTTTTATCAGGAGGGAATGAAATGAAAAAATCTACAGTTCTGAATTAAGATTCCAGGAAGTAGTGGCAGCCAGCAGGAATTCATTAAGAGGTGGGTGGTGGAGAGGTCTTTTTCTAGAAGGACACACGGGGTGGGGCTAGTGTGGTCAGGTTAGAGAAGGCTCTACCCTGTGTTCCTTTGGCCAGCGGTGAAGCTCGCTGACAGCAGGAAAACCACTTGGGGCAGCCATAGGTAGGTTAGATGGCCCGTTCTCATTTACCCGGAGTGGTGCTGGTCGTGAGTCGCAGACTGGTGGAGGTGGGGATGGAAAAGGGTCCCCGAAACCTGCAGATGGATGTGTTCCTTTCAGATGCAGCAGCTGACTTGCCCAGGGTCC
This sequence comes from Lontra canadensis, assembly GCF_010015895.1. Classification (NCBI taxonomy): domain Eukaryota; kingdom Metazoa; phylum Chordata; class Mammalia; order Carnivora; family Mustelidae; genus Lontra; species Lontra canadensis. The sequence goes on from NW_022631029.1 coordinate 11,351,119, forward strand.
CATGGTGACAGAGGAACCAAGCGGGGACCCAGGCCCAGTCTCCTGTCTCCCTGTCTGTCTCTTCCCATGCCCTCCAGTTACAGCTGTGACTCCAGGGTGAAGCCTGGCACTTCCTCTCTGACAGGGCAGGGTCTGAGACTACCAGGGCCAGTTGGGACAGCGGGAACATCAGACGACAGAAGAATGCCTCTTCATAGCATGCCGGACGTTTAATCAGTGGACTTCTCATTCTCTCCTCGATTTTTATTTTATTTTTATCTTCCCAGAGAGAGTTTTGATCACTCCTTCCCCGGTTTTACTTTGGAAACTCTTCTCTTTCTTCGTGCACACCAACATGCAGGAATCATTGACCATACATAAATAGCCACAGTATTTTATGGAACGAGTCAGGGGTGAGCTGTGGGGAGAGCAGGAGAGCACCAGCAGTTCCTCTGTTTCCTGGTTCTCGTGTGGGTCGTATTCCCTGCCTTTTGACAGTCACTGGAGGCATGGAGACCGTTGCCTTTGTGACTAGCTCATGGCTGACATCTCCTGAGCTGGGGGGCTCTGTATACATAGTAGCCTTTCATTTTTATTTAATCTTTGCCATAAACACCCAAGAATCCTCACTGTATAGGTGAGGAGAAAAGGCTCTTTCTGAGTGGCTAAATTGCTTCCATGAGGCTACAAGGCCTTGGAATCAATCATCAGGGCCAGGGTTCACAGCTGGGCTTCCTTACTTAAGCGCCCACCCCCTCGACGGGGCTGTGAGGGGAAGCCAAGGCTCATGGCTGACGCCATCTTAATCCTGAGGAGAGGAGGGTGAAGCCAAGGGGCAGAGCGGTGTCAGAATATCAAGGTGGGTCTTTGGGGTCGGTGCCCCGTTCATGATTTTGGTTGGGGTTTGGAGGGGCTGGCAGAGAAACTTTTCATGCCCACTGCCTAGAGGCATTTCCAGGTGGGTGTTGTGGCTAGAGAGAGTCAGGGTGGATGGAGGTTTTTATGCACCCCATAGCCCTTCGCTAACCTTCTGAATCACCCGGTTAAAATGGGAATGAGTAGGGAAGTTTAAGTTTGGGTACGAAGTAGATTTGATTGCATTTTGATTCCTGAAAAGCGTGACCTACTAGGGGAAAGTGCGGGAAAACTTGGGCGGTGTGGTCAGAGGTTTGTGCTGAGTTCTGTCCTGCTGGAGAATGAAGCAGTTAGGCTTATGGGTTCTCAGGGCAGTCTGGGTTTAGTCTCCAGCGTTGCTGTCCACTGCCTGTGACCAGCAAGCTGCTTTTTCTCACCAACTTTGTGTCTTTTTGGTAAAAGGGGAAATAAGGTGGCTAGAGGCGGGTTAGTTCAGATCCTGGCTCCTAGAAAACATGGAGTCACAGTGAGTTGTCACTCTGTGAGCCACAGTGACCTGTCTTTAAGCCTCTGTACAGCCATGTGACATAGAGATGGCTGCCCTCAGCCTTAGAGCTGAAGGAAGAAGCCGTGGCTTGCAAAGACAGACCCACTTGCTCCTGACCTGGTGACGGTGTGGCAGAACGGGGATTGGGTGAGCCATACCTGAGAAGCATACCTGGTTTGCTGGGTTGGGGGTTCGCTCTCCAAAGCCACTCTGTGGGAGGTGGATTCACCAGACTGACCCAGCCGAAGACCGTAGTGGTCCTGGAAGGTGTTGGGTGGCCCTGGTGAGGAAGTCCCTGGAAGTTAGCCTCCCTGAAAGAAGTTAGCCGGAGAAAGACCTAGGCCAGTACGATACCCCACATTTGCATAGACAATAGAAAAGTGTTGCTTCTTTCCCTGGGAACGCCAAGGAAAGAGAAGGGACTGGTTTAATGGTCAGGATCTGATTGTACCACAGCTGGGAAGGCTGAAGCCTGCCTCTACACACTGAATCATCTTGAAGCAGGGTAGAAAAGTCCAGCGCTCACCACTCTCCCATGAGGCTTGGGGGTGTCTCCACAGACTGTTTTCTCCTCTAACTAGGAATCTGCTTACCAGCTATGTCTTATTCCTGGTCGGCCCAGGTGGGAGACCCCTGACCATCTCTTGATTTAATTGTTACTTAGAAGAGAAAAGAAAACAAGGTCTAAGTAGCAAATCAAGTGTCGAGAGTTTTGGCCTGACTGCCGTGGCTCAGACAGGAAGATTGGGTGATGTCTAGAGTTGGAATAATGGCCATCGCTAGTGCCCTGGAGGTGCTCCCGTCAGGGCCTTTGATTCCATACTCCTGGTGAGTACTGCTCCCTGGTTACAGGGCAAGCAGCTTTGCTGGGACAGAGAGGGCGGGAGATCTGACAGTCGGGCAGAGGGAGGATGCAGACCCCTCTGGCTGTGATCCTGGGCCGCAGGAGTCCTCCCTGCTCCTCACTTGGGTGGGAGACTGAGGCCTCCAATTGGGGTGGGACTTGCCGGCACTGAGGCTCCCTAGAACCCTGGCTCTCTCTGGCTCTTTGCCATGTGGTTCCTGGCCTCCGTTTCCTCACTTGTGACATGGGACGAGTGAGGTGATACTTGCCTTACGTTGACAGGATGAAAAGTGACTTTGGCAAGGGAGCCCTCTGAACCCCAGATGCTGTACTGTTCCTTCTGCCTCGGGCCTCACTTGTTTGCGCTTTGGGGCACGCGCTGATCTGCCTCCCCACCCTCCCGTCCTCAGCCTGTGTCTTGTCTTTCCGAGAGCAGAGGCTTGAGAGGACTGAGCTCGACTTGGGTCCCAGGTTTCTGCTTGCCGGCTTTGTGACTGAACATTGTACGTCCCCTCCCTTGTGGCTTGGACATGCGGATGGTCGTACCCTTCCCTGTGGAGCATGGTGTCTTTGTGAGGAGGCCGTAGGAGAACACTAGGGGGGAGTTGCAGGTTACCAGAGACCTTGTTCACTTAGGAATGCTTGCAAGGTGGGGGGGCTCTCACTTCCCAGTGAAGTTCAAGGGTCAGCAGTGTCTGAGCGTGGGGGGACCTTCTGAATTCCCCTGCAGGAGTGCTGCGGAGTGGGGGGGTTGGTTAAACCCCACTGACAAGCCACCCTTGCTCAATCCCTGTGCTCTCTCCTGAGCGCTGCTCTTCTTGGCCCTTGGGGCCCAGTGCATGGTGGTGGGAGGAGGGCCATGCCTTTGCCTGTTCTTCAGCGAGGGACTGGTCATGGCTCCTAGCTTGGGGCTCGCTGGCAGCTGACCGAGAGCGGGGGAGAGAGGGAGAGGTGTGGGGGGCCTGGTCGTGGCAGCGGAGCGTGTGGCGCTGTGGAGTGGCCTTGGCCAAGCTTGCCCATGTGCTGAGGTCAGCATTTTCAGCAGCTGGGAGCCTGTGTTCATAGTCCTCCGTGACTGGAAGCAGAAAGACCGAGTATGGCCTGGGGGTTCCGAGGTTGGTATTTGTGGCCACACTGATGTTTCCGAGGGCAGCGTGTTGCCATCTGGGCAGGGAGCCCATAGGGCCGGTGCCTCGCACTTTGGACCCTTTGATTTCTGGCACTGGGCTAAGCATTTTGGACCTGTTTTGTCTGGTCTTCACCAACCAGTTGAGCACTTCTCTCGTACAGATAAGGCAAATCAAGCTCAGAGGGGTTCATGGAATTACTACAAGCCCCTGAGATTATAAACCCGTCCTGGGTCACTCTGCACAGCTTCAGGGCTGTGCCCTGTGGTGTGTCTGAGGCATGGCATGGGAAGAATGCTGAATTTGGAGGCAACTGAAGTGGCCCTGGGCTCATGCTCTCTGTGTGATCCCCGCTTTCCTCCTTGGTCCTAAAGTAGGGAGTGAAAGCTCAGCGGGACGCGTGTGAACGTGTTCTGTAGCCTGGAAAGCAGTGCACACCTGCAGAGCGATATCCTTCTTATCTGCCAAGTGACTCCAAGGAGAGGACCCCGCTTCACCTTCCCTTGGATCCCACTAAAAAGCAGTGCAAGGCTGAGTCCCAGATCCACTCTTGTCTCCCCGTGATGCCAGTGCCCCATGGGGGCCCCCCATGGAAGAAAAGTCACCCCCGCCAGCACAGCCGCGGTGATGGTGCTGGGGAGAGGCTTGAGGTGTAGGCAGAGAACAAAACCTATCAGATCTAAGCTCCAGGGGGTCCCCACCCCCACGCTTCAGGATTTTCAAAGACCAGCTGTTATTTGAAGTCCTGACTGTTCCTTGAGCTCCTTGAGAGTAGTGGAATTTACCGTGCTGTGCTCGTGAAACGCAAACCACAAATGATTTTGCCTAGTAACGGATAGGCTTGTGACCCAGCCAGCCCTGGAGGCAAGCAAACGGATCTCCTGGTTCCCCCTGTGAATAGAGCCTCGTTAATAGCCTCTCTTCACTCTGTTCCTAGATCTCTCTTCCCTGGCCTGTGATGAAAAACTGAAACGCTGAGTGTAGTCCCTGCTGGCAGCTGGGTGGCCGTCCGAGGCTTGGGGTTCTGCTGTGTGGGTCCTGACGTGTTCCCGTGAGTGCAGTGTGCTAAAGCTGGGGCAGTGAGATCAGCAGGCGTGTTCTTTGTGGAATTTCGAGACCAGCACCTGGGGTGGAAGCAACCGGGTGCTCTGAACCACAGACTTGCTTGCGTTTGACCTTGTGCTGTTCTCTGACCTCTAACAAGAGTGTGAAAAGGCAGGGACCCAGCCTGGCCTGGGTCTTCTCCACCTCCAGGCCTGGGGCAGCTTGGTAAATGATTGATTACTTAATGAAGCATCACTGTGTCTACAGGAGGCACCCCCAGGCTGGTTTAATTGCTTTGACTATTTTCTTAACCCAGGCCTGATGGCGTCTCTTTCCAACCTGGGAGCAGGACAGAGCATGCAGGGGTGCCTGACTGATACCCCCCACCCCCTTTGGTAGACTGATTGCTTAATGAAAATATCAGAACTTACTCAAAAAGACAGTACCCCCACCCCCCAAAGTCCTTATTCTCGGGGCTGCATCCTCATCCCGGTGATGCTGGAATGCTTGTCTTCAGAATTATTCCCGGAGCTAGTTTCTGCTTTTCATTTTACCTTGTTTCTGGTGAAAAATGGGGTGATGGGGGTTGGTCACTGACCTTATTCCCAGACTTTTCTTAAAGGTTATTCGTAAGAAAAACCCCATCAACCCTCAACCCACTTTTCTTATCTTTGAGGATCTTGAAAGGTGAGAGGAATGTCGTGGACTTCGAAGAGGGTCAGAGAGTGGCATTTTGGAAATGTTCTGAGGAATGGCCGTATTACTAAAATTAGGTGTCCTGCTTCCCAAGCTTACTACTTAGAAGGGAATGCCACTTATTTACATGACTCTGGTGTGCTTATTAAACCGAACAGCCTCACTGCTTTAGTCCTACTTCTTCTAAGTCTGCAGTCTCTCCATCTGCTGGACTTTCTTCTCCTGCCAAGAATTCTTCCATCTAGGCTCTGCTCTTTTGCCCCTGGCCCCAGGAAAAGAAAAAAAAAGTGAGATCTTTCACTCCCCACAAGAGTCTGGTTCTTAAAGACCACTCCTCCCCAATCCCAGGCAAGGCACATTTTCATGTCACCCCAGAGTCTGGGGACTCTGCCGTGGGGTTCTGAGGGGGTTACGATCGGGGTCCTTAGGAACAGATGTAATGAATGACCGTTCACAGCTGTCATTCGGGGGCTCTACCCAAGCAGACAGAATTCAAGGGCAGAACTGAGACAGAATTCAAGACCCAACCAAGGGCTCCTTGGGCTGGACTATGAAGAAGACGTAAGTTTCTGGATTTCTTTCTTCTTGCCTTTTTTTAAAAAAAAATGTACTTTTGATACAAGTTAAGTTAAACATTTTAATCTTAGCAGCAGCAAAGAGCTCCACTCTAGCTGCCTGTGAAACTGTGCGAGACAACAAAGGCAGCTTTAAAAATAGTCTCCTTGTTTGTAAGAGGAGCTTCTTTGACTTAAGTCCGTGCTCTGTGGATGGGTTCCCAAGACCACCCCTGCTCACTGGCCTGTGGCATAGGGACCGGGGGTGGGGGGCAATAAATACCAGGACTGGTCTCTGCTGAGTAGATATTTGCATGTCTCTGCCTGTAGAAACTTTATAATTTGCATACCATACAATTCGCTGTTTTAAAGTATATAATTCAGGGGATTTTACTGTATTCGCAGTGGGGAAAGCATCATCAAAATGAATTTTAGAACCTTTCATCAGCCCGTAAAGAAACCCCACACTCGTTAGCTATCACTCCCTGTCTCCCTCCAACCCTTACTTCTCCAGCCCTAGACAACCACTAAGCTACTTTCTGTCTCTGTGGGTTTTCCTAGCCCAGACATTTTGTATAAATTGTATAATGTGCCATCTGTCTACGGAAACTTTATTCTCCTGCTTCATCCATGGTATAGCATGTATCTGTACTTCTCTCCTTTTTATGGCTGAGTAATGTTCCATGCAGGGATAGGCCACATTTGATTTATCCCTTCCTCAATTGTTGGGCACTTGGGTTGTTTGCATTTTTTTTTTTTTTTCTGGCTGTTATGAAGAATGCTGCCATGGACATTCGTGTACGAGTCTTTGTATGAACTTATGTCCTTAATTCTCTTGGGTATAATCCTGGGAGTGGAACTTGCTAAGTCATATGGTAATTTAAGATTTTGAGGGACTGCCAAACTGTTTCCCAAAGCAGCTGTACCATTTTATATTCCCACCAGCAGTGTAGGAGAGTTCCAGTTTCTCCTTGTGAACACTTGTTATTGTCTTTGGGTTCTAGCCATCCTAGTGGATGCAAAGTAGTATATCCCTGTGAATTTGCATTTCTCTAATAACTAATGATACTGAGCATATTTTCATGTGTGTAGTAGTTAGTCATTTGTATGTATTCCTTGGATAAATGTCTATTCAGATCCTTTGCCTGTTTTTAAATATTTTTAGAGTGTGTATGAGTGGGAGAGTGGGGAGGAGCAGTGAAGGAGGGAGAATCTTAAGCAGGCTCCGTGCTCAGTTTGGAGCCCCATGCAGGGCTCGATCTCATGACTCTGAGATCATGACCTGAGCCAAAGTCAGGAGTCACTTAACTGAGCCACCCAGGTGCTCCAAACCTTTGCCCATTTAAAAAGTTAGGGTAACTTCATTATTGTAGAGAATGTTTGTTATTACATTTGATCTAGAATCTATAGCCATTTAATGATAGCATGACTTCAGTAATCAGAATTTTGATAAGTAATCAGGCAAAAACTGGCAAATCTTAGAAGGTTTTAGGCAGATCTTTTCTCTCACTTTAAGTGAAGGAGCTCATTCTAACCATCTCTGCTCTGCAGTCTGCTTGTTTTGAATGGAATGAATATATCTAGGACATACTTTGGTAGGTAGAAAATTCACAATTCAGGGGTCTTAGTATTTATGTGGTATTTGTCTAATTAGAATCTCTATTAGTTGCACATATTCTCCAATTAACCTATAATTTTAAAAAGCCATAAAAATTATATATCAGAGAACATAAATTCTGAATATAAGAATTGGGAAGGAATAAGAGCTTTATTGTTTTTTTAATTCCTAAGACTTACCCTATAACTCAGTGGTGAAGGAGAGCTTTGTGGGAAGACTGTGACTTTGAAATCATACAGTCCAAGGTTTGAATTATGTTTCCATCGCTTACTAGCAGTGTGATCTGGAGCCTCAGATTCTTTATCCATAAAATCTACTTTGTTGTAAGGATAAGTCTTTTAAATGAAATATCTGGCACCTCGTAGCTGCTCACTTAATGGTAACTATTATTTACATGCCTGCTTTTTGTTCATGAATTGTACTTTTATGTATATGTAGTTAGGTTCTTAATTTTTCCCAGGTTCTTCTATATTTTATTTCATTTAGAAATAGCATGCATTATTATACTTGAGTTGTAGGAGTTCTTTAGATATTCTGGATACTAGTCCCTTGTCAGATACAGGATTTGCAAACATTTCTCACTTTCTGTGGGTTGTCTCTTCATTTACTTGGTGGTGTCCTTTGAGGACAAAAAGTTCTTAATTTTGATGAAGTGGCCTGCACATTCTTAGAATCTTAGAGCTAGAGAAAGCCTTTGCGGTTGCCTGTTCTGCTCCTTTGCCATAGTGATTGGAGGCTCTGTGGCTCAGAGAGAAGGGGTCTTCCTCAAGGTCACAGGCCAAGTTTCATCTCCTGATTTTCACTTCCATGCATCCTCCATTTCTACTCCTATTTTTTCTGAAGGTCGGAAGCTTAGTTTAGGTGTGTTAGGTGTGTGGGGCAAGAGAGTTGGTAGCTTCCCTCTCCCTTGAAGCACACTGTCTCTTTGCTCATAGGTGGGACTGACACTAAGGTGCTTCTCCATGGTTCATTTGTGTGTCCTACCCTCCCCACCCTGACCTTGCCCAGCTTTATTGAGATATAACTGACACCGTTCCTTTATCTGTCCCATCAGAAATTTAGTCCTGTCTCAGAGGGTGTGCTATATGAGAGTTGCTTAGAGCAGTGCTCTTTGGAATGTACAAGTTGCATGTGGCCTAAGAATGTGAGTTCATTACAATAGAATTTAAAATTCGGCTCCTCAGTCATGCAGGCTGCATTTCCACTGTTCAATATCCACATATGGCTAACATATTCGCACATACTGGGAGCATTTTTCTTTTTTTCCTTTTCCTTTTCCTTCCTTTTCTTTCTCTTTTTCTTTTTTCTTTTTACTCTTCTTTCTCTCCTTCCTCTCTCTTTTTCTTTTTTCCTTTTTCCTTCCTTCCTTCCTTCTCTTCTTTCTTTTTCTTTTCTTTCTTTGGGTGTATTTATTTGAGAGAGCAAACCAGCAAGTGTGTGTGTGGGGGGGGATGGTTTTCAGGCTGGCTTCCTGTTGAGTGCAGAGCTCACGGTGGGGCTCCATCTCAGGCCTCTAAGATAATGATTTGAGCTGAAATCATGGGTCGGATGCTCAACAGACTGAGCATGCCGGCCCCTCCCCCACTCCCCGGGAACCTTTCTAGCCCTGCAACAGATACTGTTAAGCAGCACTGGCCTGGGGAGGTTGAGGGTCCCCTGCCCACTGACCTTTTTGTTCCTGGCCCTGACCCAGGCTGGCATCCTGGACTTGCAGCCTTGATCTGTCTTCTCGGTGTTCTTCGTCCACCTGCCACTCTGACTACCTGCTTACAGGATTGCCTCAGGGCTTCTTGGTGAGCCCCCGTTCAGATCAGGTGGTTGTGGGCCCTGCTGGCAGAGACCCTTCTCTTCCATAGTTTCTGGATTTGGTTGCCAGTAAAGAGTCTAGTGCCTTTCTTCACCTCCGCCAATAGATGTGACTTGCAGAAATAGAGCTGAAAAGTGCTTAAAGGAGTCTGTGCCCTCAGAAAGTTAGTCCCAAGAGTGAATGAGTGAATCGATCTACTCTTGGACAGGGGGAAGAGGCTGAAGGACTTACGGGTTTGGTTCTTTTGGCTGCATTGGTTGGTGGCCTTTCAGATGCGTACTTTCCTGTAGAGGTCGTTGGTCTCAAGAATTTACAAGATTGTAAGGCGACATGGAGGTGGGAGGTAGGAAGCGTGGGAACCATGGTGTCCTGAGACGATAACAAGACTGATTCTGGCTCGTCCTGCTTAGTGCTCTGGGGGGAGAGCCTGGGACCCTGAGGGCCATCCGAGGCGCTGATCCCAAGGTCATGAGGCCACACAATCTCAGAAGTGCTTTATGTGAAAAGATGGAAGACCTCGTGCTTGTACCAAATTGGAATATTAGACCTGAAACGAGTGTCGGGAAGATCTCCAGGGAGAGAGGGAGTCACCCAGGCTCATACCAAGTTAGTGGTGGCAGAGTTGAGCGTAGACTCGAGGCCCTGTGGGACCTTGCCTCAGGCATGTTCCATGTGCTGTGCTGTGTCTCTTTATTGACATAAGGAAGAGGTACTTCAAACACACACACAAAGAAACCAAACAACTTCTTGGAGACATTGCATGGGCTTAGACGCGGATTGACTTAACCCATGAGGCCCTAGGTCTTGCTGGAAGCTCTCCTTTGTCACTCTCATCACTAGAAGGTATTAAAGAACCTTCCAGTTAAGGTGAGGCCACCCAGGTCCTCATTCTGTCTCTCCAGCTTGTCTTCAGGATCTGTTTTCTGCAGGAACATCTGTCCTTGACCTCAAAGTGTTTGGAAACAGACTTGTTATGGAGCTCAGCCTGTCTGCCAGACTGAAGAGCCTTGAGAGCAAGGACCACGTACTCTCTGTCATCCCTCAGGATGTCCCCTGCCTCGGGGATAGGCCCACCATGTTCATTTAGTGAATATCTGTGGACGTTCTCTTTTTCAGGAAGATTCCCCTTTTGATGGGCTTTGGATGTATGAGGCCCGTTCTCCCTGTGGTCCTGGATCTTTGTCCATTGTGATTTGGAAATCGTGACCAGGAGAAATGGGCTCATTTTTCTTTCCACTGCAGGGAGAGCTGTCCATTTTGCCTCTGAACTTTATAAGAGCTAAAGGACTTCTATATTTGTGCTGAGAAAGGAAGGGTTACGTTTTTGCTGAATTGGGCATTAAGTAGACCAATCCCAACAGGACATCCTGGGAAGGAGTCCTAGAGCAGTGAGGGGCAAGCAGGGAATTGTGGAAGGAATTCCATGCCGTAAACACAGAATCTCTCGCTTAACACTGGAACTTTTCTGCCTTTTCCTCCAGAGGTGGAAGACTGTTCTTGTCAAAGACGAGCTTAATGACTGCTGTGCCAGCAGGCACAATTGCAAGATAAATTTATGTACCGGTTTAGCCCTAGCAATGCAGTTTACAAAAGATAGGACAAAAATCTTAAAACCAGGTTGAAATGTCTTAGGCTCAGCTGATAGGATTTTAGGTGAGTTATTAGGGACAGGGCTCTAGGGACAAGTTCATGCGATAGAGAGGTGAGCCAGGTCAGAGCACCTGTCTGCCTGGCCTTAGAAGTCCCTTTTTGGGTTCATCTAAATCAATTCCTTGTTCAGTTTTTACTAGAACCTGAGTTTCTCTGGTTGGAGCAGAGTAAGTTTTCAGGCTGAATTACTTGGACCATTGCCTGTGTTTTCTTTTTCACATAGCCTCTGGGTATCTTGCCTTTTCAGCCAAGGAAAATGGAAATGGTTCTAAACACTCACTTGTGCCATGAATTTCAACCGTGTATTAATTTGCTGCTTATTCCTTGCTTTTTGTGTCTTCTGAGAAGCAGTGAGGGGACCCTAGGGCGGGCTTCAAGGATCCTTTGTGGGTGCTACGGGGGTCTGGAGCTGGGGGGAGGGCAGGGAGAGCAGAACTGTGCCCTCCCACCATGTTACCCACAGCACATCTCCCTGCTCTCCTGTGCGCCCTCCCGCGTGCCCTCTTGTGTGTGCGTATGTGTAAGGTTGCACTAAAGATTTCATTTGGAAAGTTTCCAAAATTCCTTATGTAGGGAGTACAGGGCAGATTGCTCTGTGTCTTACCCTCCCCTTACTCCGCAAGGAATCTGGGCTGAAAATTTAAGGCTTAGTTCTTGTTCCTTCCTCCTCCATGAGCTGCAAGACAGACTCCGTACGAGGGTCTTGATCTTTTGCCTCTAACTCATGGCTACTGCTTTGCTTTTCAGGGGCCTTAGAAGTAAGAAACCTGGTACCATCAGTGTGCGCAGGCCATATAATAAGTGATTTCTGTGTATTACAGAGGTCTTAAAGTATTCAGCGTTCCCCCAATTTTCTTAAAATATATAAAAGGGTTAGATCATGGTGTGAACTCATTCCTTTCTTCTTTTATAACTGGTTCCTAAGGAGGAGGAGATCCAGGGATGAAGAATAGTAGGTAGAAGGCTGTCTGACATGTGGCAGCTCTATGGGTGGGAGTGGAAACACAGTGAGAATAAGCTAGAAGTGATGAATAAATGATCAGTATACAGCTTTGCCCTGTATTTGTTTTTTGTTGTTTTCTGATTTTTGTTACTTTCTGCGTTGGGTGTCACTTTTGCTCTGTAAAGCCTGGAGGTGACCTATTTAATTCCTATATTTGGAGCCCTCCGTGCACTGAGAGCCAGCCCAACTCACTGAACGTGAACAGGAGTGAGAAGTCCATGCTTGACCATAAAGCGCTCACAGTTCAGGAGGGAGCCGATGACCCTTTAATGAGCCTCTGTGTGTGTGTGTGTGTGTGTGTGTGTGTGTGTGTACTCCTTTGGTCACAAGTAATGAGCCCAAACCCCAGCACAGGCTGGGTTAAGTCAAAGAGGAATTGATTGGTTCCCATCACTGACTAGTCCAGAGATAAATCTGGAGTCTGCTCAAGGACCCAAATGTGGTCCTCAGGACCTGGTTTCTCTCTCCCCATCCTGCCTCCACTTCCTGTGTGTTGACTCCATTCTCACGCATGCCTCCCCCTGGAACTGCAGAATGGCTGCCAGCACTCGCTAGGCCTGCATCCATCTACCTTTCTTCCAGCAAGAGAGTGTGAGCGTCTTGGTCCAGCCATATCAATCTTGTTCCATTCCACTGGCCTGGGCTGCAATGTGTGCACATCTGGATTTTTGTCACGTGCCCAGGGGCACATGAAACCCTTTAAGCCCTGGTCCTGTGCATCACTCCTGAACCCAGTGGAGCCAGCTTTACCCTAAAACCCCAGGCTGAGAATGGAGAAAAAGCACTGATTGCTGAGGAAAGGGGTCAAGCTCCAACTGTGGCCTGTGCCATTATTGGGGCAGGATGAACTTGGGGCTGTGTTCTCACCTGACCTACCCTTGAGTCCGAATGGATTCTGTAATGAGGACTGCACCTTGTTACCATGTGGTTTAGCTGGCCCAGGCATTTAGACACCAAATCTTTCCTCCCCTGAGAACATCGCCCTGGCCCAGGATGGGGTAGGGAAACTTATTTCAGGTGGGCATCAGGCCCTTGACTTCAGTATTCGATACCTTAGAGCCTTCTAACTTAGATGAACATGCCAATGCATAAGGGTGAGTAAGCACAATTAAGGCAATGGCACCCCGTCCCCCCGCTGCTCCCTCAATTAGCCACGTTATTCAGATAAACCTGTTTTAATCTCTCTGGGGTTGATCTAGCAGAGTGGGAGATGGTACAGACTTCTGATTTGGGAGAAAGATCCCAGGGTACGTCTTGACTTGGCAACTAAAGTTTCCTTACTCGTAAATGGTAACTAATTCCTAGATCTGTGAAGCGTGAAAGGATGTAAATAAAGCATAGTGCCTGGGATATAGTAAAAGTCCATCAGAAGTGACTGTTACTTTTTAATTTTTTGAATGAGTTGGGTGTACTGCCAGATAATGTCTGTAAAGTTCGGTGTTACCGTTCTCTAAATCTATGAAAAATTTTCCGTGCTCATTTGGGTGTGAGGTACTAGGAAGCTCTCAAAGTCCTCATGAAGTATAGTGCTTTATAAGTCATGGTACTTCTGTGTTCTCCAGGGCGTGAATGACTTCTCCAAGGGCATAGGGCTGCAAAGTTGTGGGGCAGGCCCTGCGGCCAGCATCTTCTCAGATATCCCATGCCCATAGTATTCCGCTACTCCAGTGAGGGTTTGCCTAATTCATTGAATTCGTTGGCTATCTACCATGGTTTCAGATGGATTTCACTGGAGAACCACGCCGTGTAGTTCCTTGAAGTAAACCTTGAGTTCATTTATTGAAAAATGATTGTCCTTTCACTTTTGTCTTTGTTCATTGGCCTGGTTTATTGGGACTGTATCACAAACCTCTCTTGTCCTTAGAGCAAATTAGCTCAATTTGTGTTGTATGAAGTAACACAAATCACGTTTATAACGTTTCAAAGTTCTAGTCAGTAGCTCCTTAATTAGAAACTGGAAAGCTCCCCTAACTGACATCTGAGTCATTCATCTTGGTGAAGGTAAAGATTTCTCAGGGAGGTTGGACTCCTGTGAAAGATCCCTAAACCCTGTGTTCTTAATGCATTAGTGTGTAACTCATTTCTTCCTAGCCTTGCTTCTAGAAGCATTGTGTGCTAAAGTACTACTTAAACTATTGGATAATAATTACGGTGGCATTAACTATTGGAGAGAAATTGAGTGTGTGCCCAGTAGCCAATAGACTGTTGTTAGAGGCTTATCCAAAAGACATAATATAATAATGTTCTGTTTCAAGACCTTTGAAGGATGTAGACCAGACTAGTCAACTGCACTGTGCACTCTAAGTGTTACTGTCTCATTTATGTGTGAGCTAGATAGTCACAGGAGTCTGCAGAAGCAGGACCATCTGGGGCACACTTATCAGTTGTTAGGGGGTTTTAGGGTGGGTAACATCTGGTTGACCGAGGATGGAGACTAAAGCCAGATGACTGGCCTCTTGATACACCAGGAATGGGTGTTCTGCGAAGACCCACAAGGCCTTGACTCACATTTCTCGTCTCAAGGACACCATTGTCTCCATGAAGACAGCTTCTGCAGTAGAATACACCAGCATCTGAGACCAAAGCATAGATTAGTAACAAATGTCTTGAGGTATGCCGTATGTATGACCAGAGGCATGAAGGGCACAACTGGGAAGGCTACAGCTCAGTGAATTGTTCTGTACCCATGTCCAGTGAACACCACCCAGATCAAGGTATAGAACACTTCTGTCCCTCCAGAGGGCTGCCTCATGTCCTTGCTCACTCCTCCTCCTCTGAATCCCCCCCTCCCCCACTGGAAAGCACTATTTTGACTTCTCCCAGCATCAATGTAGTTTTGCCTCTTCATGAGCTTCATCATAAATGGAATCCTACAGTGTGTACTGTTGTGCAGCTGGCTTCTTTCACTCAACATAATGTCCAGAGGACTGTCTTCTGCAGTAGGGTTTGGTTTGAGAACTCACGTGGAGTAAAAAGGGTTTGAGAAACTTTGATTTATACTGGTGGACAGCACACATTCTGAGATAAGAGATGCCCCGGAAACATGATGAAATAAAATAGTATAAAAGCCAAGGGAAGTAGACATTGCCTAGGAAAGGACTTCCATGAAATTGGAAGCTTCTGGTATTGCATGTTTTTTCTTGACCTAGTGAAGGGGGTATTTTCTCTCACCACCACCAACCTGGTCTCACATCTTCCACATAGTTGCTGGGGAGTCTGTGTATAACATCATGTGTGGTAAATGACATTTGAATGAATGCGTGATGGGGTCAATGAATATGTTAGCTGGCATTTTGTATCTGCTCTCTTCCTATCTTGGAATAATTTCCTCATGTTTAATGGGAATGGTTGTAAAAGTCCTTGTAGAAAGAGACCTTATATATATATATTTTAATTACTTCCATTCCTTGTCTTATTAGTCCCCTCTCTTCTCTTGACATTCATCATTTCCTGTTGGGTTTTTGTTTTTTGTCTGAGTAAATCCTGAACAGTCTTTATTTTGTCTGTGGTCCTTTAATTTGGAGAAGCTAGGGTTTTAGCTGTATTTAGGAGTATAATCTATGCAACAACTTTTTTTTTCTTTCAAAGATCTTAGAACGTTCTGGAAATGTTCTCAAATATACACAACCAGACCGTATTAAATACTAGTAACTAGAATGGAAGACTTGAGTTTGAATTGCAGAATATTTGAAGGAAGAATCTAGTTTTATTACTTTTAATTTTGAAATCGATCTTTGCTGTTTGAAAAAATGTTATGGTTCATGTTTTCTGCGTCCTGAGAAAAGTCACAAACATACGGTTTTCTTTAGAAGTTTGATAATTCTAGGTCCATGGTCCCATATCAAAGTTTTTCCCCCTCTGGTGTGAAGTAGGGGGTCCAAGTTCACCCCCCCCATTGGATATCTAGTTCTTCCAGCAACATATGTTGAAAACACTTTCCTGTCCACATTGAGTTGCTTTGATACCTTTGTTGAAAATCAATGGATCACATTAAGTGTAGCCTATTTCTAGACTTTCTTTTCTCTTTCATTGATCTGTTTACCTTTATGTCATTACTATACTGTTTTGATTACTAAAGTTTTATTGTTGTAAGTCTTAAAATGAGATAGTATAAGTTCTCTTGATTTTTTTGTTCTCCATGCCCTCCTCCAAGATTGTATTGGCTATTATAGGTCTTTTGTGTTTCTATAGATTTTAGACTCAACCTGCTAATGTTTACAAAACAGCCTTCTGGAATTTCGATTAAGAGGACATTGAGGGGCCCCGCGGTGGCTCAGTCAGTTAAGCATCTGCCTTCAGCTCAGGTCATGATCCCAGAGTTCTGGGATTGAGCCCAGCATCTGGGCTGTCTGTTCTGCAGGGAGCCTGCTTCTTCCTCTCCCTCTGCTCCTCCTTCCTTTCCCGCCCCCCGTGCCCCCTTCCCCACCACACTTGTGCTCTCTCTCTCTCTCTCTCAAAATCTTTAAAAGTTGGGGGGAAACATTGAATCTATAGGTCAATCTGGGGAGAAGAACATTTTAACAATATTGAGTTTTTCAATCACTGAATACAGTGTATCTCTTCATTTATTAGATCTCCTCTAAATTTCTTTTAGCAATGTTATCCGTGTAGAAGCCCATTATATTTTATTAAATTTATCCCAAAAGCTTAATGTTTGTTGATGCTATTGTAAATGGAATTTAAAAAAAAATCTCTTCCAGTTATTTATTGCTATTATATATAGACTTGATTCTTACATATTGGCCCTGTGTCTCTCACCTTGTCCAATTTACTGATTCTGGCATTTGCTTGAAGATTCTTATTTTTTAGTATATGTGCTGCCGAAGAGAGTACTTGTTTGAAGATTCTTGAGGATTTTATAGAATGTAATCGTTCTGTGAATAAAGACAGTTTTATTCTTTGCAATATTTAAGTATGCATGTATATATGTATTTTTCCTACCTTGTTGCATTGGCTAAGACCTTCAGTACCGTACTGAAATGGAAGTAGTGAGAACAGATACCCTTGCCTTTTTCTTGAACTCAGAGGAATGTATTCAGTTTCTCGTCACTGAGTACAATGTTAATTGTCATTTTTGCATAGATGTCCTTACTGGTTGAGAAGATTTCCTTCTGTTGCTGGTTTGAGAGTTTTATGACAAAGGGTGTTGAATTTTGTCGAATTCTTTTTCTGCACATGTTGAGGTTATCGTGATTTTTTTTTTCCATTAATGTGGCAAATTCTATTGAATTTTGAATGTTAAACCAAATGTTGTAATTAGGAAAAACTCCACTTGGTCCTGCTATATTATTCTTTTTATATATTCCTGAACTTAATTTTCTGTTTTCTTAAGGATTTTTGGGTATCTGTTCTTGAGGGACATTGGGTCTCTAATTTCTTTCTTTCTTTCTTTTTTTTTTTTTTTGGAGGTGGGAGAAATGTCTCTGGTTTTGGTATCAGGGTTGTGCTGGCCTCACAAAATGAATAGTCTGATACCAGTACCAGTTACTTTGTCATGACAGCAGCTAAATTCTAGTTTTTGTACTTTTAAGTGCATAAAGTAATGGCTGTTAGGTAAAAGGAGAAATTCTTTTACTGATGAGCTAAGAATTTCTGCTTATTAATGTATGAAACATCTATAGAAGAGTATATTTGTTCTATATGAAGTAATGCATCAAAGATGTCAGAAAATATTTTATCTTAAGTAGGATAAACAATTCACACCCTCCCATATGCTAAGTTTATATTTTATTAACAAAATATCTTTTATCACTGAGGGAATGAATTACCTGATTGTCATTCTTTTGTAATTTACAGAATATTCAATTAATAGTTTTATTATGTGCTGGTATTTGGGACTTTTTTCCTCTTTCTCCTCTTTCAGTTGTATTTCCCCCAAATAAAAGTTCATGTTTGTTAAGTCGGCTAGTGTTTTCACCTGTTGAGTTATTTTGGATTAAGTTGGTCACGTGTGCTCAAAATACAAACTTTTTCATCTGTATTGGGGGCATTGTCGGTTGCCATTATTGCTAAGGTTTCTGTTTTGGGGAGTCTTCTGTTCAAAAAGGATTATCAATTCTGTCCTAGTCCATGTAGAATCGAATTAGAAGAAATCAAGTCATCAGTTTTGGGGAAGCAGAAATCTGGTGTTAAGTCAGCAGTACGTGAGCAGCCTCCCAGTTGCCATAATGAGGGTGCATCTGGGAAAAGTACAGGGATAAAGGGAATCCTTAGGGCAGGGTTCTGGGGCCTGCCGTGATACTTTAGGAAGCATGCCAGCTTCCGCATCTCTGTCTTCAGAGGACACGCTTAGACACCCCTCCCTTCTGTGTTCAGCGGCACTTACTGTGCTCCTCTTGAGCCCCTCAACTCTAGAGGTGGCATCTCTGGGGAGTCCTGTCCCCCTGTGATTTAGAAGGATCTTCTCCCTTATTCTCTTTCCAAGAGTCCAGGGAAGGTGTGTTAGAACTCCCCTAAAAGCAGGGATCCACGAGATTGCTTGGAGCACCTGGTGACCTCTGCTCGACAGATGTCCACGGTCCACGTGGATGGTGGGCCTCATCGCATGATGCCTGTGGGGCGGTGTGCACTTTCTCCAGTGCCACGGGCCTGACCTTGGCGCTGTTCCCCGTAGCAGCCCCACTTGTTCTTCTGGGGAATCCTTCCCATAGGGTGTTGGAATTGGAGACCATTCCTATGTTTGCATAGAATATTCCCCAAGCACGAAATGTCCCTCCTTGCCCTCATTCTTGGGAACGAGGCTTATTTCCAGTCCAGCCCCTCTTTAGGAAGCCTTCCCTAACCAACTTCTCAAGCCCCCAATTCCTTTTTTTTTTTTTTTTTTTTAAGATTTTATTTATTTATTTGACAGAGATCACAAGTAGGCAGAGAGGCAGGCAGAGAGAGAGGAAGGGAAGCAGGCTCCCTGCTGAGCAGAGAGCCCGATGTGGGGCTCGATTCCAGGACCCTGGGATCACCACCCGAGCCGAAGGCAGAGGCTTTAACCCGCTGAGCCACCCAGGTGCCCCTCAAGCCCCCAGTTCCTTAAGGGAGGATTTATTCCGTGTATGTTTAACATGGCCTTAAGGATAACGCATGTGGAACTGAATTGAGAGGACGAGGTTTACATCAGCAGATACAGACTAGATCTGATTTTTTAAAAGAAAGCAACACAAAATGGGAGGCATTTTATTTTTTTACTCGACATGCTCAGCTAGGTTTTAGTTGTTTGGAAATCATGAAAAAATGTTTCTGTAGTACACAATGGGAAGTGAAAGTTTGCAATAAACCAGAGAATTTAGGTTGTAAAGAATGTCCTAGCACATCATTTATGCTAAAAGACACAAAGTTAAACTCTCTGGGGTCTTGATGTCTCAGGCTCAACCCCCTGGATATTGCCTTATTTCCTTTACTCTCAGATATATAGTGAGATTTTTTCTCCTGAGGTTCCTTCCTATCATTAATGAATTCTTCCTGCCGCACCCACTCTGTCTGAATTTTTGTTCTTTTTCCCTGTTGGTGTCTGTACCTCAGGTCTTTTTTTTTTTTTTAATTGAGGCTCCTCTGCCAGTTGTTTTTAGGGTCGTGGTGTCCAAGACCTCCCAGGACCAGATCCCGGATTATGTCCTCTTGAGCAAGCCAGTCTCCCTGTGTCTTCCTTCTGTCCCTTTTTAAAGAAGAACTACAAAGTTTGTCTTGCAGGGTGGTGGTTAGAACTTGAGAAGATGTATGTCCCGTGCCTGGTACATGACAGGGACTCTGATGGTAGCTAAGTGGGTGTCTCTTTGCTCCACCCCAGGCCTCGATTCGTCCCCGTGCATCACAGGTGCTCAGTGAGCACCCTCCCCGTGGGTCATCACCCTTTCAAGCAGGGTTACCTTAATCGTCAGTAGCCAAGGGCAGACGAGTGTCCTTAAATGCAGGTTGGCTCAGCTGTTGCAAAGGTGTGTGTCATGCTGGTTACCCAGTTGTAGGTGTGACACTTACAAGATACTAGTCCCACGGCGACAACATCTGTTGGTGTGACACCTAGGAAGCAGGGCCAGAAGAAGTCAGACTTACTCTTCATTGTGTGTGGAGATTGAAGGCTATGTAATTAAGGGAGCCAGAGAACATGGTGAGGACAGAGGACGCTTTCCAAGGAGGTGGGACTTCCACCGCAGCAGTGGTCCTTAATGGTGCCATACTGTTCCAGGCACTGTCCCCAGTAGTCGCCACTATATCACAGGGCCGAGGAGTCACCTGGGGTCCCAGAGGCTGTATCAAGGTGGGGGAGTATGGGGTGGAGAGCAGTCGGCATTTCAGGGTAGGGGAAGAGCACGAAGAGATGGGTAAGGATAAATTTTAAGCACTTTGTGGTGACACCAAAATTTTATTGCCTCTCTCTTTAGGATAAGCAGCACCGGCCGGAGTGAATTGACTGGTGCACGGATGTTGCTTTTCTGCTTTTGGTCATTGTTTTTGAAAAGCCTTTACATGGATTGGATTTTATATGCTTAATTTTGAGGCCAATCACTTCGACAGCCAGGAGGAACTGGAGAGGCAGTGAGTGTCTTGAACAGAATGTAGCAGGCTTAGATGCGGGTCCCTTTCCTGCTCTTACCTGGCCGTGTGACCTTGGGTCTGGCAATGTCACATCACTGAAGGGGAGGTGTTGACCCTGTGTCCGGCTCGGCTGTCTGGCTCCATGGCCTTTTCTCTGTGACTGTTGATGGAACACGTTCTGCGGGGGGTGGTTTTTGTCCCCTGGTCCAGACAGCCGGGCAGTGAGGGTGGCTGACGTGGAGCCCAAGAACTTTGCCCTCCGACCCGGGCTCTTGACTAGGTCAGACTTCTTTGATGTCTTAGCTGTGCCCCTCTTGAGGTCTCTCTGAATTGTGAATATATCTGCACTTCCCATCCTGTTTTTCTTTTTGTCTTGGCTTCAGAGAAGCTTGGAGCTAAATTTATAGTATAGTTGCTGGGTTGGCCAGGATTTTAAATATGTATTTTTTTTTACTTGATGTGATTTTTTTTTTTTTCCTTTTGGTCCTCTTGTTTCTGTGTCCTTTCTTGCATTATCACCTTAAATTCTTTTGAAAAGTAGGTCAGGTATGCATTGAAAAATGATTTCTGAGGGAGGAGGGCCATCACACAAAGGGAAAAGAGATTTGGGTGACTTTGGTCCATGTTGGGGATAGAGCTTGTCTTTAAACTCCCTTTTTTATGTTATTCACTACCAAGTGGTCTAGACAGCACATCTTACTGTCCTCTCATGTGAGGTGATCATCGGGGGGAAGGCGTGCTTCATAAAAATCGGTTTTCCTGATGAAGCTCCTCCTTGGGCAGCCTGCAGTTCTGACCTTGTAGGCAGACCTGGGAGCCCCTGAGGTTGTGGGGCCCACCCCCCGTTCCTTGTCAGGGTCTGAGACTTCTCCCCATGGGGTCCCAAGACCCCTTAGGCTGGGGGTGCAGGGGTGGGGTGGGGTGGCCCCCTCACCAGAGCCGCTGTGGGCTAGTCCTCCTTGGATATGGAAGGAAGCCTGGCGTTTAGAAGTCGCTTTTATTCGCTGGGGACTGGGCACTGACCTAGGTGCTGTATTTTCCGACACTCCACGATGGCGGCGGAGTTGTTGGTAATCACAAGTACAACACATTTCGGAGGAATGCTCTTGAAAAGACTGCTCGTGGCAGATGTGTGCAGCTCTAGTAGAAGAATGGAGGATGTGGGTTACCTTGGGGGCAACGTAAGGAGCACAGTTCCCCTCTCCAGGTTGTGTTCAGCACGCGTCAGAGTCCTTTTGGGACACGTCTTCGCAGTCCTTCCAGATACCTGGGTTTGTAAAGACAGTGTGTCAGATCACTCAGCTTTTGGTGTGCCCCTCCCCCCACCCCCCAGAGATGCCGGAGTTACTTGCAGAAATGATGTGGGAGGGGGTGGAGTGTGTAGGCTGGCCATGCTTACCCACCCCACCCCCCACTCCCCAATGTGGCTATTCCCTTCTGTAACGCAACTGATTGCTTTTCTTTCCAAATTGCTGGCTTAAGCTTTATCTTACCTAATTTTATCTACTCCAGCCTCGTACAGCCAGAGCATCATTAGGGCCTGTGCTCATTCTGTCCCTTCCACTTCTCCTGTGCTCCCTCTGCGTCTCCAGGGGATAGGGACTGGATTTGCATCATCTTCATTTTCTGGCACTGGGAGGTGGCTGGGCTGGCGAGGGCTTTTCAGCCTCTGGAACCTCTCCTTCCTGCGTCCCCCTTGTCATTGTGTCTCATGAACATCTTTTGCTTCCTCTAGGACCCGGTCCCGCCTCCTCTTTCCTCCTCTCTCTCAACCTTGTTTCTTTTGACCCATGTCCTTCCCACCCCTGTCTGCCCTTCTGCTGGCCGCCTGGCTCTCCTTACCTTCTGTCAGATTGACAGGCTCAGTCTTTCTTTTTACTCCAAGCATCTGTTCCTCTGAATCGTGAACTGCAGTTGGTAGAATTAAATATGTAATGTGTTTATTTTAATATCAACATGTCTCTTCATGCACATACTAGTAAGGGACTTGGCTGTCAGCGGGGACCAGACCACTGTCTGCAAATGTCCGCTCCTGCAAGCCCCTCCCCTTGGGACGCTGGTTATGACCCTCATCGGTTCTCTCTCTGTGTGTCTGTCCCTTTGCTGTGTGCACATCTCTGTGTTCTGTCTTTGAGACACACAGAGCTCAGATAGGCTGGCCCATTTTTCTCCCCATAAATCTGTTTGGAAACACACACACACATACACACACACACGCACACGACGAGTGAGGAGGAACGAAAAGGGCTCAGTCAAGAGGCTGCACAGGAGAACCCATAGAGAACTAGCATTTCAGGCCCCCATCTCTATGATCCTTTGACTAGGTCCTGTGCTCGGACAGCCTTGTGTTTGGAACATGGAGTCTGAGCACCCTCCCCTGAGTATTTTGCTGATGCAAAGGAGGGAAGGAGGGAGCAATCCCAGCCTTGCCTCCCTCCCTCGCCTGTGGTCCCTAGTGGTACCCCCTCCCCAAATGGCAGGGAAACCAGCCCAGCTGTGAGGCATCTGTGAGGCATCTGAGCAAAGGGCCAGGAGCCAGAGGGCGCTGCATCAGAATAGATAATGTGGTATTTTCTTGTCACTCCTGTTTCAAGGTAAATAAAAATCTATCTTTGGCTTAGAATTCTTGCCTCCCAGCCTGTGGGGGAATATTGACTGACAAGCATTACCTCCCATGTAGAACAGGCTGGCATGCCGGGCTATAAATGTTGGGTATATCTTCTTAATGTTTTCCACGGAGTGGAATTAGAACACATTGTTTCTTCTGAGGTTATAAAAAGCAAACAAGGATCCCCTTCCTCCCCGACTAGCGGAAAGTAAATGAATACTTGAAATCCTGTCTTATCAGCCATAAAACTTCGATGAGAGCTGGGGCAGATGTACCAGGAGATCATGATCTATCTGGGACCACAGATTTCTATTCCTTTTCTGGAAAAGAAAAACTGCATTTAGACGTTGACAATTCAGTTAAATTTTGCAGGCTATCAAACACAAAGGATACCGGATTAAGTCTCCAGAGTTTCAAGTTTTAGCTCAGGGAGAGGCAAGGCACTTCAGCTCCCCGGGTTCTGGTTTCCTTGGCTCTCCAAGTGGAATAAAAATTCCTGCCTCACAGGTGATGGCAACAATGAAGTGAGAAATTTGTGCCAAGCCCAGAATATGTATTAATAAATACTAGTAACTGATAAGCCTTTGATGAGCCCACTGAAGGCCGGGGGAGGGGGTGGATTTTTTTTGCTTTTTGTTTTTTGTTTTGTTTTGTTTTGCTCTCATTTGTTGATTTCATTTTGTTGTGATACATGGTAACACAGGCTGTTTGTGCCTCTGTGGACACCTGCACTTTGACCATCTTAACTCTACTGTTGTCATGAATTTTTGAAAGGACCATGACTTCAAAAAAGACTGCAGGAATTTTGAATTTCCTTTTTTCTTTGCAAAAGATTTTGAAGCTTAAGTCATGTAATTAATAACAGGGGAGGTTAAGAGTCAAAGATTTTTCTCTTAACGCTGGTCATTTTTCAAGCTGAACTTGGCATGGGTTGAAGCAAATCCATGTCGTCTTGACCATTCACTTTTTTTTTTTTTTTTTAAGCTGAGAAAATAGATTCTATCTCTAATGAAGTAATTGTGAACAGTCCTATTAACATATGGTACTGATTTTTCACAGAAGCATTGTTGAAATGCTTGGAAACTACCGGGTTAAAAGTTGTAAAAATAGCCAACACTCCTTAGAGTGCAGATGGTATCTGCAGACTTGAGGGTCCAAATGGCATGAGAATTGTCTAGAGCAGGGGTCAGCAAACCATGACTCCTGGGCCAAACCCAGCCTGCTGCCTGTTTTTGCATGGCCTGTGGATGAACGATGGCATTTCCCATGAAAAAATGGTTAAAAGAGAATCCAAAGAATAACACTATTCCGTGACATGTAGAAATTATATAAAATTCACGTTGGTGTCCATAAGTAAGGTTTCATTGGAACACAGCCACACCAATTTGTTGACGTATCATCTAAGGCTGCCTTTGTACTATAATGGCAAAATTGAGTATTTGCCTAAAATACTTATTGGCTGGAAATACGCATAAAGAGATTTGCTGGTCCTGGGTCTAGATAGTGAAGAATTTTAGTTCTAATGCTTATTCACTGATCTGTGGCTTCTTTTCGATGTTCAGCTTTTGACTGTAGGGTTTTTTTGTTTTTTTTTTTTTACTTTTATTTCCTATTAATAAAAGTATGAAGAAGACCAGGCATGACCCCTTAATGCCACTATGCAGACTACCCTGTTCAACATTTTTGATGGCAAAAAATAAAAATGCTCAGAGTAAATCATTTCTCAAATGAGTTAAGAAAGATATAAAAACCTATTCCTGTATTTTCCCTACCCCAATTCCTCTATGCAAAGGTAGCACTGTTAATAATTTAACATTCCAAACATTTGTGGGGAGGGGGGTACTATTCAGAATATATGTGTGTGTTCTTTTTTAAAAAGCTTCACTTAGCATGTTTAATTTACTGTAAACACACTTCTTAATTATTTAACCTTTTATTATGAAGTTTCAAAGGTATATGTGATAAGACAAGAAAGTGTAATGAATGAACCCCATGAACCCATCATTCAGCTCCAACCTTTCAAATGATGGCCGAATCTTGTTTCTTTTATGGAATTCACTTCCCACAATGAAGCAAAGCCCAGTTACTTCATTTTATCTGTAAAGATTTCTGTACATATCTCTAAAAGATTATGATTTTTTTAAAAGATTTTATTTGCGAGAGAGAGTGAACATGAGTAGAGGGGAGGGGCAGAGGGAGAAGGAGAAGCAGTTTCCCCACTGTGTAAGGAACCCAATGCAGGACTCGATCCCAGGACCCAGAGATCCGTGACCTGAGCCGAAGGCTCAGATTGTTAGAAAATAATCGCAGACCATTAACATACCTAAAAAACAAACAAACACCCACCAGAACAAACATTAATACCTTAATGTAAGTTCAAACACTGAGTATTACTTTGTTGTTGTTGTTTTTATCCCTCTCATTTATCTTTCAAATAATTTCTTTTACTCTTTGAGTCAGGATCTGGATAAGGTTCATGCAGGGTGATTGGTAAACCTGTATGTTCCCTCTAGACCTCTCTTTTTTCTTCCTACTTGGCACTTACCGTCCAAAGAAAAGAGGTAATTTCTTCTGTCCTGTTTCACATCCCTGTAGTTATGTTTGATGGTCCCTCTGTCCTCTGATTAGCTAGTTGGATCTGAAGCCTGCGTCGCATTTAAGATTCATTTTATTTTTATTTTTTGCGAGGCTACTTTATAGATGATGTCAGATCCTTCCAATAGGGGGCACTTAACATCTGGTTGCCTCTGTGTGATGTTAGCGCTGGTTGGTGTTTACCGTACATGTAGTCATTCAGTATGGGTCGTAAAATGGTAGTTCTGTTCTAGTTCTGTCACTGCTTTGCCATTTATCAGCAGAAATATTTGATTTTTCTTATACTATTCCTGAAAGCATTGAAGTTCATGATGCTCAAAGGGTCCCTGTTTTGGCCACTTTTAGCCTTTTCAGGTTGGTCCCTGAGTGTTTTTACCATGAGCCCAGTAGTTTTGATAGCTTTCTTTGTATGTGGTGTGACAGGATGTTTTGTATTCATCTTCTAATGTTTTGCCCTAGATCTAGAATTGACCATTTCTACAAGGAGTCAGCCCTGTTTCTTTTTAGCCGTGAAATTGTATTTCAAGACTACCATCAAGGCTCGAAGGTGCATATCTATAAACAGAATTTTCATAGTAAAAAACACACATAGAAAATACAGCACTTATGTAACCACCCCCTCCGTGTCTAGAAGTAGAACATGGCAGAAGCTCTTAAGTATCCTAGTGGATCCCTTTGTGGCAGTCCTCCCTTTCTTCCCCTCAAAGTAACCACTGTCCTGACTTTTATGGGAATCACTTCCTTATTCTTTTTTATCGATTATGTACACATCCCCAAGCAAATAGAGCTTGGTTTAGTCTCCTTCTGCATTTTTATGCAGATGGGTCATTTTGCATGAATTCTTTTGTATCTTCTTCTATTCAATTTGTTTTCATTTTCTTTGCAGTATGGTATTCCATAGGGTGAATGAACAGACCACAGTTTATTCTCTTACTGATGTCCGTTTGAGTTGTTTCTGGTTTCGAGTGGTTTAAAAAATGCTGAGACTATTTTGTATCTGTTTTCCGGTGTGCGTGGGCGATCATTTCTGAAGGATATATCTAGAAGTAGAATTGTGGGGTCAAAAGGTGTATTTTCCCCCTCCACAGAGTTGTACCAACTGATACTCTCCCCAACACTGAGTGTTCTCTTGCCTCACATCCTTGCCCACATCTGGGATGGTCAGACTTTTACCCTTCCTGCCAGTCTGTTGATTCAACATGGTATCTCTCAGTGACTTTTGTTCCCTGTTTTCCTGATTACCAGTGAGGTTAAACATTTTTTATATGTTCAATCGATTATTTGGATTTCTTTCTTTGGGAAGTCTCTGTTCAAGTCTTTGGCTCATTTTCCCTCTGAGTTGTTTTTTTTTTCTTTCCTATTGAGTTATAGGCATTTTATATGTATTGGATACAGATTCTTATGGGCTGTGTGTTGTGAATGTCTCCTTCCATTCTGTGGCTTTTCACATTCTTTATGGTGCCTTTAGATTAGCACAAGTTCTCGTGCCCCTTAGGTCTTATTTTAGGAGTCTTTCTCAGACCTGAACTAGGTTAGGACATATAATATAGGTACCAAATAGTTTATCTCCCAGAAGAGTCTATAGTTGAGTATACATCCTAAAGGACAGGAAGGCAAGCAAATGCTTAAGGGTGCTACCACCTGAGCACAGAGAAGCCTCTTCTGATGGCCGCCATGTTCTTTTTGACAACTAATTTCAGTGTGCTTGGGGTTCCTGAGTAATCCTCTCCCAAGAAGGAACTCTGACCAGCCTTTGGATTTTCAATTTTATTCAAATTAAAATGCATTTCCTACCTCTTGTTTTAGTAATTCTTCAAGTATAGCTATTTCTTTTCCAATATTTCCTGAGCACCTTCCTTCCAGGGAATAGCTGATGCTGTGAAGGAGGTGGAGGGTTGGTGACGAGAGTACTGTTGGTCCTGAGACAGTTTGCCAGAAACGGACTTTGACCATGAACTGGGTTTAACTCTCTTCAGGACATCATTGAAATCCAAACAGCTGAGCCAGTCACCAAATACCACATACTGGATAATTCCATTAACATGAAAGTCCAAAATAGGGAGGCCTATAGGGACAGATATTAGATGAGTGGTTGCTTAGGGCGAGGAGCTGGGGGGATTCTGGGGTGATCCCTAAAGGGTACAAAGCTTCTTTCTGAAGTGATGAAATGTTCTAAAACTGACTGTGGTGAGGGACGCACATAGCTGTGAATATACTAAAACCCATTGAATCGTATATTTTAAATGGGTGAATTGTATGGGAATTCAATGAAGTTGTTAATTTTTTTTTTATTTTTTACATTTTTTAAGTGCAGCTGTTTTTCCTTGGTTGGCTCAGTGAGGTTTTCCCTGTAAGTTCCATGGTTACTGAAAAGAATGGGTGATACTGAATTCCCAGGTTTGATGTCCGTGAACTAGCTGGTTTACTGGCCAACAGATAGGAAAGGAGCTGTGTGATTCCTTTCTTTACTCCATGACTCAGTGTTGTTCAGAGGCTCTTTTTTTTTTTTTTGATTTTTTTTTTATTAAAGTATAATTAGCATACTGTGTTATATTAGTTTCAAGTGTACATTGTAGTGATTCAACAATTGTTTACATTACTCTGTGCTCATCCCAATAAGTGTACTCTTAATCCTCCCTCCGTCCCCCAACCCTGCAACCACCAGTCCTCCATAGCTGTGAGTCTGTATTTTTTTTTTTGTTTTTGTTTTTTTGTATTTCCTTCTTGTTCAGAAACGGCTCTTGCAGGTAGAGGTCAACATTTTTTTTTTTTAAATTTAAATTTTAGTTAAACATATAGTGCAATATTGGTTTCTGGAGTAGAATCCAGTGATTCCTGACTTACAAACATCCCCAGTGCTTATCACAAGTGCTCTCTTTAATACCCATCACCCATCTAGCCCATCCCACACGCAGCTCCCTCTGTCAACCCTCAGTTTGTTCTCTGTTGTTAAGAGTCTCTTCTGGTTTATTTACCTCTCTTTCTTTCTTTTTTTTTCTTTCTCCCCTTCCCATGGGTTCATCTTTTTTTTTTTTTTCTTAAATTCCACATGAGTGAGATGATACAGTATTTGTCTTGTTCTGACTGACTTATTTCACTTAGCATAATACACTCTAGCTCCATTAGTGTCCTTGCAAATGGCAAGATTTCATTCCTTTTGGTAGCTGAGTAATATTCATATATATATATGTATACACACACACACACACGGTGTATATATAATGTATATATTATGTACAGTGTATACAATGTATAATATATATACCACATCTTCTTTATCCATTCATCAGTTGATGGGAATTTGGGCTTTCTCCATGGATTGGCTAACTGTAGATAATGCTGCTGTAGTCATTGGGGTGCATGTACACCTTTGAACCTGTATTTTTGTATCCTTTGGATAAATACCTAGTCGTGCAATTGCTGGGTCATAGAATAGTTCTATTTTTAACTTTTTGAGGAACCTCCTTACTGTTTTCCAGAGTGTCTGCACCAGTTTGTGTTCCCACCAACAGTGTAAGAGGGTTCCCCTTTCACCACATCCTCGCCAACACCTCTTGTTTCCCGAGTTAATTTTAGCCCTTCTGACTGGTGTGAGGTGGTATCTCCTTGTGGCTTTGACTTGTCTTTCCCTGATGATGAGCAATACTGAGTCTCCTTTCATGTGTCTCTTAGCCATCTGGAAGTGTTTGGAAAAGTATCTATTCATGTCTTCTGGCCACTTCATTGAATTATTTGGTTTTTGGGTGTAGAGTTTGATAAATTCTTTATAGATCTTGGATGCTAACCCTTTATCAGATCTGTCTTTTAGTTTTGTTGATTGTTTCCTTTGCTGTGTGAAGTTTTCCAAAAATTTCTCTAGATATATTTTTTAAAAGATTTATTTGACAGAGAGAGAGAGAGTGCATGAGCATGAGAGCATGAGAGCAGGTGAGCAGGGGGAGGGGCAGAGGGAGAGGGGGAGAGAGAGAATCCTTAAGCAGACTTCCCACCAAGGGCTCCATCCTAAGACCCCAGGATCATGACCTGAGCTGAAATCAAGAGCCAGCTGCTCAACTGACTGTACTGCCCAGGTGCCCCCAGAAACTTTCTATTGATGAGGTCCTCCTGATAGCTCACTTCTGCTTTTGTTGTGCTTGCCTCCAGTGCGTGTCTAGCAAGAAGGCGCTGTGGCTGAGGTCAAAGAGGTGGCTGCCTGTGTTCTCCTCTAGGATTTTGATGGATTCCTTTCTCACATTGAGGTCTTTCATCTATTTTGAGTGTATTTTTGTGTGTGGTGTAAGAATGTGGTCCAGTTTCATTCTTCTGCATGTGACTGTCCAGTTTTCTTAACACCATTTGTTGAAGAGATGGTCTTTTTTTCCATTAGACATTCTTTCCTACTTCGTTGAGGATTAGTTGACCATAGAGTTTTGGGTCCATATCTGGGCTGTCTATTCTGTTCCCATTGATCTATGTATCTGTTTTTGTGCCAGTACCATACTGTCTTGATGATGACAGCTTCATAATAGAGCTTGAAGTCTGGAAATGTGATGCCTTTAGCTTTTTGTTTTTCAGGAGTGCTTTGGCTATTCAGGGTCTTTTGTGATTCCATACAAATTTTAGGACTGTTCTAGCTCTGTGAGAAATGCTGGTGGTAATTTGATCAGGATTGCTTTAAATGTGTAGATTGCTCTGGTTAGGATAGACATTTTAACGGTACTGGTTCTTCCAATCCATGAGCATAGAATGCTTTTCCATTTCTTTGTGTCCTCATTTCTTTCATAAGTGTTCTATAGTTTTCAGAGTATAGATCTCTTTGCCTCTTTGGTTACATTTATTCCTGGGTATCTTATGGTTTCTGGTACAATTGCAAGTAGGATTTATTCCTTGATTTCTCTTTCTGCTGCTTCATTATTGGTGTATAGAAATGCAACAGATTTCTGCACACTGATTATCATTAATATGAACTTTAAATGCTATCCCCAATTTCTCAGTAAACCTTTTCTGTTGCCCAGGGGGTGTGGAGGTAAAGAACTTCAGTGCCTGCAGTTGAGTTAGTATTTGTCATTCCCCAAATGTGCAGGGTTCAGGGTCCTCTCATTGGATAGGTGAAGGGTATATACCCAGGAATTGATGTGTATATATTAGGTTTTAATGCCTGCCTGTTCTTATGTAAGAACTCTGGGATTGCCCAGGAATCTAGTACCTGCCTGAGACCTGTGAATAATAACTATCCTAATAATAGCTAACACTTATTGATTGTTTATTATGTGCTAGGCTTGCACATTTAAAAATTGTTATAAAAGCAGGAAAAATGTCTGAGAGGTTCTCATCAGTAAGTGATGAAGGCCCTCCTCATTTCATGGGTGAGGAAGCAGAGATTCAGAGAGGTTAGGTTTCTTGCCCAGCATCACATAAGGGGTCGATTCACACCCAGATCCGTCCATACTTTCTCTTGTCAGGGAAGAGGAGGCAAGGACTCAGTATCATTTTTATGACCCAGATAATACAAATTAAAAGACAAGGAAAAGCACAAAGAAGAAAATAAAAAGTCACCCATAACTCTACCACTTGGGCATGCCCATTGTTACTATTTCTGTGTACTTTCTTCTAATCTGTTTTTATGCTTTCTGATTTATTTTTACATCCATCAAAACTCAGCCCATCGTTGAAGGCTGTTGCTAATTCATTAAAGGACCTTGGATAGGACGAGTCATAAATCAGGATGTTTTGTGGGCTGGAGGACTGGTGGGCGGGGGAAGACCTGACAAATTCAAACGATGGTCCAGCCAGAAAAGGTCTTACTTGTTCCAAAGTGTCCTTCCAGTCTTTCTCCACTCCCCCAAATGGTGGACTGTCTCTCCTGGGAAACATTTAAGGAAAAAGCCCTACAAAGGGGCCACCTTCTGCAGCCCATACAGAAAGGACCCTATGGAAAAGTGAGGGCAGACTGGCACTGCTTTGAGATTGCCTGGATGTGAGAGGTGGAGGTGTGGGGCAGGTTCTGGCTGGAGGCTTCCTGAGACAGATGGGACTGCGGCTGGCTTTCAGCCAGTTGAAAACCTGCAAATCTGAGAGTGAAAGTTCTGTGTACTATGAAAAGGTCGTGAGAGCCTCTAGTCCTGGGAGGATCTAGGTGAGGGGGGGAAATCAGTTGGGACTTTGCCCGATGAGTCACCTGTCATTTGCCTGGTGATTGGTGGGGGTCACCGGTGGTTGTGTCCACTCCCAGTGCAGGGGTTTGGCAGGAAGGGATGGATTAGAGCTTCCTTTCTGAATTAATATCAAAAGAAGAATTGCATCTGTGAGCTGAGCTGCATCTCCTGTGTGCGTAGCTGTGAGGGGCCAAGTAGTGGACGGAGACGTTGGAAGGGAGCCGGGTGTCAGTATGTTTTAAGGGTCCGATCCTGGTGTTCCACAGTAACTGTTCTGATCTCAGCAGTGCTGCCTTTGAATATGTGATCTGGCAGAATGCTCAGTCTCTGGTTTGTAGAATGTGGGGCCACCCACGGCACCTGCCTCACTAGTTCCCAGGTTCATGAGAGGGCAAAGTGAGATAAGGCACAAAACCATGTAGCCCAGTGCCTGGCATGCAGTAAGGGCTCAGTAAAAATGAGCTGATGGTTTGTAATTCCACAGAAGGGGGAGAGATGGACATGAAGGTTGGAAAATTACTGATTCTTCCCTTTGTGTTCACAAAAAACCATGCTGTGAGTCTTTAGGCAAATCACTTTAATGTTTTGGGCCTTAGTTTCCTCAACAGTAAGATGCCGGGTGGTTCTAAAAATGATCTTAGATTCAACCCATGATTACAATTCTATGAGTCTGTAGTACTTTTTTATTTTTGTTATAACATTCATAATTACAATTTTTCCCCCCCCGGGGATAAGTTTTAAGACCTACTCTCTTAGTGACTTTCAAATAAGCAGTGCTGTATTATTAAATAGTGTTGTCATGCTATCATTATATCCCCAGGACTTATTTTTTTTACAACTGGAAATTTGTACCTTTTGACCGTTACCCATTTTGCCCACCTACCCCCTCAATATACAATTATGTAAAAGTGTGTCTTAGTTGAATGCAAAGTTCTTAGAGTATTTCCTTGTATGCACCTCCCCATGACATTGACAAGGTGATGACTATTCCTGCCATCTTCTGCAGACCTTGGTCCCCCAAGAACTCAGAGATTTTGAGAGAGAGCATTTTCTAGAAAGTTAAGGCTAGATTCCTTTAACATGAACTTTTTAAAAAAACATGGATGCACCTTGATGGTTTTTTGACCTTGTCTTGAAACAGAGCCAGAGAGGGGTTCTTGGAGAGGTTGGGCGAGGGTTTCAGGAGGAGGGACTCCCTGGAGCTTCAGGCTAGGACTGTCCTTAGCGGAGCAGTGACTTAAGAGGCTTCTGGCTGCTCAGAGGTCATGCTGGTATTCTTCAGAGATGAAAACAATATCATGGGGTTGGGGGTCAAGAACAAGTGGAAGGGCCTGTAAAGACTGACCTCAAAAATCCCTGGTTATTACCATGTAAAAATTCGATTTGTTTGATGCAATTAGCCAAATCTGGACACTTTATTCTTATTCTCAAAGCAGCTGGGATTCAGCACGGATGATAAAGCCGCGTTGGGGGCCAGGGGCAGGGAGGAGGCCCTCTGGCAAGAGTGGAAAGGCCAGATTGTTTCTGTTGTGTGCCCTGATGTAATTCTTTTTCTCATGCCTTCTTGGTTTATCACTTTCCATTTCACACACACTTCTTGTAAAGCAATTACAGAAGCGGGGAGAAACAGGCAGAAGCAGTGGGAATTCGTGCGTCTGGAGTGGATAACGGGCTTCTGCATCCAGGGCTTCGGCTGACGGAGTGTGCAGTGTGCAAGGATGGGAAGAGGAGAGATTCCTTCCGAGAGGAGTGGCCGTGGCCACCAGGGGTCATGACTATTGCATCCTGGTCTGCTTTGGCCTGTCCTGCCAGCACCTGAGTCCCTTCTAAGCTGTCTCCTGGCTGCATGGGGACAGAGGCTGCCATGGAAGTGGAGAGCTTGTAATTTAGCTGTTAGCACTGCTCAGCCAGGGAAGGTCCAGCTTCGGCTGCTCCCTCCGGTGCTGGAAGGGAGATGCAGATCTGGGGCAACTTGCTTCAGGATTTGGAGTCGGGTTGACACCAGGAGTCCATAGAGGAGTGGGTCAGGACTTGAGGTGCGGGTTCCTCAAACCAAACCGTGTCCGTCCCTGATGTGCAGGCCCGGAGTATTTTCTTATTTCGTGGTCAAGGCGCAGATTCAGTTCTGTCCTTGGTTTTGTGTTTCAGAGCACCTTTTGGCTCAGCCTGCTGGTGATGGTCTGCCCACAACCATAATTTAGCCCTTGAAAGGCCATGAGAGCCAGGATTTGGCAGGCAGGGAAGAGAAGCCAACTCCAAAGAGTTCCTGTTGCCCTTAGGGTGGGGCGTGTCTTCATTTCTTGTCCCCGGGCTCCTCCTCCCTGCCACACCCCTCTGTCCTTCCTGCTGGCAGGTTGGCATTCTAGAGCTCAACTCACTAGCCCGACCTCCTCAGCCTGACGTTAGTACAGCCCATCCTGGGAGACCATGGCCAAGGAAATGCACAGAAAACAGCTGGCAAGTGGCTGACTCCTCTGAGTTTAAGTTTCTTTATGATGGGAATGAGGATACCCTTATATGACATGGTTAAGAAGAAACACATGCCAACGTTATTCAAATGACAAAACATTTACAAACGTAAGATGGCGTTTTCTTTATTTCTTTTTTATTTTTTTAAAGATTTTATTTATTTGATAGAGATGACAAGCAGGCAGAGAGGCAGGCAGAGAGAGAGAGAGGGGAGCAGGCTCCCCGCCGAGCAGAGAGCCCGATGCGGGGTGATGCGGGGCTTGGGGCTCAATCCCAGGAGCCTGGGATCCTGACCTGAGCAGAAGACAGGCACTGAGCTCCCCCAGGTGCCCTAGGGCTTCTGTTTTGTGATTCCTTTTTGATCCCATTAACTATTCTGTGTAAGGAAGCAGCGGGATTTGTTACTCCCCCACCCTCCCCCCAACTATTTTACATTTTATGAGTGAGGGGAAGGAGGCTCCTGGATGTTGAGTGACTTGTCCAGGGTTATTTACTGAATAATTGCCAAGATATGTCCTGCACCTGGGCATCCTGAGTCTGGCCCAACAGCCTGGCACTGGGTGCCGAGTACCGAGCACGAAGGCTCCTAGGCCTGGCACGCTGGCTGCCCTCCTCATTCACGAGCTTCGTGGGCAGGGCAGCTGGCAGGCAGGCCCTCTACTGGGGGGTGAGAAATGTCATTAACAAGGGAGATGGGGGCTCCCGTTCCCTTGGAACATACAGTGTAGTGGGAGGGGAGACAGACTTTAATTATTAGTGTCAGCTGGTCCCTTTCTCTTCACTCTGTGAACATGCTGGGGCCAGGGGTGGAGAGTGATTTGGTCCCCTCACCTTGGATTTTGTCTGTCTGCTTCGGAGGGAATCCTGGGATGACTGCTTAGCTGGGTGTCTCAGGGAGGTCCTTGTGTGTCTTTCCTCAAGACTTTGTGTACTTGGTGGTTGGAGACCATGGGGGTTTTGCAAGTGTGGGTGAGGGGAGCATTGAAGCTGGGAAGACCTAGGGAGGTTTCTCCAAGGAGGTGCATCTTATTTTGTTTTTATTGTAAGTTTGACGTGTACAGCTTTAATTTGACATGTGTGTAACTACAGAGTGATCGCTGCTGCACATGTACTTACCATTCATCACCATCTTAAAGATGATGACTGTGGTCCCTTGGAGGGCAGTGCCTGTCCCACCAGCTGCCATGATCCACAGTGGGACCTTGGCAGCTTTCATTGAGATCTGTCCTCCTACTTGTGAAGTTTTTGTACCGGTGTGCTTGCTCTGAGTAGAGCTGGAGATGACAAAGCCATCAGGCTCTGCCTTTGTCCCTCTAACATTCTCTCCTTACCAAAGCTTTCCCCTAAGGGAGTAGTAAAATGTGACCACTTGCTGGGCAGCCTTTCCAGCATGAGCAGGAGGTGTGGTTCCAGAACAGAGGAGCATCAGGCTAAGGGAGATTATCCCAGATTTCACAGCTAAGTGGGTGGAAGGGAGGTCTGGGCTCATTAAGTAGAGAGTGTTCCCCCCACCCCATCACAGAATCAAGGTACTTTGCAGATTTCTCTGTGGTTTGGTGTTCAGCTTCCTCTCTTGATCCTTTGATTCATTCCTCCTTGTGTCTTGCCTTTGCTCTTCCTCTTTGCACTTTCTCTGATGAAATGTGGTTTGGCAGAATGGTTAGAAAGAATCATGTTAAAGACACGAGCTTTGTGGCTACCGATGGTGCACAAAGTAACGGGTGGGGAATATACACCGTGGCCGTGCTCCTCCGCAGACCGTACACTTCCAGAGCGCTGAAACGGAAACTTATCCGTTATACACAACAAAGCTTCTCTTTTATTTTTGAAAATCCATTTGAGAAGGAAGTTCTCTGAAATGTATTACATGTTACACATACGGCGCCTTCCTGAGCAGCCCACTGGAAACCTACCGTGATGTTTTTGTCTATCACGCGGGGTCACAGGAGCGTCCAAGGTTCTGTTCTCCTGGAGGAGGGACGCCTTGGGCGTGTTGGCCCCTTACAGCAAGTGGCTCTGCTCTCCTGCTTCGATGATTCTTGTATCTCTCCCCTCAGCCCCTGGTCTGTTACGTGTTACCATTACTTAACAGTTTTTCTCTCCTCCTAATTCGCGTGTTCAGGAACAAGAGAGCAATTGTTCAACCATAAACATCTTTTTGAAAAAGAAATTGGCAGTGAGCAGGTCACATGGCTACCTGACCCAATTACAGAGGAAAACCTGATGATGGTTCGTGGGGAGTCCAGGAATGCAGACTGGGAGACTGAGCCGCCCCCGAGTGTCATATAGGCTGCTGAGGGGGAGACCCGGGCTGGGAGAGGGGGCATCAGTTCTTAACCCCGCACATTGGCTCCAGGGTCACTGAGCACGTCACTTGGGGCCCTTGCCCATCTTTGTCATCAGGGAACCTCAGAAACACAAAGGAGGACTGGCCCACTCTTCTGAGCCCCCTGGTCAGGTGCTGTCACTCCCCAGGTCAGGATAAAAAGTCCCAGGTGCAGAAAGGATTCTCGCTACTGCTGCTGCCACCTGCAATCACCAGCAGCCCCGGAAGGGCATCCCAGGCTCTCCCCGGCCCCTACTCCACCCTGGTCTCTCCCAGGATGCCCTTCCCTGGGGGGCCATCCTCCGGGTCAATGCCACACACCACCGCTCCTCCCAGCGGCTCTGCAGAGGTTCCAGACAATGTCCGGCTGCTGTCATCCTTCTGTGTAGCCATGTGACACCTCGATTTTAACACCCTTCCATCACATACAGACATGCAGAACTGCTCAGGAGGAAAAAAATAATCCTTTGAGTACTGGAAGGGAAGAAGACCTCTCTCCCATTCTAATTTACTCTAAAGGCCATACTGAACAGACCGCATGAGACCATCATTAATAGAAAAACTACCAATTTAGAATTTATCATAAACTAACCTGAAAGAGGTTTACAAACCACTTCTGTGCTAGCTACAAAGAAAATGCTTGAAAAGTCAATGGAGAACATGAAGACTTTTTTTTTTAAACACACAAGATTCCAAAGACAAGTAGAACAACCTCGAAGGCATCAACTTTTGGGGACACCTGTGTGGCTCAGTTGGTTAAGCATCTGCCTTCGGCTCAGGTCATGATCCTGGGGTCCAGGGATCCAGCCCCACATCAGGCTTCCTGCTCGGCAGGAAGTCTGCTTCTCCCTCTGCCTCCTCCCCCAGTTTTACTCTCTCAAATAAGTATCACCTTTCAGAGAATTTTCTAAGTTAGTGGTTTACATTTAACCACCACTGCTGATCACAGCGCTCTTCAGAGCAAGTACTCACATACCTACATATCCAGCCACGCTCATTTAAGACCTAATACAGCAGCTCCACAGAAGGTCCCAGACTAGAAGTTCTGTCCAATGTCCTTAACGCCCTCATTTTAAATTGGAGGAGCTGGGCCCAGTAAAAGTCAACATTTCTGGGGTCAACATCTCAGGGACCTGCAGAAATTTGACAATAGGGGCAAAACTATAGAGCTTCAATCTACTGACAAGTCACCTCCAGCTGGGTTCACCATATCCACAGGGTTTCAAGGGCCTCTGCACACGTATACCCACTCGCATCTGTGGCTGCTGCTGCCATCTGACAGAAGCAATGTAAATGGATTTCAGTGAAAGCACATCCAAGTTTAGGACAATTAGGCTGCATAAATGAACACAAATTATTGTGACATCAGTACACGTGACAACCAAAAAAATGATACTGTACTCAGCTGTCCTCTGCAGAGCTGAACCCCAAGCAGCAGGGAGAAGACTGCATTTGCGTTTTGATTTAATTTATGGACTGTTTCTAGCATTCTCAATGCCTTGTAAGGGTTCTGAAACAGCACAAGGATTTATGAAGCCCTGTAACCAATAGGACTATTTATTTAACAGTCCCCTATTATTCAAACTTTTTGCTGCTTACTGCTCCACAACCCCCCCACACCAATTATTTTTAATTAATGATATTCAGCAAGTACAACAGAAGCCCCCCATGGAGTCCTGGTGAATTAATTTCCTGTATTTCAGGCAAGGATAGGTGTTTGCTTTCACGGCTGCCCATTTCCCTCTTCTGTCAAACGAGGATGATATTCTCTATCTCCTACAGCTGGAAACACTCATGGGTAGCCCCGCTGCACTGCCTAGAATAAGAACCCACTCTATGGTTGAGCATCGATTTCTAGATAAATTGCTCTCTTGTTCCTGAACACGCGAATTAGGAGGAGAGAAAAACTGTTAAGTAATGGTAACACGTAACAGACCAGGGGCTGAGGGGAGAGATACAAGAATCATCGAAGCAGGAGAGCAGAGCCACTTGCTGTAAGGGGCCAACACGCCCAAGGCGTCCCTCCTCCAGGAGAACAGAACCTTGGACGCTCCTAACTGTGACCCTGCGTGATAGACAAAAACATCACGGTAGATTTCCAGTGGGCTGCTCAGGAAGGCGCCGTATGTTTATTTCATGGATCATTGTGAAGATTCTCTGTGGATATGCGAAAAAATGGTTCTAGAAGGTTGGATAATTTTTCATTTGCTCTTTGCGACTGGTGGTCTTTTGGTCTTCCTTGTGGTCCGTGATTGTCGGCGTTTACAGAGCTGCTCTCTTGCTGTCTTTTATTTTATTGCTTTGTGTCTGAGGTGAACCACTGGAGAGGTATCCAGACCCATATGAGTCCAAACCCACCTGAGAGGTGGTGAGGGGGAAAATAGATTTTTGTGTTAGATATTTTAGTAAGGGAGGGGAGAAGGAGAGAGGGACAGACCAAGACCTAAACGTGTTTACTTAAATGAGCAATTATATCCTTAACTTGGAGATGGAAATTTGTTTGGAAATTTGTTTTGTCAGCTTCCTCT
The DNA here is from genome assembly GCF_010015895.1 of Lontra canadensis. Taxonomy (NCBI): domain Eukaryota; kingdom Metazoa; phylum Chordata; class Mammalia; order Carnivora; family Mustelidae; genus Lontra; species Lontra canadensis. Next base: position 11,390,026 of record NW_022631029.1, read on the forward strand.
GAAATAAATAAAATTACAGGGATGATATCATTCCGTTTAAGATGTTTGAATAGGTATCAGGGCAGAGTGATTAGGGCCTAATTGTTTGCCAGATTTTCTTTAAAGCTACATTGTCTTGGGGGGGATTTCTATGCCAAAAAACATCTTAAATTGATGAACATATAGTTCTCCTCCTTACTTATTTTGGCCAGTGTTTAATTAGATGACTGTTTTCATAGTTGAGGAAATACATTTGCATTGGGCCCGTGCCACAGGGTGCCAGATTTCAAGCCCGGAAAAAAATGTTCTCCCTCTGTTTAGTGCTGATGTACACCTCAGTTGCACGGGAGCAGCGCTTTTCCTCTGCCAAGGTCACATGGCGACTTTCCAGGGGGTTGATTGGCTTCCCAATGGCGCAGGTTTCAGGTCGAGTACCCCTGCTTGCCCTCCCTCCATCCCCAGCTTGCCTTCCATCCAGGGGAGTGGTGAGGCTTTTAAGCCCATCCTCAGTGCAGTCTTCTGAAGAGGGGTCCAGGGTCCTGAGTGTCTGGGCTCCATCTGGGGCTAGAGGCAGTGGGGTGGGGGTGGAGGGGGAGAGGGTACAGCAGCATGTTGCTGCCCAGTGGCACAACCTGACCTCCACCTTGTACCCACTCTTTCACGGCCGCTGGGCGAGACTTACCAGCCCCCGGGTTTATGCACTTGCTCACGCTAGGTGCTTGTAAATGAACGGTGAGGTATTTACTTTTTTGCCACCGACTGTATTGGGGTGGCAATTGGGGTGACTGTATTGGGGAAGATAAACCATAATTTTCCTAAAACCACAGTCAGGCTTACAGTGGTCACCTTCCGAGGATCTTGGCTGACCGCCCCCCCCCCCCCCCCCCCCCCCCCCCCCCCCCCCCCGGTCGGGCACCTCAGCTGGTTCCCTTTTCAGCCAGGGCGTGAAGGCGAGGCTCCTCTCTAATAGTCTGTCCACCCCTGACAAGCTGGTCCTCCGTCCTGCCCACTCCCTGCTCCACCCTTGCACGGTGGCTGGGCTGCTGCTCCTCCCAGAGCAGCAGCTGATGGGAGCCTCGAAGGCAGGTGGCTTCAATGGTGGCTGGGTGACTTCTCCCAGATGCCCCGTCTGCCTTACCTGGAAGAGTTTGTCTCTTCAGGGGTTACAGGTGGAGTGCTGGGAATTATTTTCAGTTGTCTTTTCTGCACCTAACAGTGTAGAGGTGGGATATGGGGTCTTGGCTGGCTAGAGAAGAGCAAGGACAAAGGCAAGGGCTCTTGCTGGGGGAAGGAGGGGTGTGGGGGGGGTCCGGTTCCTGCTCGTTCTTCTGGTATCCCCTTACTGACCTGCCAGAGCCCACTCTTCCATCCAGGGGTAACCTCACTCCCAGGGCAGCACGGCACCACGCCCTACGAGAGGGCAGCCTGCTGGCATTTCTTCGGCTTGCCCATGTCCCTTGGGATTATGTAGGTGAGGTTCTGTGCCTGGCCGTTTTATTTCACTTCTTGAGGATAGTGGGCTTACCTTTTCTCTCTGCTTCTCTCCAACTCGGAGCCCACGACCGAGAAGCACCAGGATTTTGTGGATCGTCCTTTGCCCCTCCACTGAGTGGGGGTGGGGTCAGGAGCTCTGCTGCCCTGCTCTTCCCACCAGATTGCTTTCCTGTTCTTGACATAGGAAATGTAAGCTTTATTTCTGTTTCTTGTTTGACTGCTCTTGGGGTGTGTGTGTCTATGCCCATATGTGAACTTTTTTCCTGTCTTATCTTGATACTACAAAGTCAAAAAAAAAGGTAACAGGTTTCCACTTTACCCTCTTCTGAATTTGGAACAGCCATATACACGTTAAAAGGATTTACTAAGCCTGTGAATTTTCTTCCTTTGTGAACTGTAGACTTCTTTAGGCCAGGAACTACAATTCCCCGTGTGTACCTATACCTGCTGAGTGCTTGTAATAAACACAGCCTGGGTGATTCCATGCTGAACCTAGAGGAGAGCAGCTAGTTTTGAGTTAACGACTCCCAGGCACGCGAAGTGATTACTCGCTGATAGGAAGCGAGCTGCGTGTACACATATGAAAGCAGGAACACGAAGAACTGCTACGAGACACCCATTTCAGCTTAGGAAACAGAGTTCCATGTTTTATGTTAACATATTCTAGTTGACGCAGTGATTCAGAATGGTGATTCAGAATGGCCGTGGTACCAATTAGTGGAGCATTTTAGTGACTTTTTAAAGTGCATTCCTAGTTTTTCTGACTTGATGAATCAGGCGAGGCTTGTATGCCGCACAATCCCTGTCTCTCCATTATCAAGTTGCACGGAAATGTGATGCTCTCGTCATAGCAGCTTGTCTGTCTGCTTCAGCAGCTGTGAGTCTCCAGGGGCTCACAGCTGTCCTGTTCCCTCTCCCACTCTGAGAACAGGTTCCTACCTCAGACCACATGTACCTTCTGCTGGTTGTGGGGGAGCTATCACCAGCACTCCGTCCACTGCCCCATTCCTACTGCTGGTGGGGGCTACGACGGATGGACGCTCGTACATTGGACCCTTGTCTGAGCAGTTTACACATATTGTCCTGTTCAAACATTACAGACCCTCCATGAGGCAGTGATCACGATTAATCCCTAGTTTCTGGGGAGGTTCAGTGAGGTCAAGTGACATGTGGAAATCCTACAGCTTGAAAGAGTGGGGTGGCCGATTGGGTAACAAGACTTTTTTTTTCCTTTAAGGCTACTTTCAGCAAACTGAAAAGTAATCAGAGCCTGTTGGTAGGAGAAAGCCCTTCCGCCGGGATGGGTCACAGGCTAAACATTCCCATCTCGTTAGTGACAGATCCAGAGGACTGGGGCTGGGGCAGGGGTGGGGCAGTCAAGGAGGATCACCGGCTGAGAGGTACCTGTGACTCAGGTAGAAAGTGGTGCAGGTACCAGGATTATGATCCAAAGTGCAGCTCTGAGGTGTTGCCCACATGCTCATGGCAAAGCACCCACACGTATAGACCAGAGAGGAGGAAATAATACCAAGTTCAAAATTCTTCTAGGTAGATACAGCCTACGTGTTCGTATGTAGGTGTCAGCGTCTTTAGACTAGTCACGACACAGAGAGCCCAAGCACTTGACCAAGTTATCTCTGAAATCGAGTAATTCGTGAGTGTGTTATTTCCAAAATGTCTACAGGGAATACTTGATGATTAGAAGAAAAAAAAAAAAAGTTCTGCTAAAAACGTGTAATGAGAACTATTCTGGAAGTAATTCCAACAGTGTAACACTACAGAAGACTGAGCTATATTGCAAGTCACCAGTGCACAAACCCCACCTAAGCCCCTTGATTCTGTAATATTTAGCCCTGTGCAGTCCACACATCGTATTCCCTGGCCGTTAGTGGCTGCGTTGGAGGGGAAGATAAGGATGAGGACTGCTCAGATGGGGTTCACAGGTCCTTCTCTGCACTGTGGCAAGTCTCTGTGACTGCCGTCCATATGCCATCCAAGTACTTGTTACCTACGGACTGGTGTGAAAGTAGAAATTTAGGGCACAAAACGCAGTTTTATGAATACTTTTTGAAAACACCTTAAGCTACGTGCACGCACGTGTGTTTTGAAACCAGAATTTGCGGTACCACACCATAGGAAAAAAGATATGGAAGCTAACTGGTAAAAACTGTTTACCAAAAAGGACAGAAATTGTGGGCTAATAGACTGCTTTTCCAGGAACTAGACTCACTGCTATTACCAAGCCCAGGCGGTTCCTGTAAGTCCTGCTGCTGCGTCTAGCCTCACCCACCCCGCCCTAGCTGCCAGGGGAGTTTTTCCTACTCTCCAGGCACCAGGTTGTGTATGGGCCTTCCCACCGTCTGGTTCAAGAGCCTCCTTGCCTGGGGCCACCAGCTGTCAGCCCACAGTGGAAGGGCCACTGGATGAAATGTGCACTTAGAGTTTTCCTTACCATTTCCTGGGTCTGCGTCAGACACATTTCATCAGCCCTCCTCAGGTACATTCTTCTCATCAAGGTTAGGGAGTAGGTGCTTCTGTGTCCTTTACTCACAGCACGGCCAGTGGGACTCTCGCAGCATGAGGCTCAAACACTCTAGCGGCTGACCTTGTATTCCTCTCTTGCCACATGGGAACAAGCACATGGTCGTCCACCTTGGAAACAATCAAATATTTCATTGATTAATAATTCCTACAGCTGAGGAAGGTTCCCCACCCTGCATTCTGTTGTGTTCGAGGACAGTTTGCATTCTGGTTCCCAACAGGAAAGGTTGGTGTTGCGGGGTGGGGGTAGGAAACTCCCTGTGACTCTCATCAGTTTACTCACACATACCACAATGCCCCTTTTTAAATCTGCATTCTCCGTGTTAATCCTACGGGCAAGTGTAGAGGGTTAAGTGAAGCTCTAAGGAACATATATGGAAATATGCAACAAGGGTGAAAAAGGACCTTCGCTTGGCAACAGCATTCGGTTTCCTGAAGCCTGTATCCTGCTGTCTGGGGAGTGAATCTGACACCAGGGTGCTATCCCCACCCGCCGGGTTAGAAACTGAGAAAGACTTATCAAGCGTTTAGTGTCAGGGCCGTGTGAGATGAGTCACTCCTGGAATCTCCAGCTATGCTTTTTATGGCCCCATGTTTTACAAAACCATGGAAAACATTGAACATCTGGACAAGGATCTCCATCACAGTGATGGAACAAGATGTGGGTCTTTGCTGATGGGGCTCAGTTGGAAAGTGGCTGGGGAGGGGGGACCTCTGGCCCTTTTCCCTCTCGCTTTCTGGATGCTTTTTCAATTTTCCTCTAAGGTGCTTCCTGGGCAATAGAGAAGTAAGTGGACAAAAGGCAAGTAAAAAAGAGGGATTTATGGCTTTTTGTACCTAAAGCTCAGCGCCCTTTCATTTGATGCTATATTGACTCCTCTCTTTTTTTCCTCTTTAAATCATTCTCTGTGATGCTCCTTTCTCACTTCTTCCCCCTCGCTCTTATCAGTTGCAGGTGATCTGTTGGGAAGGCAGAATCTGTGAACCCTTTGTGCCTTTCAGCAAACAGCCTGCCTGCCTGAATCTCATCAACGGTTCCTCTCTTGCTGGTAGGAATTCGGTCCTACCTGGCTAGTCCGTGCCCCGATTCTTCTTGTATTTGTTTTTAAAAAAGTAGCACACCGCAAACACTTTTTATTTTTGATATACCGTTCTGTGAGCTTTAACACTTATATAAATCCTTATACCCCCTGACTCCCTCAGGACACAGAACAGCTCCGTCACCTCCCCGGACTCATTTGTCCTGCCTTACTGTAGTTCTGTTCTCCCTTCATCCAAACCCTTGGCAACCACTGCCCTGTTCTCCATCACTATAGTTTTGTCTTTTCCAGAATGTCCTGGAAAGAGAACCCCTCAGTAATAATGCCTTTGAGATTCATACGTGTTCAATACCTTGTATCAGTACTTAGTTCCTTTATATTGCTGACTAGTATTACATTCATAGATGGCCACAGTTGACTTATTCAGCTGTCAAAAGAAATTCGGGTCATTTCCAGTTCTGGTTGATTATGAATGGAGCTGCTATAAACTTACGGATTTTCCTATGAATATGATTTTTCATTTCTCTTGGGTGAGTACCTAGGAGTGAAAAGGTTAGATCATCTAGTAAGGCTCTGTTTAGTATTTTAAGAAATGGCCAAACTATTTTCCAGAGTAGCTAGACCATCTTTGCATATTCTTACCAGAAACCCATGAAAGTTCTGATTGTTTCCCATCCTTGTCAACACTTAATAGTGTCTGCATTTTTTATTTTAGCCTTTTTGGCAGGTGTAGAGTGGTATATCACTTTGGTTTTAATACTCATTTATCTAATAGGTAATGATACTAAACTGTCTTTTCAATTCATGTGCTTATTTGCCATCTGTGTATTGTTTTTGGTGCAGTGTTTGTTTACATCTCTTTAGTTTGCTAATTTCAATGGAAAAAACCCTACTGTGATTTTAATTATGATTACAGTGACTCTACAGATCAATTTAGGGAGAATTAATACCGAGTTTTCCAGTTCATAAGCATGGTATATTTCTCCCTTTGTTCAGGTTGTCCTTGACTTAACGTCATCAAAGACTACCTTTTTGTTAGTGTGTTTTAGATGAAATATATTCAATGTTATGTTTATATTGAGGTCTGCCATTTTATTGTTACTTTTCTCTCACCTATTTTCCCTTACTTGCCTCCATTTTGGTTATTTGAATATATTTTTTAAAAGATTTTATTCATTTGAGAGAGAGAATGAGAATGAGTGGGGGGAGGGGCAGAGGGAGACGGAGAAACAGATTCCTTGATGAGCAGGGAGCCTGATGCAGGGCTTGCTCCCAGGACCCTGAGATCATGACTTGAGTGGAAGGCAGACATTTAACCATCTGAGCCACCCAGGTGCCCCAATTATTTGAATAATTTTCACATTTCACTTAAATGTATTTATTGTTCCTGAGAATGGGGAAAAGCATTCAGTCTTTCAGCACTAAGTATGTTAGCTATGGGTTTCTGTGGGGACCTTTATTAGGTTGAGATAGTTCCTTCCTATTCCTAGTTTGTTGCGGGTTTTTTATCATGAGAGGTGGTTTGGATTGTGCCAAATGGTTTTTATGTTTCTATTGAGATGGTCATGTGGTTTCTGTCCTTTATGTCATTAATGTGATGTGTTACATTGACTTTTTTTTAATATGGTAAGCCAACCTTGCATTCTTGGAGCAGATCGCTCTTGGTTATAGTGTATAATCATTTTTATACATTTATATGCTGAATTCAGTTGCTAGTATTTTGTTAAGGAATTTTGTATATATATTAAGTGATGTCGGTATATTATTTTTTGTGGTGTCTTTTTCTGGTTTGGGTATTGGGGTAATACTGGCCTCATGGTTTTTCCGTGTGTGTGTGTGTGTGTGTGTGTGTGTGTGTGCGCGCGCAACCTGTTCTGTAAGTAAAGCATGCTTTGAAGAATTTATGGGATAGTATGAAAGTGCTCATTGCTGTCTTTGTTCATCCTAGCATCAAAAAAATCACTTTCATATCACACATCTTTACTGTATAGTTGATTTAATGTGGTTTAGAATCCAGATATGATCATAGCCACTTGGCTCTGACTGCTGCTTCATTTATCCGAGGCTGAGTGGAATGTCACGCAAAGTCCAGTGGGAGTCTGGAGGACAGGGTCAAGGACATAACGTGGCTGTTGTAAACAAAGAATCTTTCTGTTTAGAGATGGAGGAAATCCTATTTGTTTTTTTGAGTTGATACTAAAGAGCATCTTAAAAATACTTTAAAATAAGTTCAATTCAAGATACAGTGAAAACCCATGGACCCACCCTGCTTCCTATGAAATAAAACACCATCACCTTTCACTTCCCTGTGTGCCCGTCCTCCTCTCCTTCTCTCTACACACAGGCAACTATTACTATACAGTTTTACTACATAGATTTTAATCCCTCAACAACGTATCTTTAGTTTTGTACATTTTGGAAGTTTATGTACATGGAATGAAAAATAGTTTGTAACTAGCGGTTTCCTTTTAACAATATTTCTGAAATTTATCTGTAATTCAATTGTCTTCTTTATATATTAGCATGTACCACCACCTCTTTATACATTTACTGGTCATTTGGAATGTTTCCCTTTTTTTCTAGTTCAGTTGGTGCTACTGTGACTAGTCTTCTGGAGGTCCTTTGGTGCACATGTGCAAAGGATAGGTTTTGGAGTTGCAAGGTCATAGTGTGTGTATCCTCCACTGTTAGTGGGTGAAGCCCAGTTGTTTTCAAAGGGTTTTATGAGTTTATACTTCCTTCTAATAATGTCTGAGGGCTGTTTGCTTTCATATCCTTGCTAACACTTGATGACACTTTTTAATTTTTCTAATCTAATGGTTCCAAAATGGTGTATTGTTGTGGTTTTAATAGGCATTTCTCTGATGACTAATGAGTTTTGAGTGTCTTTTTATATAACCATTTTAGCTATCTTTTTTCATGGAATATCTGTTGTTAGTCTTATGCCCATTTTCCAATTGGACCGTCTTTTCCTTATTCACTGATATTCTTTTATATGTTCTGGATACTAATTTTTTGACAATTATATGTTATATAGATATTTCTCCCAGTTTGTGGTTCAGCCTTTTGATTTCTCTGTGATGTCTCTTGATGAGCAGAGTTCTTAATTTTAACAAAACTGACTTTATTCATCTTTTCCTACATGGATTTCTTTTTTTGTTTAACAAGTCCTAATGGAGAACTTTCTATGTGCTAGATGTTTTTCTGAGCACTTCACACGTATTTACTCTCATAACAGCATTAGAGGCAAGTACTGTTAACTCCATTTTATAGCTAGGAAACTGAGGTACAGAATGGTTAAGTGACTCACCAAGGTCACCCAGCTGGTATGTTGTGGAGCCAGGAATTGAATGCAGGTAATTTGAGAAGTTCTTGCTTAAGAAGTTCTCACAAAAAGATGGAAGAACATTCCATGCTCATGGATCAGAAGAATAAACATTGTTAAAATGTCTGTGCTGTTCAGAGCAATCTATACTTTCAATGCCATCCTCATCAAAATACCACTGGCATTTTTCAAGGCGCTGGAACAAAAAAATCCTAAAATTTGTATGAAACCAAAAAAGACCCCAAATCACCAAGGAAATGTTGAAAAAGAAAAACAGGTCTGGGGGCTTCACGTTGCCTGATTTCAAGCTCTGTTACAAAGCTGTGGTCACCAAGACAGTATGGTACTGGCACAAGAACAAACACATAAACAAATGGAACAGAATGGAGAGCCCAGATATGGACCCTCAATTCTATGATCAAATAATCTTCGACAAAACAGGAAAAATATCCAATGGATAAAAGACAGTCTTTTCAGTAAATGGTGCTGGGAAAGTTGGACAGCTATATACAGAAGAATGAAACTCAACCATTCTCTTACACCATACAGAATGATAAACTCAAAAGGGATGAAAGTCTCACTGTGAGGCAGGAACCCATCAAAATCCTAGAGGAGAACATAGGCAGTAACCTCACTGACATCTGCTACAGCAACTTCTTTCGAGACACATCTCCAAAGGCAAAGGAAACAAAAGCGAAAATGAACTTTTGGGACTTCATCAAGATAAAAAGCTTCTGCACAGCAAAGGAAACAGTCAATGAAACTAAGAGGCAACCCATGAAATGGGAGAAGATATTTGCAAATGACACTACAGACAAAGGGCTGATACCCAAGATCTGTAAAGAACTTCTCAAACTCAACACCCCCCCCAAAAAAAAACCTATCAAGTCAAAAAATGGGCAGAAGACATGAGCAGACACTTCTCCAAAGAAGACATACAAATGGCTAACAGATACATGAAAAGTTCATCATCTTTAGCCATCAGGGAGATTCAAATCAAAACCATGTTGAGATACCACCTTACACACCAGTTAGAATGACAAAAATTGCCAAGATAACAAACAGCAAATGTGGAGGATTTGAAAGGATATGGAGAAAGGGGAATCCTCTTAAACTGTTGGAATGCAAGCTGGTGCAGCTACTTTGGAAACAGTGTGGAGGTTCCTCAGAAAATTAAAAATAGAGCTACTCTGTGACCCTGTAATTGCACTACTGGGTATTTACCCCAAAGATACAGATGTAGTGAAAAGAAGGGTCATATGCACCCTAATGTTCATAGCAGCAATGTCCATAGTAGAGCTAAACAGTGGACAGAGCAGAGATGCCCTTCAGCACATGAATGGATAAAGATGTGGTCCTTAATATACAATATTACTCGGCCATCAGAAAGGATGAATACCCAACTTTTGTATCAACATGGATGACTGGAGGAGATAATGCTAAGTAAAATAAGTCAAGTGAGAAAGTCAATTATCATACGGTTTCACTTATTTGTGGAACATAAGGAATAACATGGAGGATGTTAGGAGAAGGAAGGGGAAAATGAAGGGGCAGGGAATCGGAGTGGGAGAAGGACAATGAGAGACTGGACTCTGAGAAACAAAGTGAGGGTTTTAGAGGGGAGGGGGTGGGGGATGGGTTAGCCCAATGATTGGTATTAAGGAGGGCATGGATTATGTGGAGCACTGGGTGTTATACACAAACAACTCATCTTGGAACACTACATCAAAAATGAATGACGTACTCTATGGTGACTAACATAACATAATTAAAAAAAAAGTCCTTTCCCTCTGTGACATCATGCAGATGATTCTCTTAAGACTGTCCTCTGAAACTTGTATTTTTCCCTTGAGCATTTAGAGTTTCAGATGCTCTATAGTAGACTTTGGGGTGGTATGTGAGGTAGGGGTAATCATTTGGATAATCGTTTGCTCTAGCACAGACCCGATTCCTCTGCCACACAAGCTCTGTAATGAATCCAATTTCCTTGTGTGCCCAGATCTATTTGTGGGTTCTCTCTTTTGCTTCAGGGGTACATTTGGGCATCAGCACCGCACTGTGATAACGACTGTGACTTTATCTGGTGGGTCATTCTTCCACCATGTTCTATACCATCAAGGGTGTCTTGGAGAGTTTCCTACTCTTTGAGAGCAAAAGGGTGGGAGAACTGTTCACTTTAACACCCTATTCACTTACTGGGCTCTGGGAAATGATTTGTCCCCGCGGTTGTGTTTACTCGTTTCTGAAAAGTTAAGCAGACCCAGTTTCATTTTAGTGGCTCAGGCTTGATTGATCCCACAGCAAAACTCTCCTCCCACGTGTACCCTGAGCGGCCTCTGGAAGGCTTTGGAGTCTTGTGACGTGGAGGGGAAGGGATAAGGAAAGGAAAAGTGGTCTGATAGATTGACATTCTCTCCTGTTGACATTCACTCCCATTGTACATTGTCCGTTTCAGAATGCATGCTGACCAACTCCCGAAGGTATGTGGAACCTGGTGTAGTGGGATTCCATCAGTTGAAAAACAGGGTATTTCATCTTAGGATGATGCTGTCTTAGTTGACAAAGAAGAAGGGACGGCATCCAGCTGGTCTTAAGTGGCTGATGAACAGTCCAGTGCTTACGTTGTCTTGACTCGTTGAAGGAATTGAGCTAGAATGTTGAGCATCTGCACAGTGGATATTTCCACTCCCTCAATGTTACCTCCAGGTAATGGCACAGAGAATGCGTCTTAGAGCTACTCAGGCACGGAACGCTCTTTACTGTGACCCTTCTCTCTGTGGAAAGTGTTACTGACACTGCAAATAGCAGTCAACTTCCAAATAACACCAGTGCTCTGTGCCCTGGCCTTTCCCAACCTGGTTGGCCAAAGGGCAGCCTGCTAAGGCTTTGTGCAAATAATTACTGTTTCTTTCTGACAGAGGGTTGAGAATTTCTAGGCACTGTTTCCCTAAGTAAAACCCAACAGTGTGTAGCTTTTGCAGTCTTTAGGTTCTAGCAGAGTCCTACCATGGCAGAGGTTTGCCCTCTGCCCGTGCTGCTCCCTTCATCCCTTGCTCATGCCCCTTGTCACTCTGCTCCTGCCGCAGTGGCTTCCTGGCTGCTCAGAATGCCAGGCATGCTGTGGCCGCAGGCTTTGGCACCCGCCTTCCTTCTGCCTGCAATGTGCTTCTCCAGGTCCGTTCACCACTCCTCACCCGTGTCCTCTGCTCCCTTAGTCCCCGACCACACACTGGGAGGTTATCTTCTGGAGGACAGGGACTTTTCCACTGCTGTATCTTCAGTGTCTAGAACCCTGAAGCATGTTCTCCACCTCGTGGAGGCTGCTTGATTGCTGTTAGCTGAGTGAATAAAGTTGCCTGCTAGAGAGCGGCACAGAGGGCCTCTGGAGCAGGCTTTTGCCCCACCACCCGCCATCTGGCCCTTTCCCGAAAGCTCTGGCAGCATCTTGCTTGCCTTGGTCAGAAACCTGTGCCCTTTACGTCGCTCTTTGCAGGTGTATTGCTTTCATCACCTGCTAAGCGACTTGAGGCAAGAGTCTGAAATTTTTACCTTCCTTTAGGGCTGAGGACTATGCCTTGCATGCTGCTTTGCTCATGGTAGCCTCCCGGTTACTAGGATCCCAGTAGTGGCTGTCTACCCCAGGGAGGAGAGCAGTAAATTAGGCAACGCTGTAATTTCTTATGCAAACTTCTGGCTGAAGTAACATTTCCACTCTGAATTCCTGGATGTACTTCTCTTGCGTGTTGTATAAGAAAATCCCATTGACTGCGGTCTCGAGGAGAGAAGGGCCAGTCTGTCTCATTCACTATAGCATCTCTCGTGCCTGGCGCCGTGCCTGACTTGTGGTACCCACGCCTGGTAAATGTCTATTATGGATGCGTTGCTGAAGTTAACTTGGGCTTACATGAAATTTATTATCGATGTCAAAGCCTAGTCTTTACAAACACCAAATTTATTTAGACTCTCCATACAGGATCTGTGGGGAACACCAGTCTCTCACCTGACTTCCTGTGATGTTGGACAAGAGGGTCTGGGCAATGTGCACCCCATTCTCCAGGCGGGGCATTCCTAGATGTTCTGACGTTCAGAATCTCCTCTGAGCAATCTGTTGTTTTTACTTCCTTTAATGGTGCCCTTGTGACCTTAAATATTTCACCTGCCTTTCAAAATGGAGCTGTGTTCCAGAGCTCTCCTCACCAGAGGGTTTAAGCCTCGAGTGTTGGATTAATAAGGAATGAGACCTACAGTTCAGGATGAAAGAACTCAAGGGCAGGCAGCACCCCCACTGGTAGAAAACCCTGTATTCATAAAAAACAGTCAAATATCCGTAGTTCAGAACATGTTGCCCTCCTCACAGCTGAGTGTGCTGAACAGCAGCCAGTGGGCTAACCTCCATGCCATCACGGACATTTCTTGTACCTGTCACTGGGGGTGCAGCTGGGGGGTGCTCATGCAGAAGAAGGTACCAGAACTTCTGCCAGTTTTGCCAGGCAGGCAGAGTCAGATTGGGAATTCCTAAAGAACGAGGAGTTCTGGTTGATGGGTTTCTTTTTGACTGGCAGGAGCGTGGCTGGGGGCGAGCACGGGGCTAGCAGGCAGAGGACCTCACTTTGAGGGCCTACGAGAGGGATTTAACCCACTGAGCCCCCGTGTCCTCCCTGAACACGGGCAGGAACATCATGAGGAGGTGTTTGCCTCAAGTGAGAGGACGTGATTCTTTGTGGACAGTGAAGTTCCGTGACCGGAAGATGGTGAGGTGGTCTTGTCGACTTGCTTGGCAATTCAATCTTCCTCTGTACCTGCAACCACACAGCTGAGTCTTTATTTACGTTCACGATGTTCTCTTTCTGTATCGAAGTAGCATTGACACAATGTGACATTAGTTTCAACGTGTGCAACATGTTGATTCAACATCTCTACACAAAACACCATGCTCACCATCGGCGTAGCTTCCATCTGCCCCACATAATACTGTTCCAGTACCACTGACTCTGTTCCCTGCGCCGGGCCTCGATTCCTGTAGTTTACTTGTTCGAACTGCAAACCTGTGTCCCATACTTCCCTTGACCTTTCTCCCCTCTGGCAGCCAGCAGCTTGCACTCTGTCTGGATAGGTCTGCTTCTGCTTTTTGTTTTTTAGATTCCATATGTAAGTGAAATCATATGGCATTTGTGTTTCTCCGTCTGACTTATTTTACTTTGGATAACGTCCTCTAGGTTCAGCCAATGTTTTCACAGATGGCAAGATTTTATCCTTGTTTATGGTTGAGTAATATTCCTGTGTGTGTGTGTGTGTGTGTGTGTGTGTGTACACACCACATCTTTATCTGCTCATCTGTTGATGATACTTCCGTATGTTGCTGTTATTACCAATGCTGCAGTAAACAGAAGGGGGCACATATCTGGTTGAATGAGTGTTTTCGTCTTCCTTGTGTAATTACCCAGTAGTGGAATTACTGGATCAGAGGGCAGTTCTATTGCTAATTTTTTGAGAAACCTCCATACTGTTTCCCACAGTGGTTTCACCATTTTGCCTTCCCGCCAAGAGTGACTGGTAGTCTTTTAAATGACTACCGACCTCAGGAGAGAAGTTAATGTCACGGGTATTGATAGCAAGTTTAAACTAGCTCATTTTGTCTCTCTCCTTTCTGGATACCAATTACATAGAGCCTCTTCTCTCCTTAACCCCCCAGCACCTCCTTCTCCTCGCTCCCCACTGATGGCCTCACTGCCCATTTTCCCAAGTACATCGAAGCCAGGGGAACATGCCTACAAGCTCCGCGTCCACACGCACTTGTCTGCAGTTGCTGCCGCGTCCCTGTTGATCTGCAAGAACCAGCCACGTCCCTGGCACTCTGGATCACACCCAGCCTTGCCTGTTTGCGCCCGTGGCACTGTAGTTCTGTGTTTCCCCCGCTTTGTCAGCTCATTCCTCCGTGCCGGACCTTTGCTGTCACTACGTAAACATGTTGTTTTCTCCACGGAGGCACAAACTCTTCACCGATCCCTCTTCAGTGCTCTGCTACTACACCAGAGTTTTTTCTTCCTCTATAGCTAAACTTTTCAAATGATTTTCCATACACCCTGTTGCCTATTTCTCCTTTCATGTTCCTTTCTGCTACCGCCGCTCTACAGCTGCTCCCCTCCAGATCACTGTTGCTCTTTGTGTTGCTAAATCCAGTGGCAAGTTTGCAGCACTTGCTATGCTCATTGGCCACATCCAGTACCCCTCCTCCCTGTTTCACTGCCTCCTCGTGGCTTCCAGGACATCCCACTCTCTGGGTTTCCCCATGCCTCACCTGTTGCGCCCTCTCTGTCTGCTTTCCTGATTGTTCCTGGATCCTGTTGTGTGGGAGTGCTCTGGGACAGGATGTGGTGGTTGGACCTCCCCTAGTTTCTGGCAGTCCTCCCTCCCTCCAGGATCTTACACAGTCTGGATTCAGGTATATCCAGAAGCTGATAGATCCCACGTCCCCTCCAGCTCTGGCCTCGCTCCTGCACTCCTGGCTTGTACACCTGCTGGCCCTAGGAAAGCCACGTCCCATCCTCCTTGCCCTGTGTTTTCTCCAAACACTTGTCACCAACTTGGTGGCTGTCATCTTTGTACCTTCCACTGGAATGGATGCTCTGCAAGGGAGGTTTTTTGTTTACTGCAGCATTCACAGCACCTAAGAGTGACTATTAGTTCTCAGTATTCAGTGCAGACCGTGATAAGTCAACGTTCTCATGTGTAGTCTTCACTCTCCCTGCATCCACTGGTGCTCTAGCTCCTCATCGCTGGCTCTGGTCTTGGAAGCCTCTTAATAAATCCATTTGGCAAAATGATATCATTGTTCCATATAGCCCTCTTTGACTGAAATCAGACGTTTTAGTAGG
This sequence comes from Lontra canadensis, assembly GCF_010015895.1. Lineage (NCBI taxonomy): Eukaryota > Metazoa > Chordata > Mammalia > Carnivora > Mustelidae > Lontra > Lontra canadensis. The sequence goes on from NW_022631029.1 coordinate 11,405,280, forward strand.
CACTATTAAGTATATTCCTTATGATTGATTCAGGGAGGTCATTTGGAACAGTAGAAAGATCTTCGCTTCTAGAACCAGATAGTTCTGAGTTTAAATTCTTGTTCGACCACTGAATAGCAGCAGAGCATTTGTCAAAACATAGCAACACCAGGCCTTCATGTCCTCATTGTAAAGTAACGTGCTATTTGTTTCATAAGATTGTTGGCAGGAATTGCGGAAGATAGGGAATGCATAGGGCATAATTTGGTTAAATGATCACCGTCATGGTTCCTGTCCTTCTTAGCTGGAGAGGTGATCTTTAGCATGACTTGCGATTCTGAAACTTGCAAAAGAAAAAAATTTTTCTCTTTTTCTTTTTAAGTGGTGACAGTTGGTCTTTGGTCAAAAATGTGATTGTTTAATGAAACATTGTTTCTGTGGTAAAAATTACATTTGATTTACATTGCTTCAACTTAGAGTCTTTTTCAGGAATGTATTCTGCTCCAGAGTTCAAGGGCTGCCTTTCGGTAAAATTTACTTAAGCAGAGTACTTCGGGATGGAATGTTCTGGAGGAATCGAATCTCCTAATTAATGAGAAAGGAACTCGTTTTGTCGGGGGAGGGTCTTCCTAAAATGCCTTTATATGTACACGGAGCATAATTCCAAGTGTACAGTGAGTGCTCGGTAAGTACTCGGTTGCTTATCTTTACCTTAGAGACATTACCTTAATTTCTATATTGATTGCGCTTGACCTATAAGCTATAGGAAGTAAAAGTGATATTACAAAATACAAACATAACATAGGCTTAAAAATATCTTAAGGTGGCATTTGGCTTTGATCCCTAAATGTCAACAGTAGCCACTTTCAGGATAATGATTGATGGATTGTACCTGTTTGGATAAGAAGGCTTGCAGGTGGCTCCCGTTCAAAAGAAGCAGAGTAAATGGGAGGACGTGCGTGTTAACACACGTGTACACCTGTCCATGGGTGTCCACGTGTCCATACATGGGCTCGCACACACCGTTAAGTGGTAATTTAAAAACAAAGTATCAAGTGCGAGATACAGTCCAGTGCGTGTCACCGAGCAGTATGTGGTACGTGCCGAATGAGCAGAATCCATTTAAGGGCTGTAATTTTAGAGAAGGTGTGTTTAGTAAATGCCAAATATGGTCAGAGAAGACTTCCTGGAAAATGTGAGCTTGGAGCAGGGCATTGACAGTTGTGTCTCATGATGGGGTTTATGACGGTCCGTTAAGAGGTGGGGGCAAGTGGGTGGTTCTCAGGCAAGTCCATAGCTGCCTCTGGGAGGATTGGGGTGAGTCTGGTGATCCCACGCAGCTTCCCTGTGCTCCCAGGGTTCCTGATGCCCTAAATCTGATCCTCATTTACCACTATAGTTTGGGTGTTTTGTGGACTGTGGGTCAAGATGGGGGCTCATACGTTGACAGGAGAGGGAGATTTTGGACCAAGTGTGTTGTGGGCAAGTGTTTGAACCATTCACGACTGACTCTTGCTTTGGAGATGGGTCCCTGAGGGTCTCCTTTGTCTGTGGGCTTCTCTTTGGTGATAGGGTGGATGATTCTGGGGAAGAAGGCAAAGCAGACTCAGGCTTTAGACAGAAGGACACATGTGGAACCATTCACAGATACTTCCCCCTCCACTGAAAACCAAGCACCTGGTCTATGCCTCGTGGCGGGGATGGCAGCAGTGGGGCAGCCGGAAAATGTTGTATCTATCGATCTACTTGCTCAGCTCTCTGGGCTGTTTACTGGGAAATCGTGGCTGGGAATAGTTGTACCGACTGGAGGTGTGGCCAAGAGCCCACAGGCTTTTCTATGAGTCACGAGAGACTCTCTGTTGGCCCAGAGGCTGGGGTGCAGGCTGGGAGGCTGGAAAAAGGGGCTCCAATTTTCATGGGTTCATAGCGGCATTTCTCCACTGGAACCACAGCTGCAGGTGTGTGCCTGGGTTAACCATGAACATAAAACAAGAACAGAATTTTGGCTTTGTGGGATCTCCCCAATTTAAGTGTCTCTCTATAGAAGACAATGAGCTTTTATGGCAAAGGCTTACTTGAAAGCATGACCCATGTGTGACATTGATCGTGAATTCCAAGCTCTTCTAGTTTGACCGGGCAGAAAGGATCATAGCTGGTCCCAGGCCTGCTTGATAAATACTGTCTAAGTAACAAGGGGTTGAGGGACTTCTGACCCTGAGTAGTTGGGACTCATAAAACTCCCTGGAAGTGCCTTAGACATCACCCTGGTTTTACAGAGGGAAAAAACGAGTATTGGGCCTGTGGACTGATTGAGATCTCTAAGCTCTTTTGTCTATCGTCTCTACCTCTTAATATGTTGTTTGCTAGTGAGTCCTAAATTGATAGGTCTACCCCTGACCTGTCAGTAACCTTGACTTGAATGTAGCCAGGGCATCTCAAGCTTGGTACATCCAGTGGAACCCACATCTCCCTGCCCTGGCCTGGCTGCCCCCTCACCTTCCCTGTCCTAGCCGATGGCATCCCATCACCCAGGTGCTGAGCCCACAAGTCTGAGACACTCTTGGATTCCTTCTCATCCCTATCCTACCATCAGATCATCGACAGTCTTATGCTGCCTGTCTCTGAATTTATTCTGAACCTCTCCATGTCTCTGCTGCCACCTCCCTTATCTAAACTGTGATCATCTTTTGCATTTCCATTCTCCTCTCCACACTGGCCAGGTGGCCTTTTTGAAACAAGCCCGAGCATATTCATTCACCCAAGTACCCGTTGATAGACCCTTCTGTGAATTGAACTTGGGCTTCTGTGTGATTCTGCCTCCCTCCCACATTCCTGTCTTTTCCCTCCTTTGCCTGTGATGTTTCAGCCACAACATCATTTTAGTTTCTTTCAGGTAATAAGTTTTGGGCTTTTTGTTTTTGTTTTTCAGATAATAAGTTCTGATGACCACAGAGCTTTCAAACCCATTCCTCCCACCTGGAAGCTCCTTTTTATCCACGAGTTCTTAATCTAAAAGTACCTTCCTTTTGGCCTTTGCTAATTCCTCTACCTAAAAAGTTCCCCCATGTTTTTCTCTATCACTGGGCCCAATTTATTTTCTTGATAGAAGTTGTTTATTTGTTAATTTGGTTATTTCCTGTACTGACAGGGAAGGGCCAATGTTCATTTTGCTCACCCATGTGAATCCTCCTCTGTCTCCAGCTCCTCTCCTATTACTCTTTCCTTTGTCCCACTCCAGCCACACTTGTCTCCTTGCCATTCCTCAAACATGCCAGGCTTGCTTATGCACCAGGGCCTTTGCACTTGCTGGGCTCTCTGTCCAGAAAGGTTTTTATTTTGTTTTTGTTTTTTGTGTGTGTGTGTGTGTTCTGTTTTGTTTTTGCTCCAATATCTTAATGGCTGACTGTCATTTTCTTTATATCTTAACTCCGAGTCATCTGTTTGGTGAAGACTTCTCTGGCCCATCTGTCTTACTTTGCACCTGCCCCCTGCCATGCCCCAGCACTTCACACTGCCTTTCTTTGCTTTATTTTTCTCCTTTGTTCTTACCACCACCTACCATACGACACATCCTACTTATTTATCTCTTTCTTTGTCTGTCTCCCCCACTAGAGTGAACACTCCATGAGTTTCTGTTCTTTGTTTCCTGTTCTTCCCGTGCTGTGTGCCCAGGATCTTGGGAATAGTTCTGGGCACATGGGCCCTCTGTAAGTGTTTGTTGAAGGAAAGGATACTTGCATGAATAATGTATCCTCCATGAAGGGTACAGAGTGGGCACTCAACACACTTTCCTGTTGTGGTGAGATATACATAACACGTACCATTTGAACCATTTTTAAGTGTACCGCTCAGTGGCATTCCATGTGTCCACGTTGTTGTGCAAACATCACCACCATCTGCTTGTTGTTTTCTGAAATGAACGAATCCAAGAATAAGTGAGGAACGGAGTGAATGAAAAGCAGGTTTACAGTAAAGGTCTCTTGACTTGGGGCCCAGTGTTCCTTGTACTGCCTCGTGCCAGGAGGAGGGAGGCTGAGAAGAAGCATCTGAGTAGCCTCTCAGGAGGCTGGGTAACTGAAGCAAAGATGCTCAGACGTGTGGCACCTGTTCCGTGTAGCCTGTCGTAAATGGCGGGGACCCCTCTCTGCCGTGCGCACCCGGGTGCCTTCTCTTCTCCGTCTGAGGATGTGGCTCTAATGTTTTGAGCTTGTGGAATGATGCAAAAGCAAGTGTTCCTTTCTTACTGGCCCATGTGAGCCCCGCCCCCCGCCTCCCTGCCTCTCTTGGTTCTGTTCTCATTAACCCTTTAGGAGAAGATTCCATTGATGGCAGGGTAGCGTTTATTTTTGATTCTAAAGTAAACCAGGTTACAGGGAATCCAAAATGTTAAGTGTGGGTCAGAATCACGGGCTATGAAGTTCTCCCGAATGGATGGAAAGGTGGGGGCTCATTTCAAGCCCATCATCAGAGTTTCTTCTCGTGAGCTTGTGGATTCCATGGAAATCCACGTTTTCTTGCACTTTGCCATCTTAGGGACTTCCTGTTCAAGTTCCCATGGCAGGTTCCTGCCCTTCTCTTACCACACCCCCTGCCCCGGATACCTCGGTGATGTTACCCTGGTGTCTTGTGTTCATGACCCCACCCGCATCTTAAGACAGAAGCATAGGGCCGGCACATCGAGGGTTGGGGTCTTCTCTGTTGTGTTCCCCAATGTTATGGTTGCACCTATGCTCTACCTGATGCTGTGTTGGTCCGGAGGGCTCTGGGCCCTCGAGCACAAGCCTGGCCCTCGGGGGCTTACAGCACCATCCTGCAGGGGAAGCTGTCCCTACCTGACTACTGACGGTGTTCCGAACCCCATCCTGTTTCTGCACAAGAAGGTCCTGGGAGCTGTGAAGAGAGGGAGAAACTTGGTGTGTGGGGGTGGGGGTGTAGGGGCAGGTGGAGGGCAGGGGAGGGTTCACAGAAGTACCTGTGGAGGCACGAGATCTGTGTGGGCAGAGGGTGAAACAGAAGGCAGAAGATTTGGGGTGTGGGGTGGGGTTGTGGTTCGGGCCAGCTTCCTGTTTGGCCTTGTCAGGGGCAGACGGGAACTGGATTTCGGTGGGTTATGTTCGTTTCTGTTCTCAAGCTCGACTCATTTGTTGTTTGACTTGCTTCTTGCCTTCACTAGACATACTAGTACCTGTCGGGGAACTCCTAGTTTCCGCAGATGCGGCCATGGTGCACAGCCCTGCAGGGCCCAGGGTCAGGCATCATTTTGCTGGTGTCAGATGGCTTTCAGTGTTACCTAAGCTCCCAGGATTACCCAGCCTGGTAGAAAACTGGTAGTGTCCTTTTAGGTCATTAAATATTACTTCATGAGAGTAAAGATCCACACCAGTTGGTTTAATCTGTTTTGATAGATTTTTTAACTAGTTTATGTCCCTTAAAATCACCGGCCCATTCTCTTTATGTTAGAGGGTGCTAGACGCTTAGAATCACTCATGTGCTAAGACCTGGTGTTAGGTTGTTAATTGCAGTATCGATAATACTTGACCCCCAGCAGAATGCTCTCCTTTATCTTCTGATGAGCAGAAGTCCGTAAAAGAACCTTCTAGTGTTGGAAAGGGGAAGAATATGCCTTAATTGGCCATTTTTCTTATTCTTAAAATTAAGCTTACAAATGGCTAAATAGATGAAAACCTGTTATTTTTCCAAAGCTATCTGTTGGGTTTTAGTTGGGAGGATATTTTCGTGTCTTGTGGTCGCTTCCCTCTCACGAAATCACCAGGTTAATGGTCCCTGTTTCGTCTTTGCCTCATTCTTGTGGATTACCTTGTTTCTGGCCAGGCACTTGCCGGTGGAGAGTTACATACTGTGTTTCAGTTGGGAAGTATTGTTTGTTTCCAAACAGTGGCTCAAGAAGTGGGAGGCCACTGATGTTTGCTACATTGTAAAAATAACAAGAGGGCCCTAAAGTTTGACCTATAGGTCCATCTGCTTGCTTGTTTGCTTGCTTTGTTGTGTGTGTGTTTTTTAAGATTTTATTTATTTACTTTAGAGAGTGAGCATGTGAGCAGAGGGAGGAGTAGAGAAGGAGGAAGAGGGACAGAATCTCAGGAAGAGTCCTTGCTGAGCGTGGGGCCTGACCTCACGACCTTGAGATCATGACCTGAGCTGCAGTCAAGAGTTGGACACTTAACTGACAGAGCCCCCCCAGGGCCCCCATCTGCTTTCTTAAAATAATGACCAGTGAGCTTTTTCTGGTGAGGGTATCATCTTAAGTTTTAAATGGATTCAAATAAAATTTAGTCTGTGGATATGATGATTCTTAGTGTGATCTTCAGTGTGCAGAAATCCTAAAGGCGACCGTGTGTTCAGAGAGTCTTTGCTTTCTGTAAGTATTTCTTGTTAGAACATGTGGATCTCCATTCTCCGTCAGACTGATGGTTTTTCCTGTACCGCGGTCTTACACGAAGAGTGGGATTTTTGGGGTGGGGGGTGTCCCAGGGGGAGGGCCTGGATCCCCTTCTGGCCATCACTTTAACAATCTGGGGTGTGGTTCTAATATGGAGAACTTGCACTAACAAGCTGTCATGGAGCCATTATTCCCATTATATTTGGATGTGTCTAACTGGCCTTGACGGCCGTTTTTATTTTGGCCTCTGTCATCTGCTGGGCCATGGCGGCCGGTCCGAGCACAAGCCAGTTGGAACGGACCGTGTCACCCGTGAAGGAGTACGGTCCTTTACCCACTCAGCTTTCACTTCTTCATTTGATTGACCAAGTAGGACTGATGGATTCGTACACCGTTCACCTGTGTGTGAGAGCTTTGTCAGGGCATGTTACTCTGAATCACGTCACTGGTGGAGCTCCCGAGGCCACTTCCTCGGTGTCATCTTGCTGTTGGGGCTGCCCGCAGGGCACGGCCGCTGCTCGATCTCCCTTGTCTCAGGGTCCCCAGATGTGGGCCGCGGGGGTCCATGCTTTCCTGGCCCTGTGGCCTGTGTACTGACCATACTGGAGACTCAGCTTCCGCCTCTGTCCAGTGGACGTGGACTCCTTCAGACCCCCTGAGTTGTAGGAGACAGAAGCCCAGCTCAGTTCTGCAGGCCCCGAAACTGCTAGCTCAGGTAGGCTGCTCCCCAGGGCGCAGCCGGGCCCAGCTCCCACGGTGCTGGGGAGGGGGCTCTCGGTCTCACCAGTGCTGCTCTCCACGTGACTTTCTGTGGGGGCGAGAGGGCCACTGGCAGCCGCAAATTCCTATCTTACTAACCCGGCACACAGCCCAAAGAGCGTTTTTTCCCAATAGAAAAATGAGAGAAATCCCATGGTGGCCTCTGAGTTCTTGTCCTTTTCACTGTGGTCAGGGGGACAGAGCCTTCTGGCCCTGCAGTGGCCAGGGCATGGAGACCCTGTTTCCCAAACCACAGGAGGAAGAGGTGTCCCCCACATGCAGCAGTGGCTCTCCCGGTGGTGGGAGGCCTGCTGCGCCCAGCAGAGAGAATTCCCCACTCTCTTTTCTCTTCTTCCCTTCACTTCCCAGGGGGAGGAAGCTGCTTTCCAGTGCTTCTAAAGCACTTTAACATTAGTGAGGTGGTTCTATCTTTAAGACTTCTATAAACCTTGAATTTTACTTACCCCCAGGCTTGAAGTGTTTCGAGGGGCGTGGCATGGTAGAGGGATGTGTGATTTAATCTGTTTTTGTTATTCAGTCAATGGAGAATCTGCCGTATTCAAAAACACTCAGAAGTTCTAAGAACGTGGAAGAGAACAAGTAAAAGCCCCTTTCTTGCAGTATATATAGCCAGTCTGACATATGTGTTATAAGGTAGGATACAGGGGGATACTCTGTAAGAGGAAGAGGGGAGGCACTGGGGAGAACAGACTAGAGCAGGACCCCTTCCAGCTGGGAGAATACAGGAGAGCTGATGGGGACATCTGAGCTGAGCCTTGAAGGTAGGGTGTGGCATTGTCGGCATGGGCTTTAGGGAGTAAGAAGGGGTGGCCCAGAAGGCCAGGTGAGGGAGAGGGAACTAATCCATTCTTTCTTGGGGCTCACTTTCTGCCAGGCTCTGTGTTTGGCACTGGGCATTCAAGGACCAATAGTCAGCCCTTGCTCTAGTAGAGGAAGAACCTCCCCAAGAGTCACAGGTGGGTCTTCTTCAGAGACAGATGTCTGCACTGGGTCAGGTGAGGGCACAGAGAAGGGATCAGTCTACTCCCATTCACAAGGTATGCGCAGAGGCATAGAGATGGGACAGCGGAGGAGGATTCCATGAAATGACTAGTGTTTCTGCCGCAGGAGGGTCACAGGCAGGAATTAGGGTGGAGCCAGGCAGTAGAGGACCTTGAATGCCAGAGTGGGAAGTGTGGCTGTGATTCTGGAGGCCCTGGCTCTGCAGGGCAGGCTTCTCGGGCGTGTGACCTATGCAGCTGCGCAGGGCCCCACCTTGGCTGCTGCTCTGCTGTTAGCCTCTAGAAATTCTTAGTGATTTTCATTTTGCGCTGGGCTCTGCAAGTGACATAGCCTGCAGGGAGGGGGTCATATGCTAGCCGTCTAGCCAGGCTTCAGAACACGAACAAAGGAGATCGAGGAGGGCAGTAGTTGGGAAGCCGTTTGCATAGCTTTGAGAGGGGGCCCAGGTGAGGGGAGGTGTAGGAGGATGGGGTCGGGGTGGGAGAATGCATCGGACACCTGTCGCCAGGCCTGAGCGACAGACTGTGATGGGCAGGGGGAGGGAGGAGCCACAGTTAGCCTCAGCTCTCCTCTTGGGGGCTTCTCTAGCTCAGCACTACCCTCTGAGCCAGAGGACTTCCAGTGGATAAGGCTGGTTTTCCAAACCAAAATTTAGAAGACTGTCTTAATATTTTTACTCTCAACAGTAAGCGAAAGCTGACATTGGCAGGCTCCTTCGATGAATGTAAAATAACCAGAAAAGACATTCTGAGGCATTCTGGAATCCAACAGATGGACCAAGTAATCATGTTAAAAACAGTAAATCACAACTTGAACTTCAGTTAATCATAATCACATTTCTCTTTCCTTATTTAATTTTCAAGCATCTTCCTAAGTAGTTTCCTTTTTTGGTTTCTTTTACTTAAAAGACCTTGTTATTATAGGGCACCCTAGTTAAGGATGCCTGATATATGACATCCAAGCCAGAAAACCTTATTTGGGAAATGACCTCCTTTCTGAGGTTTCGGAAGTGCTTATTTTGTCTCCTGCAAAGATTCATGAAGGAATTTATTTCTTCTGGTTCACTTAACATAGAAATTAAGATAACACAACCATGTATTTACCTAGTGATCTTTGAAAACACCCTTCAAGTAAATCAAGGTTGCCCTGAACTTGGGATGGCAGCAAGCAGGGCTTTGAGAAGTGGGGTGGGAAGTGGCGTGGGGTTTTGACCGGAAACCAGTTAGTCTCTTCAACGCTGTATTCTGCTTCCTGCCTGGTGCAGACGCAGAATGAGCACTTCTGTTGCAAGGACACAAGGTCAGGGCAGTGCCATCCGGGTCCCAGATGCTGGGCTGGGGCGTCTTGGGATAGAGGAAGGAGCTCAGGGCCGGAGGGCCCTGGAAGGGTCTTGTGAAAAGATGAAGGGGTGTCACCACAGTCCCGTGGAGAGGTCAGCATGCCTTTTATGTTTTTATCAAAAATGGGCTTGAGGGAGTACAGAGGATCCTGCAAATCTTCCTGCCCTCGAGGTGTTGCCCCACATCAGGTCACCCACCATGGCTTTCTCTGACTTGTGCATCTTTCCTGTGGAAGGAGTGATGTGGTGCCATCCACACATGTCCTCCCCTAAAAACGGAGTTTCTGTCTGTTGCTTTTTTAAGGGGCTTGTGGGGGAATCCATGATGTCATGAATGGGAGGCTCATGTAGGTGAAAGAGAAGAGTCCCCTTGCTCTGCTCTCTTGCCACGATGGGGATGTAGTTGATTTCATCCGGGTGCTCCTGCTTCATCAGCGGTGCTCCGCTGCCGTGCAGGGCTGGCTAGTTACGAGTATCTCCTGGCACAGCGAAGAAAGTGCTTAGAGATCCTTGGCCAGCTCCTTGGTGTCTCTCCTGACACCATGTACCTTGCTCTGCGCACAGTAGGTGCTGGTTGTTGGGGAATAAATAAATGTGCAGTTGAGTTAATCCTATTTTCCCTGTCTGAAGAAAGGGACATGGACCATTTGTAGAGTGTGAATTGTGATTTCTAGGTGCAGGGACGGCTTTGGGCTAAAGTGCCCTCATAACCTTACTTGTCTCTTTTGGGCACCGAGAGCTGTGAAGGCAGAGCTCATTTCTGTTTTGCTCTGCATTTATTCCCCAGTGCCTCATGCAAGCGTCGACACAGAGCAGATACTAAATAAATACTTGAGCGAATGGATAAAGGAATAGATATGCCTGTTTTTCTTACATTTTAGAAGCTCATTTCTAAGAATCATGTGTGAATGTCTCCAAGTTCCTTGAGACTTCAAGACCTCCCCCTCTCCTTTTCCCTCCCTCTAGGGCTTCACACAGTGATGGACACACAGTGGTCATTTGGTCTTTGGTATTGAGGGAAGAAGTGAGTGGCAGTAGGTAAAGGAGAGTGCCCTGACCAGGAGTTAGAAGGTCCAGAGCCAAGTCTACACTTTGGCCACTAACCAGTCTGGAGATGTTGGTTAAGTAGGCTAGATATCCTTGTCTGGGCCTGGCAGAGCCCTACTTTGTAAATGAGGCTCCCAGTCACTGCCCTGCTTGTCTTGGGGCCATTTTGCTGTTCAGAGGAATGAACAGATGTGAAATGCTTGGTTCAAGTTAAGTCTTGTGCCCATGGGGACCTGGTTACCAAAACATGATGGAATCCTGATATGGTAGATTGTGGCTAATGCATATACACCTCCTTCCCAGCCCTCCCTGAGAACTGGGGGCTTTATTTTACCTAAATAAGTGGATAAATACATCGGATACACTGTCAGTGTAGAAAATTTAGAAATCAGACAAAAGAGAAACAGGAAAGCTATAATTACCCTAAAGAGGTAGCCCAGAGATAATCACTGTTAACGTCAGGGATTATGTTAGAACCTTTCCCAGGCAGGTGCACACACAGGTCATACACACACGATAGGATTCCAGTCATCGAACAATTACTTTTGTAACCTTTCATTTTCTTTTTCTTTAAGATTTTGTTTATTTATTTGAGGGAGAGTAAGAATGAGAGAGAGAGAGAACATGAGAAGAGAGAGGTCAGTGGGAGAAGCATACTCCCTGCTGAGCAGGGAGCTCAATGCAGGGCTCAATCCCAGGACTCCAGGATAATGACCCGAGCTGAAGGCAGTTGCTTAACCAACTGAGCCATCCAGGCACCCTCCTTTCATTTTCTGAAGTAAATGCTGTCTTAGTTCAGGCTGCTATGACAAAAGTCAGAGCCTGGGTAGCTTAAACAACATTTATTTCTCACAGTCCTGGAGTCCGGGAAGTTTGAGTTCAAGGTCCCAGCAGATAGGGTATGCGGTGAGAGCTTGCATTCTGGTATGTAGGTGGAGTCCTTCTAGCTGCGTCCTCATCTGGTGGTGTGGGGAGGGGAGAGAGATCATCTCTGTCTTCTCTTACAACGGCCCTAACCCCATTCGTGAAGGCTCCACCCTCATGATCTAACTACCTCCCAAGGACCCCATCTCTAAACACCATCACACTGGGTATTAGGACTTCAACATGTGAATTTCTGGGAGCCACAAACAGTCCATAGCAAAGACCAATAACATGAGAAGAAAGAGCCTTGTCTTAGCATTTCTTCTGTAAGTGGCTTAGGGCCTAGTTTGGTGTGAGACTGCAGGATTTTGCTAAATACTTAATAGATTTCTAGAACTTCAGGACTGGAAAGATTCTGAGCTATAATTTTGAACATCCTCATTTTAAATATAGGGAAAGTAAGGCTCAGGGCGGGAAAAACCAGCCCAGGGCCCCAGGGCTGGATGATCGCAGAGCTGGACCTCCAGACCTTGCCTGCTGTCTTCTGGCCTGCTCGCCTCCATGCCCTGCTGATGGTGAAAGTACAAATGCTTGGAGGTCTGTTGGCCAGACTCTTCTGGCAGATGAGTCAGTGCTTGGTGAGTTTTGCCCGCATCTCCAGGCTCATGGGTGTTCTTCTGTCTCAGGATGGCATCTGGGTGTCTGGGAACAGCTGTCTCCTGGAGAGCCTTGTGACTGTTCTCACAACATTATGCTGACTCCTGTGCTCATCAACATCTGGGGGTTCCCTCTGCTTATCACCATTTGTGCGGTGTGTAGACTCTGCATGCTGGATTTAACATTCTAGTCTTGGTGGGAATATATTCTTCTGTGCTGCTCATGTAAATATTCTAACATTTCTCGTGCCTTGCCTTTCAAGCCCAGTGGGAAGGGTCCTTCTTCTTAGAGGTGGTCCTCCCCTCCCCCTGTCACAGGTGTGCAGCTCCGTCCCCTCCCCTTCTGTGGCTGTATGACTGAGCCATCTCTCCTCTACCAGCAAAGATTTCATGTTTGAGGTCCCCAGTGAGGCTACCCTATGGCAGATTCTGCCTCTGGGAACTCCCTGGCTTTAAGGATCTGAGTCTGAAGAGAGAGGGAACATGTATATAGGAAAATTATAGCTCAATTGAAAAAGTGGCTGGGGGACCCGGAAGAGGGGCAGAGAGAGTGCTCTGAGTCTTCAGAGACAGGAGGCCTTCCTCATGGTTCCCAGCAGTAGGGAGATGGGCAGGCAAGGCTTTTGAAGGAGGGACATTTGAGCTTGACTTAGAAAGGATGGTCAAGGCTTGAGCCCTTGGAGGCTGCGGGGAAAGGACTGCAGCCAGAGCAGAGAGTAAGGAGGTGAGCAGTGTCAGGGTGAATCCACACGTGGGGTTAGCCAAGAGGGAACTCCAGGAATCCTGAGCTCTGGCACTCAGTAGAGGCAAGTTGAGTCTTCCCCTTTGCAGGCTGTGACTTGGGGGACACCTGGTCTCCCACCCCACCCCTGCAGCAGTGCTGTTGGTGCAAATAGTCCAGCAAGTTGGCGCAGCTAGCTTTCTTTGTGACAGGGCTCTTGGCCTGGGGTCTGTGGCCTCCTTAGGAGCCTGCCAGTGGGGACCCAGGTGTCTGGGACCTACCTGAAATTATGTGCATGATTTTGTATCTGTGGGTACTCCCCCACCCTTAATTGTCTGAGGTCTCTGTAACCCTCGAGAGGACATGCACCTTATATTCAAGGAGAGGAAGGTTAGAGTGTGAATGGATTTTGACAATTTATTTCAAAACTCAAATCCTGTAAAGTGATTGGGGGAAAGTTTGGAGGCTTCATCCTTCTCATGCATGGCTCAACCATCTCTTTAGACTGGTCCTGATGAGCAGGACTGAGTCTTGTTCTTTTCTCTGACCACCCCCAACCCACTACCGCGCCCAGAACTCAGCCTTGGACACGTATGGTGACTCTTGTTTAGGAAATACAATAGTGTTGACCTGGGCTCTCACCACACATGCACGTTGCCTTCGATAGGGTGGACATCTCAGGCCGGCTGGCCACTTGTGGGATCCTGAGGCTGGCCCTATGGGGAGCAGACCTCTCCAGTGCCTGTCTCCCTGCCTGGTCCCTCCCTTCTCCTCTCAGGGATGGGTCTTGGCTCATCCCGCCAGTCCGCTGAGGGCTGGGTCTTTCTGCCCAGCATCTGACAAGTGCAGTTCAAGCTGTCTTCTCCCAGAAGGGCTCTTCAGCCCTGTGCTTCACAGGTGTAGGGTTAGACACAAATGTACCTCTTGGCCTATTGCAAAATGGGGGGCATGCTTGGGAACCTCATCTCCCACCCCTTGATTTGAGAATGACTGGTGCCAGCAGCAGCCTAAGTGTGTCTTAGGCAGTGGAAGGACTCCCGTGACCGCAAAACCACCAGCTGGTACCTTCCTTGGGGCCTCTCTGCTTGGCGCCTGTACTGGTTATAATTGGGAGCTCTGCTGGGGGCGGGGGCAGCTGCCTTGGCATTCTCTTAAGCAGGTGTGCAAGTTGGGCCCATCGGGGAGCTATAAGGAGTGGGACAGGCAGGGTCATTTGACCCCCAGGGTCATTTGTCCTGACGGAGGCAGGAGCACGGCTTCCTCTGTACTCGGTCAGAGTCCTCCTTTTCCTGTTTGGGAAAGCACAAGGAGATGATTTGGTTTCTACCATGAAGGGCTTGGGCCTCATTTAGGAAGACAGTGACTATGACATATAGTGCTTCCAGGTGACAAGTCAAGTCTGACAAGCCCTGATCCAGGTGGGATCTGGAAACCCATGCTGTCACTCCCACACACCCGGCCCCCCGACTCCCCCCACTCCATTCTCACCTGCTCAGTGGTCACTGATCGTCCAACATGGGAGACCATGAACAGATACACACCCATCCTACCTCCAGGGAGCTTTTTATAATGCAAGCTAACACCTGGTGTTCTAAGAAGTTTTGAGTTGTGTGCTGGGGGTGGGGGGTGGGGTGGGGGGCGGGGTGGGGAGGTCGTTGGATCCATACCCTTGCTTCTGGAGAGATGTCCGTATGTTCTTTCTGCTATCTCAGACCTGCAGAATCATTACCATTAAAGAACGTTTCCACCTTCGACATCCAGTTGGTTCTGTCCATCATCTGCCTGTTCATCCATTCCTCTGCCGACCAGCGTCTTTAGGCCCTCGGACAGGGATGGCAGAAAGAAAGCAGACTCGGTCCCAGTTGTCAGGGAGCTCATCTCTGATTGCCTTCTCGTGGTTTGTATTGCCTTGTGGGTTTTGTTCCGCAGCTTAACTGTAAACTTCTTGAAGGTCAAAGACGATCTCTTCTTAAACATTCTTGGAAGATGGGAAGATTTGTTTGTCAGTGGATTGCTGGAGTGGTAGTCCTGTTGTATTTGCTTAATGAGAGACTGAACAGAATGTGTCTGCAAACTGTGCCTGCCTTCCCGCTCTGCCAGGCTGCATAGACGCCTTGGTGAGAGGCTCTTAGTTCTGGGTGTGGTGGGAGGGACTTGGGGAAAAAAAATACAATGTTTCGATAGGCAAAGATCCCCAAAGTGTGTCTGTGCTCTAGGCTCTTCTGAAGAATGAAAAGCTTAATTCATGCCTTCTCTTTATACTTCCACTTCTTTAAAACTTGGAGGGGAGGGGGATGTGTCAATTTCAGCTGCCTAATTCATTATTCATTTTTAATGTGGGTCAGAGTTGCCGTCTTCACCCGCCTTTGTCTCCTCACACCTCCACTGCTGCTGGAATGCTTGCCTCATAAACGAAGCTTAATTAATAGAACCAGGAAGGTGACACACAGTGCTGACGACGCTGAGCACGGCTTCCCACCTGCCCGGAAAGTCTCTGGGGTGGCGTCCCTCCCGAGCCTGTCGTCTGTCATCTGAGACAGATTTGCACTCAGGGAGCCAGGGTCCTGGGAGTCAGGCTGGGGTGTGTATCCACAGTGGGTAGCATTGAGTGGCTTCTTAACAGATGTGGCTGGCCCACTTACAGTCCTAATGCTGGAAAAATAGTCATTGTCTTAAAGAAAAAAAAAAGATTTGACTTAAAAAAAATCAGACTCTGGGATCAGGCCAGGTTTGAATCTTAAAGCAGGTTGACCTATTTTCATCACAGCATCATCAAAGCCTGCTTTGTGAGTCTACCTCCTGAATGTGCTTCTCTTGGTGTCACATGAACTGAACAACTGATTTGAGGAGGAGAGCGTGTGAAGACCTTGTCTGGGGGAGCTGGATTTCTCATGGGTCTGGGGGCTGAGACTTAGCCTGCTGCAGCCAGTCCCTGCCCGGGGGAGAGCCGCCCAGCAGATGCCTAGTGCAAGCATGCAGGGTTGTCCCTTCTGAAAGGGCATCTACACCTTCCTGGGTAGCCTTGACAGCTGCCTGGGGAAGGAGGCCTGGTAGGCCACGTTCTCCTTGCTCCACAGAGGAGGAAACTGAAGCTTACACAGGCAGGTGGTCAGAGGGCCCAGGCAAGAACATTCAAAGTCACCAAGACCTGTCCAAGCCCTGACCCTGAGTTCCCACCTCCAAACCTTCCACTTCTTTGTTCCCTTCCTCATTTTCAGTTATGGTTTGGGACCAGAGGAGCCCCCATACTGCACGTAGGATCTGTGTGGAATAGGCCTGGAAGCTCACTCTTCTGGAAAACCTTGGAGAGCGAACTCTCCTGAGCAACCTTGCCACATAGTGAACCCCTTGGGGAGAGGAGGGAAAGGTCTCAGTTCCTGGTAAAATAGGGACAACCCTGTGGCCAGGACATTAGCCAGAGGAATTCATGCAGAGGAGAGAGAAGAGGCCTTTCCCACTGACTTTTTCCTGGCCTCTGTTCTGGGTTTTTCTCCTCTTGGAAGACAAGATGGGTCCCTGTTCTGATGGGTTATATCCTGTGGTTTATCAGTAGCCTCCTTGTCTCCTACTTCGCTTTTCCTGATTGTCTCGGAGGCAACGATTCCTTACCCAATTTTTTGTGACACCCTATAATGATAAGAATGGGTATCATAGAAAAAAAAATCCCGAAGCAAACTTAATCCACTTCAGGTTTTTTTTTTTTTCCAGTCATTGTATGCAACAAAAAATATTAACAAGCACCAGAGACTGTCAGTATCATGAAAAGCAACAATAATAAATCCTTCACAGTTTTGTAAACCGCTTAACAAATTTTAGACTGTCCTTACTTCGGTTGTCCTGTCCTTTCCAGAAACCATCTGGATTAGACAAGCGGATATTTAAATGTTTCCATCTTACAGATGAGAGAACTAAGATCTGGAGAAGATAAGGAACCTGCCCAAAGTTATTGGCCAGTTAGTGAACGTGCAAACTGGATGAACCCAGATCCTTTAGCTCAGAATAAGATCAGTGTGGTCTTTAATTTCTAAAAAAGCTAATGATCTACCTGAGAAGACATGAAACGGATACAGAGACAAGTAGAAGACAGGTAGAAGGGGCATATGATGAGGGGCCTACCCTGGTCTCAGGAGTCAGGGTGGGCTTCCCTGAGACAGTGGACGTGGATGGGGAGCTGAAGAGGAATGAAGACCATCTGGGGTGTGGTGTCTTCAGGGAAGCAGATGGAGACTCACGTGGCTGGATGAGCTGGAGCAAGGTGCCTTCAAAACCAGGGCAAGGGCTTTGTTTTGGTCCTAAGGGCTGTGAGGAGCCACTGAAGGGTTTTGAGCAGAGGGCTACCTTGGTCACTGGGTGGATGTATGCTGATGGGTGGGCAAAGTACACTGAGCAGCCTGGCCACTCAGGTGCTGAAATTGCTCAGGAAGTGGGGGGTGGTGGTGACATAAGGTGATGTGAACACTGGTGGGGATGGTGGAGATGAAGAGAAGGGGACAGATTGAGAAATGATTGGTGAGGGGACCAGAGAGAGTTTGGGATTGTTTTGTCATGGCAGCAGAGGAGAAGCAAAGATAGACTCTGAGGGTTTGGGCTTAGATCAGGGGTAGGGCTATTTTCTGGGTTAGGGAATCCTGGGGAAAAGGCCAGCTCAGGGGGAGAGGACAGGATCATGGGCTGTGTTTGGGACAGGCTGAGTTTGAGGTGCCTGTTAATTATCCAAGTGGGGACACCTGAGGGAACTTAGACACGTTAGCTGGAGCTTGGGAGACAAAACCGGGCAGGTGGTTTGAATTTTGGATATCCGCAGACACAAAAGAGAGTACTTGAAACGGGTTAGGCCACCGAATGCTGTGTTTTCTCATTTTGACCACACTTGCGGAGAGGACATTTCACTCGAGGCCTGCGTCAGGAGCCAGACCTTTGAGGGCGTTATTACCAGGTCTGGATTCAGTTTAGTAAAGGCTACTCCTCAGGTCCCCGGAAAGGCCCTGGAATGCCAAAGGCAAGTCCAGTAGGAGAGCAGAACCAACAGATGAACGCAGCATCCGGAGCCGTATTAATTTCATAACCAGTGGCTGGTGGAAGGAAGGCGGGTAGGGGGTGTCTGGTGCCGCTTCTTCGTGGCTGTGTCTGTCCCACCCTGTTGTTCTGCCCAGGTTTACTTCAGTACATCCCTGTGGTAACCCTGCACAACCAAATATTCTGAAAGACCTTCATAGTATTTGCAGACTGTGGATTCTTCGGATAAGTATCCAGAGGCTGCCCTCATTGCTTATAGAGGACACGTTTTTTGACGGTTTCTTGTTGAGACACTGTGTGGTGGGTTCAGCCCAAACTCTGGACTTGCTGGGGCAAGAGCTTCATGGCCTGTCCTACTAAAACCCTCAAAAGTGTGCCCTCCCCAGGTTTCCACAGGAAGCCCCTCTGCGGGGCGGTGGGGAGGCTCTGACGACTGGGGGGTAGACGTGTTCACTCACTCACTGACTCATTCATCAGGGCTGGCTGAGGGCCCCGTGTTGCCTCTGTCCTCGCTTGCCTCAGGGACAGAAGCCTGACTCAGCCCGAGACCTGCTTGCAGCCCAGGGCTGGCAGGCTCATCGCTGGGTAGATCCCACACTGATAAATGCAGCCAGGGATGAGCTCTGCTTTCTTTGAGTTCCATGTGAGGAGAGGGTTAGCTTAGAGGAGGGAGCTGCTCCTTCTGCTTGGTGGGTAGAGAAAGGGCTTCACAGAACAGCCCTGTTCTACAGTCTCTTTGGCAGACTCAGGGAACTCTCGCCCAGACTCAGGGAACTCCACCACCCACCAGCCGGTGGAGCCTCAACTTACCCACACCCACAGTGGAGCCTCAACTTACCTACAAAGACTTGTAGGCAGACGAGTGCCATAGGCCTGGCCACCATTTTTTTTTTTTAACTATTTAGTTCTTGAGGTATGAATTTTTAACCAGACTTCTTCTGACCTTAAAGTTACTGAATGCTCCTGAGAAATCATTCTACAAATTGGAAATCTTAAGTTACTTGGGATTTATACAGTTAGATGTATATACTATCTACCTAAAACGTAAATTCTGCTCTCCTTTGTGGGGGGGGGGGGTGGAGAAAAAGATCTCTTCTAGTAGAAAATGACAGGAGTTCTTGGTTAAGTTTTTGTCGTGTTCACGGTTTTTGGAGCGTGTTTCATTTCTCTGCCCCTTCACGTCCGTTTCTGTCCTGCGCAGCGTCACCGCTGGGATTACCGAAGCTTTTGAATGGTGACAGATGTGATTCTTCCGATCTGCAGGGTTTTCCCTCATGCAGGAATCTGTGTCTTTTTTCCCCCAATTTAATTACATCTTTAATGAATATTTTATCAAATGAACTCCATGTCTTGTATTTCATTATTAATGGTGTTCGGGAGGCCCCGTCCTTATCAGCATAATTTAGAAACGAGGAGATTACAGAAAGGGGGTGGTGCTTCAGGGACGATGGGTGGGCGTTGGGGAGAGAACATCTGCACGCCTTTCTCGTGTGCAGGAATGGGCATTCACAGGGGCTGCGTGCGGGAGGGGTTGGGTTGCGTGTGCCTTTCCCCTGGGGGGACAGATTGTGTGCTTCCTGTGTGACAGCGTTGTCCTAACTGCGTGCCTGTCCTGCAGCATTTTGGATGCATTGCAGCTGTGAGGTGGCCTAGACTGAGCAGGTCTGTGGAGGCAGGACAGCTGTGTGTGGGTCAAGGTCAGTCTTGTCCCCACTGGGTTGTTCTAGTCAAGCACCCTTCCCCTGATTCAGGGTCACCTTGACCTGCCCCCTGTCCAGCTTGTCCCCTGGTTCCCTGACGACCCTGGCCACCAGCTTCTCATTTTCCTTCCTGTGTCTGGGCTCAATTGCACGGAGGCCCATTCAGCACACTCTGGTCTCTTATTTCCAGGGAACTTCTCCTCCTCCTCCTCTGTGACATCTTGGGTCTGTGGCCACAGATGACGTTCTAGCCCCTAAGCCTCTCCCTCAGCACCCTGCCCTTGTCCCTCCTCCCGGCTCGCCTGCCTAGCACTGCCCTGGGACCTCTTTTACCTCCTCCCCAGTCCATGTAGACCTTTGCTTTCTTCCTTGGATCAGAGGCCAGACCTTTCAAATCACTGCCCTACATGCCCTTCCTGTTTGCCCCTTCCCTTTTATCTTCCGGGGAAGTTCCCAGCCCTGGAAGAATCCAACCGGCTCTTCTGGCCCTGGCTGCCTGACCACCCCCCTCTCACCCTCCCCTCCATCTTGTTCATAGCCACTAGGCCACACTAGCCTTTGCTGTTCTGAGTGGACCTCCTTCCCGCCTCAGAGCCTCCTCACACACTGTTCCAGCTCCCTTGGTTGTCCTTCCCTGCCTTTGTCCATTTCTTCGGGTCCTAAGTCCTCATTTGCTTCATAGGGGGCCTTGTCTGGCTGCTGGCTGTGGTAGGATCTGTCCTCCCGGCTGCTGTCTTGGCACTCTGTCTGTTCCACACTCAGGGTCATGACTTGTTTGTGTGTTCGAGACCCGGCCCAGACTTCCCAGGGCAGCCCTCACTTCAGACCTCTGTTCCTTCACACTCATGAAACATGCCAGAAATCCTATTACGGTGGCATCCGGATGCCCTGTCTCAGACTGTCTCTCCTATTAAGAAGCAACTCGAATCTCTTGGTACTGTGGCAATCCTGATTTTTGGTTTCCCAAGTCCCTGTGGCCCTCAGTTATAGTCCCTGCTGTATGGAGGTGTGGTGAGGTATTCCTGAGGGGCACAGGCTCTTGACCAAGCTGCCCGAGCTCGATCCGGACCTCACCACTTGCCGCTGGATGACCTGGGGTCAGGCTCTTGCTCAGAGTGTGTTTGCTCATCTAGGAGATCCTAGTCTCCACCTCCTGGTCTTGAGAGGACCCAGGGAGCTGATGCAGGTGTGGGTGAGCCTCCAGGAAGTCTTGGGAGCTGTTCTCCCCCAAGGTGGGGGATGGGGGCAGAGCGGGGGGACGTATGAGCCTACCGCTGTGTGCTTCCTATGCTTATCTTACCCGGAGGCTTTCAGCTGGAAATCAACGTCTTGAGAAGGTGTGGGATGCTGGCTTTTGAGCCTATAGCACACAAGTCCGGTCACCTGTATGACAGTGTCTCCACTCCCACCTCCCGCCGTCCCCCCTCCACCCCCTACATCCCCGGGCGATCAGCGTCTCTCCCTCTCCTGCACATGGAACAAACGGCTCTTTGTGTACTTCCTCCTCTCCTCCTGTCTACTCAGGACACTCCAGATCTCTCCGTGAAGCCAGCCTCATGTCCACCACTGCCTTTCGGACTGACTTCGCTGGCCCCCGGGGGGTGTCCTCTGACTGGAGACCTTGTATGCGCTCTTCTGTCCGTTCAGTGCTGGGGGGATTGGCCTGCGCTTGCTGTTTTCTGACGCTCAGCTTCTAAACCGCTGAAGGCAGACGCGCCGTTCCCTCTTCCCTGGGAGCCGCACAAAGCAGAGGAAGCACGCCAGTCCTCTCCGGCATCCAGGCGAAGCTCACTGACCCAGTTCTGGTGTGAGTGTACTGATACCCGCGTGCCAGGTGGACCCCGAGAGGCTGGTTAAAGACCACGTCACTCAGCATATTTTGTCATCAACTTTTGGTACAACTGGGTGACAGGACCTTGTCCCACCCCCTCCCCTCTTTCCCTTTCCCTGCGTTTGCAGGAATAGCTGCTCCTTCTCTACACGAAGGTGTCCCCGCTCTCATTCCTTCGGCAGCTGGGCAGGAGCTCGAGGGCTCACCTCCCCTGTGGCAACGGGAACTCACCTGGGCACCACAGAGGAGCAGCGAACCAAACGGGCCAGGTCCCGTGCTAGTGCAGTTTCAACCTGGTGGGAAGAGGCTGACGGTAGACACCGCCCCTCTCCCCCGTAGACGGAGCTTGCTCTCTGGTCAGGGAAATGCAGCGAGGGAATGAGGAGATGGTAGGCGTTGGTAGTCCACGTTTTCGGTAGCCAGGAGCAGCTTCTTCCATGAAGTGATATGTGAGCAGGGACTGAATGGGGTGAGGGACCAAGCCTAAAGATAACCGAGGAAACATTTTTTTTAAAGATTTTTTTTTTTTTAAGATTTTATTTATTTATTTGACAGAGAGATCACAAATAGGCAGAGTAGCAGGCAGAGAGAAGGAGAAGCAGGCTCCTTACTGAGCAGAGAGCCCAATGCGGGGCTCGATCCCAGGACCCTGGGACCATGACCTGAGCTGAAGGCAGAGGCCTAACCCTCTGAGCCACCCAGGTGCCCCACAGTATTTGAGACAGAAAGCACAGCAAGGGGGTGCTTGGGTGGCTCAGTGGGTTAAAGCCTCTGCTTTCGGCTCAGGTCATGATCCCAGGGTCCTGGGATCGAGCCCCGCATCGGGCTCTCTGCTCCATGGGGAGCCTGCTTCCCCCTCTCTCTCTGCCTGCCTCTCTGCCTACTTGTGATCTCCCTCTGTCAAATAAATAAATAAAATCTTAAAAAAAAAAAAAAAAAAGAGAAGAAATATCTTTAAAAAAAAAAAAAAAAAAGCACAGCAAGTACCAAGGCCCTGAGGAGAGGGGCATGCCTGTGATGTCTTGGGAAGATTTCGAGGAGGTACCTGCCATTGGAACGGAGAGGCTGAGCTGGGCCCGTGGAAGGGGTGGAGACACTGCTAGGGGGACCAGACCTCGTGGGCTCTAAAAGGGCCTTGGATTTGATGCTGAACTAGATGGGGAGTCCTCTGAGCGTTTTTGAGTAGCAGAGGGACAGAGTTTATGTGGTGTCACCTTCGAACTCTCATGAGCTTAAGGAAATTGAACAAAGTCTTAAGAGGAAGGAAGTTACTTGCGTTTTAGCAGAAGGTCACCTGCCTAATGATGGGGAAGGCCCATAAGCAAAAAGGCTACAGCGTACATGGGATTAAATGACTCCAGATGCCTCCTGCTTCGCTGCCTCCCTATACGCATATAGGTGGTAAGCTCCTTGGAGGAAGTCTGCCTGAAGCCCAGTGTGGTTTCTTTTTGGTGAGTTTTTGGCACTGCCAAACGGTCCTTTATCAACAAAACCGAAGCACTTTAAACACTTCTTGCGGACGTCAGCTTTTTTCTTCGGATTTCAACACAGTAGCGTGTGTGTACCGTATTTTAAAAGTTAGGCACATTGCGGAAGGCACACGCGCATTCACGGAATCAGCGGGAGGTGTTCTGAGATGTGAATTCAAGCCCCAAGAGCCCCGGATGAACCGGGTCGCCGTAAAACTCAACCGCTGAACCTGTCGTGGTGGGAAGAAGAGCTCTCGAACGCGAGTTTGCTGCGTGTAGCTCTGCACGAAGGGCTTTGCTCTCCTCATTCTGAGGACTGTCGAATTCCCAGGGCCATCCTGTTGGCGTTGAAGTCATGAGCCAGTGAGGGAGGAGAGAGGAGCAGAAGGGGGGCTGCCATCCTTCACCCTTGAGGTATGACATGGGCGGACTTCCGAGGCTGCCAAGCAGCAGGAATTTCTCCCTTCGCTGCCCAGTCTCCTCACCAGCCCCCCCACCCCAACCCCAGCAGGTGGACAGGAGGCGGCGCCTCGCCTGACCTGGGCTGAGAAGTGGCCTCGTGTGCTGCTCACGCAGCTCAGTCACCGGCAGAGATGGCTGCCGTCCCAGGCCACGTCGCGAGAGCCTCAGTCAGGAGGGATGATGTTTGAAACCATCCTTCAGGGAGCTGCCGCTTTTCTTAGAAGGCGTAAAAAAGGAAAGGTGGGAGGAAGGTGGAATCTTTGAAGTCAGAGGAGCAGGAAGTCCATTGAGCAGCAGAACCCACCATGCCTGGCCGCAGTCCGGGTGGCTGAGGAGTCCGGGAGGGAGGGGGTGTGCCTGGGCGCGCACGAAGGCAGAAAGCCGGGACTCCCTGGGACAGAAAGGCCCTTGCTTCTGAGTACGACGTCTGGTTCGTGTTAGTAACGAGACTTAGAGAGCAGCATCAAGCTGTGTGTGTGTTGTGTCACCGTAGAGCGTCTGAAATCACCTAACTGGTCTGAAAGGCAGCTGTCTCCGTCTCACCCGAGGATGGGGACAAAGTCACGCCAACACTCTTGGCTTCCTGACCCTCCGGACAGCAAGTCAGAGCCTGACTTCATCAGGCCACGTGCTTCCATTAGTTCCGTCAACCGCTTCAACAGATGTGGCTGGAGCACCTAGCGGGCAGCGGCCGCTGTTCCGGGCACTGGGGCCTTTGTCTGAACAGGCTCATGGCAGCTGGGCCGGGGGGAACCGAGAAGAGGACTTCCCGGAGCACCACCTGCTGAAGGAAAGAGAGCGACGCAGCCTGGTAGCACCTGCCGGGGTGTGTGGCGAAGGCTGCGTGGGGCCCTGGGGCAGGGTTTTCAAGGCAGGAGGGAGATGCAGACTTGATGCCAAAAGAAATGCTTTTAGGAGCAAAAGAAAGGCCAGTTGATGCCGGTGTCTGCACATGGAGGAGAGCAGCAGTCTCCGAGAAGCCCTTGTTTCTCCGCAAACTTGAGTGTGTGTGAGTCAGGCACGGTCATGGGCGCTGGGAGCCTCTTTTACTTTTCTTTTTAAAGATTTTATTTATTTATTTGTTTGTTTTATTTATTTATTTATTTATTTATTTGACAGAGAGAGAGATCACAAGTAGGCAGAGAGGCAGGCAGAGAGAGAGGAGGAAGCAGGCTCCTCGCTAAGCAGGAAGCCCTATGCGGGGCTCTATCCCAGGACCCTGGGATCATGACCTGAGCTGAAGGCAGAGGCTTTAACCCGCTGAGCCAGCTAGGCATCCCGGGAGCCTCTTATTCTAAGCGGTCTCTCTCTTCCCTTTGGCCAAGATGGAAAGATTTCGGTGCAGAGCATGAGTGCCTTGAGACTTGGGGGATTTTTCTGTCGTTTCCACTCCCAGTCACCCAAATATGAGAACTCCACATTCTAGAATCCTCCTGTTGGCCTGGAGCTGTGTGCTGGCAGGAGTTTTCTTCTGTGCAGCCTCAGTGTGTTGCGTCTCTCCTCCCGACTGTCTCTTCTCCATGTGGTCTGTCCCCTGGTTGTCCCTCTTACTGAGGCTAATTGTTGAACCACAAATGTGGCTTGTTCGATCGACACAACCACGACACGCAGCTGTTTGATGCGGAGTCTCACCTGGGTGGTTTCTGTCCATCTTCGAGGTGGTTCTGTTGTGCCAGCCGGCTCCTCCTCACACAGTGGGTTGCTGCCCACGGGTAAATGCAGAGGTCGTAGCCACGTGAGGACAGTGGTGGGGCATTTGGAGGAAGTCAGGGTGGGTCTAAGAGTACTTGGATTTGGAAGAAAAAGAGAATTCCAGAGCTTAAGCCAAGGAGTGAAGGCAATATGACACCTTCCCTTTGATCCCACCCCTCAGTCCCTCACCCACGGAGAGCTGTCTCTGGAGCCTCGGCTCACAGTGGAGACCCCTGGGGCCCAGGAAGGACCATCTGTGTATTCTCCATCTCCAGCTGGCCCCTGCGACTTCTGGCAACAAGGATGGGTTCTGGGTGCTCCCTGACCGGGCTCATCAGAGCTCACCGACATCCTGGGCCCTTGCCTGCCTGCCTTTCTCTCTGGTGTGACCCTAGGTCCTAGTGACACCTGCCTGACTGGACTCCGTTGGTCTAGAACACAGTTAAACCTGTAGTGAGATGCCAGGTGACGATTCATGAAAAGAAGTTTGATGTCTTCGTGGTTCTTGCCTTCAAGGAGTGCCGTCTAGTGCTCATGAGGATGTGAATAATAAAGGCACTTTGTGACGTGGGCCCAGAGGGTGGCTCAGAGAGCTGGGCAGAGTGGGAGGGGTGTCGCTGTGTCTGGTGGAATGTGTTCTTAGCTAGAGCCCAGACTGGCCTCAGGGTGGACGTTCTTGGTCTCCTGGGGTTTCTCCTAGGTTCTGGCATCATAAAGACACCAGGCTTGGCCACTTGCAGCTTGAAGTGTCACAAAGAGATGGAGAATGTGGTGGAGAGTCAGGCCTCCGAGAGCCCTGGAACTTATGTGTTCCTTCTGGTTGATGCCCAAGCAGTCCTCCCAGCTCTAGGGAAGGCAAGCTAGCCCAGGGTCCTGGGTTCTAACCCCAGGCGTCCACGGGCTCACCATGTGACCTGGACCTCTGCCCTTGGGGATCCCTGCTCTGTCACTGTGCAGTAATGTACTCACACACGCATGGCAGACGTGATGTGTGTGCACCTGCACCTGTGCCCTTGAGCTTGAGAAGTAACCCAACGTCAGGAGACCGTCTCCTGGGAGATGGGGAACCTGGGGTGGGGGAGTCTTTGTCATTGACTAACTGGGTCATTTTGGGGAGAACTCGAGCAGAATAATGGTCCCTCAAAGATGCCCACATCCTGATTTGTGGCTCCTGTGAATAAGCACGGGGAAGTGGTAGAGCTGGGCTTAAACCCGGATCCGCTGGAATCCGGAGGCCTGCCCTGTTCCTTGTCTCGGGCTGCTGGGAGGCTCGCTCTACCTCATTTATTCAGACTCCCCCGCTTTTCCGAGGGAGAGGGGTCCGTGTGACTGTTGCTGTCACTCTGGGTTTAGTATTTTTTAACTCCTTCCTATCTTTTTTTTTTTTTTTTTAATTTGACAGATGGAGATCCCAAGTAGGCAGAGAGGCAGAGAGAGAGAGAGGCAGGGGAAGCAGGCTCCCCACCGAGCACAGAGCCTGATGCAGGACTCAATCCCAGGACCCTGAGATCATGATCTGAGCTGAAGGCAGAGGCTTAACCCACTGAGCTACCCAGGTGGCCCCCCCCCCATCTTTCTAATAACACACCAGAAATCAAGGGCCCGTTCTGATGCTGGTGACAAGCCAAAGAAGGCTTCTGCAGGAGGCATGCAGGCCCATTTCTTTCCCCACATTTGAGATGGGACAGCGGCATGTCCCCTCCTGAAGGCCTGAGAGGAAGGCCATAACTGTGGGGAAAATGCTCAATTACTATTATTCTTCTGCAGTACGGCCTTTCTCAGGCAACTTGATTTTCATCGTTTAGGAATACATTTTTCTAGGGTGCGACTGTGTTGTCTGAGGAAACTGTCCCTCAGAGCTCCTTCCCCCTCTGCTTCACACTAGTCCTGCTCTGACTGGAAAACTGTAGGTTCTTGGTCATAAGACTGGTGGAAGTAGGGTGTTTCAATATTAAACCCTCACAAGTCATAATTAGTAAGGAATTAGTAAGCTTTATTAATGAGTCTTGGCAGGCTTAAACAGTAGATCTTAGAGATGGTTTTTGGAATGTCTTCTCTTGAAGGGTTTTGAGGAAAAGCCTGTGGTCCTTGAGACCGTGTCCCTTTTATTTCTTCTTGCGGCTACTTCTACACAAAGCCAGAGGGAAGGCTTGCTTCAGAAGAATTACAGAGCGCACCCCTGGGGCAGCCACTGTGAGAGGAATTGAACTTCTGCTTAATGAGTGAGGGCCCAGCACAGCCTGGGCCTGGGAGACCAGGTCTGTGCACAGCTCTGTGGCTGACAGCCAGGTCACCATGGGGGAATCTTTCTGGGCCCTGGTACAGTTGAGAAACCCGATGCCATTTGAAAATGTTCTTGGGGGTGCCTGGGTGGCTCTGTTGGTGAAACAACTGACTCTTGGTTTTGGCTCGGGACATGATCTCAGGGTCGTGAGCTGGAGCTCTGCGTTGGGCTCCGCACTCAGCCCCTTCCCGCAGCTCCTCTCTCTCTACCCCTCCCTCTTGCTTGCCCACTTTTTCTCCTTCTCGCAAATACATAAAAAAAAATCTCTCAAAAAATGTTCTCAAGGGCTCTAGCAGATTAGCCAGTTATGAAAGTACATACATTTTAGGTGGCCGCATTTGGATATGGTATCCGTGTGCCTTTTTAGAAAATACCACAGGTATGTTCCTGGTAAACAGGGACATGTATGTAAATGGGATTTTAAGTAGTTTTCCAATGAAAGGGATCTTTTTCCTTTTTAAAAAACATATATATTCTATTCCCCTGAAGGGGCAGCTCTGTCTGCATTTCCTTTCTCACACTAGCTTAAAATGTTTTCAAGTCAAACGTATTCATTTCCAAACATACAGGAAACCTAAACGAAAACCCGATAAAAGAATATATTTTAAAAATATGGGATCGTTTAAAATAGACCACTGTGAAACTGAACACTGGACTGTGAATGCCTTTTGGCATGTTGTGTGATCTAGATCTGTCTTTGCTGGCTGCGTAATTTCATTAAAACGGTGGCTCCATTTAACCATGTTCTGTTGCTGGAATTCGCAGTGGTCGTCCTTTTTTCACCACCATAAGCCATGTCGCAGTGAGTCTGTGTGGCAAGACTGCCGTGCACATCCGCGATTATTTCCTGAGAATCCATTTTTAGATAGGAAATTGCTGTAAGAATGAGGATACAGATTACATTAATTTTTTTGGTCTTTGCATTTGCAGAGCATTTGCTTTGTTGTTGATTTTTAAAAGGGAGTAAAAACTGAGAAATGTTGGTGTTGAAGTAACGGAGTCCTCCAGAGCTTGGACGTTTAGGTCAGATCCAAGTCAGGCTGCCTCACATCTCCCAACCCGTTTCCTCACTTATAAATGGGCATCGTCATATCCTCTAACTAAATGTGAGCATTAAATCACGTCAGTAAAACGCGAGGCTGCATATGAACTCTGTGTGTGGAAGTTCCTCTTTGTACCTGAACCTCCCCCTCTCTGGGCAGACACGCCTGGGCCCCTAGCCAGCCTCCTCTCCCACCCACCCTGGCTTCCCGGGCCATTACCGTAGGCACAAGCGCACCGCCATCTTGGTGCTCTGTGTCCGTCCTCATTCGGAAAGCTGCCTTCAGACATTTATACGTTCAGACAAACTAATCAGGCTGAAATTTCTCATGCTTATTTGCAGCTAGATGAAGCAATCCATTTAGTTGCTTTGGAATTACCTAGGCATGGAAGAAATTGGTTTCTCAGCCCTGAGAAATTCTGAGGATTTTCTGAGGTACTGACAGGCACCGGGGCCAGCTTGGTGAATTCAGAAACCCAGGGGCCTGCAGTGGCTTTTGGTCAGGACCTCTGTCCTTTATTAACAATGGCACGTCCACCTAGGATGTGACCTACTCATCAGTTCTCTTCACTCTGCATATATCCTACGGTTATTCCTTCTCTCCTTTTCTGAGAAGCTCTGAGCTCCTGAGAGAGCCTTCCCTTCCGGTCGTCTCGTTGGTTGATAGAGCGGAGACATGTGCTGATTCTTTTTCTCCCTTGGCTGAATGAGAGGCCCGGAGGCCCTTAAATAGTTGCTTTGTGTTAGAACCAGTATTTGGGGATCAGGAGAGCTTGTGCTGAGTTCGGGATTCCAGAGTGTATAACACCCCCTTGCGCCCATCTTCACGGTCTGTGAGGACACGTGGGGAGACTGAGGTATTGAGAGGACTGAGCTGTGTGGGGATATGTGGCTGGTACGGGGGCGGGTCTGGGGTCTGAATCCTTGCAGGGTGTCATTCTATTCTTGGCTCTTTACACCACTGCACGATACCACCTTCCAAGATGCGTGTTTATCAGGATGTGTTTTGTGCCTGTCTACATGGTGGGGTTTATCGCGCCTTCACCATTCACACAACTGTTGAGCGGGAGCCTGCAAAGACACAAAGATGGGGTCCCTGTTCCCCTGTAGCAGCAATAAAGTGGCTATAAATTATTATATGAAAACATATCCCCTGTTTGATACATAGCTCCAAACCCCCAACTCCCTGGAGAATTCTGTTCTGAATGACGAAAGTGGACGACCCATACACACTACACATGTCGTGTATACCCCATGCCCACCCCAGCTGTCACCTAGCGTGTGTGGGATCTTTTCTTCATCGGGGACCATCACACTGGTTTACCTCTCTGGGATTTCATAGCGCCCTGTAGGTTTGTGAGGAGGGGAAACCGTCTCTAGCATACACCGTGTAGAGTTTTCCAGCCCCCCTACACCTTTAAAAGTCACACCCTCTTGTCATGAATGTAAAGACGCCAGCCCCCCTGCAGAGATAGCGGTCCTGCTTTTGTTGGTTCGGGGTTCTGTGCACGCCCTCTGCAGCTACCCCAGCCTCCGTGAGCCTCCGTGCAAGATGGTCGTCGTGTTCCTTCTCTGTACGTCCCATCAGCAAAGGTTTGATCAAGCTTTGCTTCCTGTCCTATGTATTAAGGTTTTAAGTCTTAAACTGTGAAATTACCTTCTAATACTAAATATGCTCCTTTCATCTACCTCTGCTGCTGGGAGCCTGTCCACTTTACCCAAGATGTGTCCTGCTCTGGGGTGCACCCCTGGTTAAGAACCACTGGTTTAGTAACAGGGGAGAAGGCAGGAGACTGATTAAAACAAACCCCAGGATTCTAAAAATCCCAGGATTTTGGAAATCCTGGGGTGCTAATAATAGCTGGGATGATTTTAAAGCGGGGAAGAGAGCCCAGCAAACCTCAGTCACTCCTGCAGTCACTGTCCTGTCCTAGCTCAGTCACTGCCATTCCTGACTCCATGTGGGAAACATGAGATTATGTTGCTGGTGATGATGATGAAGGTGAGGGGAGTGCGTGCAAACCGTTGTGGGAGGCACTTTTCATACTCATTGAATCTCTATAGCGACCCTCTGCTAGAGGTGTTTCACCCCCATTGTAGATTGGGGCCCTGGCTCTGTCCCAGCCCTCCCCTCCCACAACCAGGTAGTGTGCATTTTATTCTGAGTCTTCTGAGCCCGAAGCCCTGTCCTCCTTACCACGACATTGTGCTGCAGCTTGCAGAGCATGTGCAGAAAAGTCGTGCTTCTGTCCTCTGCCACCTCCAAATCACAACGGTTTTACTCACCTGAATTGTCTTGGCTGTTGCAAACCCTTCTGGAATGAGGGTTAGATAGAGTCTCATTCACTAGGTGAGAAGCTCTTCTGTGGTCAGAGCAGATGGCTTTTATTGTCAGAGTAGCAGTTAATAGAAATTGATACCAGCCTCCAGTTTATGCTTGGACCCTGGTGTGAGCTTTGAGAATGAGTTCTGTGTCTAACCTCTCAGCGGCCTTGTGACTTGGGGAAGCTCCCTTCCCATCCATTGCTGATGGGTTTTGCTTTCCTTCCCTTCGCTCTTCCTTCCCTCTTTTTTTGGGGTGGGGTGTGGCGGGGGAGGGGAAGCCTCATGACTTTGCCGGTTACAGCTGGAACATAAGCTGGAACCTGTAGAGACGTGAAGGTAGGGAGGGCCTGGAGAGGAGGCCCAGACTTACACCCAAGGGAACTGTGCTCCCGACGGTGGTTTTGAACCTGGGAGTGTCTGAGAGGCCGGAGCCGACACAGGGAGCAG
Organism: Lontra canadensis; assembly: GCF_010015895.1. Classification (NCBI taxonomy): domain Eukaryota; kingdom Metazoa; phylum Chordata; class Mammalia; order Carnivora; family Mustelidae; genus Lontra; species Lontra canadensis. Next base: position 11,436,336 of record NW_022631029.1, read on the forward strand.
GCGCACTCCCACCTTAGAACTTGTTCCAGTCCCCTAAGTCTTTGCAGTGGGACTCACACTCATGCTTTGCTCTGAGGGCAGCAGATCAGAGTGGTTGAAAGCTTTCAGAGAGGCTCTAAGACTGTCAGGGTTTGAATCCCAGCTCCAGTATTAGCGGTAAGACCTCGGATGGTTTACTTCATCTCTCTGTGCCTCTGGTTCCTCATCTGTAAAACCAGAGGTGATACTGAGCCCACCCCATGGGGCTGTCATGAGGACTGTGACTTGCTCCATGTAGAGCCCTCAGAACAGCTCCTGGGACATAGGATAGGCTAGATGACGTGCTGTTAACATCATTTAATTCTCCAAGTCAAATGAGAATGCCTCATAAATTGCAAAATAGCATTCAAATCCTCTTAGTGACAAAAGGTGAAGAGAGACAATGTTGTGGCCTGAGCCATGGCTGATAATCGCGATTCATGCAGCCTTAAGAAAAGTCTGCCCCTGGGAGATGATGGAGAGCCGACAGACATGAAAGTGCTCCCCAAAGCAGCGATGTCCTAACTTAGCTGTGTATTAAAGTCTGTGGGGAACTCAAAACACACAGCCCTTGGTTGCTTTTTTTCCCCTCCAGACCAGTGGAATGAGCATTATGCAGGGCATGGGAAAGGGACCCAGGAAGTTGTTATTTTACAAAAACCTCTCCAGGTGTGTGCTGGTGCAGCAGGTCTGTGGATGAGTGTTTGAGAAGCTCTGGCCTGGGTGGTCTGATGGGATTAGTTGGGTGTACCAAACAGGTTGCGGGAGGATTTAGTAGAGGTCTGACAGCAGGTGTCTACATGTAAATACATTTTCCTTAGGTGATGTGGGAGAGGCAACACAGGCAATTCTGTCTGAAAGAAAGCCGAGATCTCTAAAGACACCTAAAGCCTGGGGCTGAGTCTGACTCTGTTTCTCTTCAAGGTCAGTTTTTACTGGCTGACTGGTCCCCTTGCCATGGGGTAAAGTGACAGTGGAGACTGCCAGCTGGGTGAGGAGTGGGAGTGAGTAATTGAAAAGGGATTTGGAAGCAGGCAGCTTCGGATTCTGGTTTGTAGCAGGGACCCCAGACTCCTGGGTCTGAACGTGGGCCTGGAATGGATCTGTGGGATTTTGCAGAAGTGGCAGCTGCGGGTGAAGGGAGAGGTGCAGGAGATTAGGTGAGCAGGCACTGGGGCGACCAGTCAGCAGATGGGGAGCAGAGCTGAGTAGAGAGTCGGGGCAGACTCATCCGTCCAGGAGCAGGGAGCAAGCTGGGGGACAGGTGCTAAATAGAAAGAGGGGCCGGCATGCTATTGAGGAGAAAGAAGATGACTGACTGCAAATGGAGAGCTTTTTCAAAGTCACCCAACCCTTCTTCATCCCCCCGACTCTGCACATGCAGCTAAAAAGTCTGTAAAAGCCTTCGAGGAGATCATGAAAGTTAAGTGAGATGCTGGCATGGGCCAGTGACAGCCTTTGGACCAGGGTCTAGCAGACGGTTTGGTTATGTTGGTCCTGGACACCAAATAGGACTAAATAGCTTTACTCTGCTGTGCTGTCATAGAGGGGCATGAGGAGGTGGCTTCGTTAACAGTACAGGGCCATCCACGCATATGGAAGGACTGTCTATGATGTGTACAGAACATGGCCTTGGTATTGGCAGGCGAGAGCAGGCTCCACCCCTGGATGGAGGTTGGGATACTTGCTCTATGGGGGTAGAGCCCCAGACATAAAGATCTAGAAACATTTGCCATCATGTCTACTTCATGGTCTGAAACGTAGGCATTTGGACCTTCCTAAGATCTCTTGCAGGTCAGAGAACAGAGCTCGCTCCTGGTGGTAATGGTTTGTCTGTACAGGTCCTCACTACGGGCTATGGGGATATAGTGGTTAGATTGCTGGTTTTCCCCGGTTGCCCGAGCTCTGCTGTGATGCTGTTCCTTTTTCTTCTGTGCTCTTCTACCCATAAGCAAGATTGAGTCATTAAGAGGTAACTCTGAATCTACCTGATTAAAAGAGAACCCAAAACATAATAGAGGATTGAGATTTTGATACTAGGTTGTTAGCAATAAATGACCTACGATACCCCACATAGCAGTTGTCAAGGTAAGAACCCTAATTCCGGGTCAGGAGCTCCTTCCAGACGTTGACAGCAACCGTGTACTTGAGACCACCGGAGAGGGCTCCCCATGTGTCTGGCACTGCGGGAGTTCCTGGGGAGACAGAGTATCATTTTCTGGCTCCTCAGAGTACTTCATTCTTTCCAGGAGCAGAGTAAATGATCTTGTGCCCAAATGAACAGTTGGCTCTTAGGTTCTATAGGAGTCCTTCAGAAAGAGCGGGATTCAGAGTAATCAAAGTTGTCTAATTGATCAAGACACCAAAAGATAGGTAGCTAGCTGGCTGTTGATAATGCAAATCAGAGTAATAACTTCTTTTTTTAAGATTTTTTAATTTGAGAGTGAGACTGAGAGAGCACGCATGAGTGGGGAGAGGGTCACTCCCACTGAGCAGGGAGTCTGACACAAGGTTCGATCCCAGGACCCCAGGATTATGACCTGAGCCAAAGGGAGACGTTTAACTCACTAGGCCACCCAGGCGCCACCCGGAGTAATAATTTCTATGTAGAGCATTTACATTTAAAAATTTTCTGCTGGGATCATGAACTCGGATGCCTTCAGGGGCCAGGCAGGTAACAAAATTGGGGAAGCAGTGAGGATGGTGGGGATTGTAGCACCTTAAAACATGGCGATCAAATATTTAGAACAAAAGCATAGCTTATTACTTCTGATTTTCAGAAGAGGTTTATAAATATCCCATTTAATGTTCACAGCATCCTTAGAAGGCAGGACTATTCCCCTTTTCCAAAGATAAGAAAACATTAGATGCAACGAAAGGCAGAGCTAGCTGTGGTCAGAGTCTGCAGTGTCGATCTCTAGAGCGCCGCGCTCTTTCCCCTGGAGGCCTGGGCTCCTGGGGCTGAGTAGGAGAGAAGAAGGTATCATGCTCTCCTAAATGGTCCCCCCTCTCCCCAGAGCTACCCCAATCATTCTCTGAGCACGGCTCTGGGAGACAGCTCCTAGACCAATTTGTTTCTCCTCTTACTCTGTTTCTTAAATGGACCCAGGAGAAAAAGGCTGGGAGACACCAGCAAGACTGTGCAGAAGTTGGAGAAAGCCATCAGCTGAGTCATTGTTCAGGTCCTTTTGGATCTAATAACAGGTCCCCAGTGCTGAAATCAGCTTTGCTACCACATCTAATTGGCTGATTTGAGATTTCCCAAGATTTCTCTCTCTCTCTATCTTTTTGTTATTTTTCACTGAAGGAAAAAGTAAAAAGAGAAATTGAGAAGTCCAGTTGGGGTTACTTGAACCCAACATGAAGAACCCCCATACCAGGGCTGGGAACCCCTGAAAAGGGGAAGAAATGCCAATCACAATTAGTGTAAGCCGTCTCTCTGGCTCCCGAGACCTTCAGTATCAGCTACTGTGACAGCATGAATTTCCTTCAGTTATGGTGAATTACATTTAACAGCATTATTGCCCATACACCCTGGTGGGAGACAGGAAGGAAGACTTGGGAATGACAGATGCCTGGGGTCTGGTTATGGGCCACAGCATCAGGCGAGGGACCGTGGACTTCCTATGCCATCACCAAAGCTTATGTGTGGTTTGGGGTCTGATTCGCACAAGTGCTTGGGGAAGGCCCAGTCACCTTATTTATTTAGGTATAATTTACGTACTATAAAATGTACACTTACGGTATACAGATAAAGTCCCAATAAATGTTTATGCCTCTGTACCACCACTACAGCGAAGCTGTAGATCGTTTCCATCCCTCCGTAAAGATCCCTATGCCCTCTCTGGTCCGTCCCTACTAATTCTCGACCCAAGGCAAATGCCGATCTGCCTTTTACTATTCTAGATTAGATTTGTGTTCTTAGAGTTTTATAGAATGTACTCTTGTATGTGTATCAGAGTTTTGTCCTTTTTATTGCTGGGTGACATTCCATTGTGTGGATATACTACAATTTGTTTATCTACTTACCTGCCATTGGACATTTGGGTCTGAACACTGGAAACATTGTTTTGGCTATTACAAATAAATAGCCAGGTATTGGCTTTTACAAATAAAGCTGCTGTGAATATTTTTATACTAGTCTTTGTGTGGACATAAATTTTTATTGCTCTTAGGAAAAATAGCAAAGACTGGGATTGCTGGATCCTGTGGTACGGCAGGCTGGGATGTGGCCCCATAATTTCCAGCTGCCAGTGGTGCACTTCTAAATGCTACCATGTAGCAAAAGGGATTTTGCAGATGAAATTACAGTGGTCATTCAAGGGGCTTTAAGACAGGGGGATTATCCTGGGCCACATGGATGGAGCCAGTGTGATCCCATGGAGGTATCCGAAAAGGAAGCGGAGAAGAGGCAGTGAGAGCCCTTCTAGGAGAGGTCAAAGAGTGAGAAGGAACCAGGCACCACTTCTGATGTTGAATGTGGAGAAAGGAGGCCATGAGCCAGGCGACATAGATGGCCTGTAGAGGAGAGGAGAATGACCCCGACTGGCAGCCAGCCAGGAAAGGGGGACCTGCATCCTATAGCTATATGTAGCTGAATGCCATGAACAACCCCCATCAAGTCAGTCTGGAAGCAGATCGTCCGCAAGAGCCCACGGATAAGCACCTGGGCTGGCTGACACCCTGATTTTCAACCCACAAACACACAGAAACCAACCAGACTTACTGGACTTGGCAGAAGTGAGCTAACAAATCTGTGTTGTTTTAAGCCATTAGTTACTGCTGTAACAAACTTGTGTGGTAAGTTTGTAACAGCAGCAACGAATGGATATGCAGACTAATGTATGTGCTAAGTGCCTGCTTATGAGAAACTGCCAAAGCCCTCCCAATGGGTTATACAATTTTATATCCCCATCAGAAATAGTCTGTGGGTTGCACTTGCTCTGTATCCTCACTAACTCTTGTTATTGTCAGGCTGTCTTTCATTTTACTGTTCTGTTGGACAGGGGGTCGTGTATCATCAGGGCTTTAATTTCTATTTCATTCTTAGATGGTCTGTTGCAACGTGCCTGTTCAGATCTTCTGTGCAATTTTTATTGGGCTGCCGTCATCCTGAGCTGTGAGATATGTTCATAGAGTCTGTATTTAAGTTCTTAGAAGACATGTGCATGTGTCTGTTCATAGCCTGTGGCTTTTTCATGTCATTAATGGTGTCTCTGGAAGGACATCTTTTGTTGAGGTCAATTCTACTTTTCTCTTTGGTTCATTCCTTCTAAGTCAGGAAAACTTTATGATTTAAACATGTTTCTCCCATTTCTTCTAAAAGTTTTCTAATGTTAGCTTTTACAAATGCCTATGATCTGTTTTGAGTTGAAGTTCATGTTTTTACATGGATACAGACTTGTTTCAGTGCTGTTTGTTGAAAACGCTGTTTTTTACCTGTTTAGTTCTTTAGTCCCTTTCTCGAATTTGTTGACCATATGTGCGTGGGCTTATTTCTGGACTTTTTATTTTCCACTGATAGGTCTATCCTTATGCAAAAACCACTCTGTCCTGATGACTGTAGCTTTATATTAGGTCCAGAAACTGGGTAGGATACATTCTCCAGATTTCTACTAGGTCTTTTATATTCTCATCTAGATTTCAGAATTAGCTCATGAACTTCGACCAAAAAAAGCCTTCATGGGATTTTGATCTGGATGACGCTTTATCTGTGTGTCCATCTAGGGAGAATTGAAGTAGGAATAGAAAAAGACTAAAAAAAAAAAAAAATCATGGTTGAAAACTTTGGAAATTTAATTGTAACCCACAAATGCAGGAAGCTCAATAAACCCGAAGGGGGATAAGTGACAAAAGTTTACATTGTATCAATTTTTTACCCCGAAACTTATATAAACAGAAACTCTTAAGAACAGAAGGGAAAAGACCTATTCTGTAAACAGATTCCGAGAAAATTCCTAATCAGAAACAATACAAGCCAGAAGATAATGCAGTAATACCTTTAAAATGCTACAAACTGTCAAGTCTAGGATGTTTTTGAGATTTATTTGTTTGAGAGAGAGAGCAAGCGAGAACGTGCAGAAGCACCAGCAGGAGGAGAAGAGAGAGAGAGAATCTTGAGCAGACTCTGTGCTGAGCACAGAGCCAACCTGGGACTTGATCTCATGACCCTGAGATCACGACCTGAGCCGAAATCATGAGGCAGGTGCTTAACCGACTATGCCACCCAGGCGCCCCACAATCTGGAATTCTGTATCCGGTGGAAACCTCTTCCCCAGTGATGGTAAAATAGATGATCAGACAAACAAAAAGTTAGGGGCACCTGGGTGGCTCAGTGGGTTAAGCCTCTGCCTTCAGCCCAGGTCATGGTCTCAGGGTCCTGGGATTGAGCCCCGCATTGGGCTCTCTGCTCATGGGGGGAAGCCTGCTTCCCCTCCGCTCTCTGCCTCCCTCTCTGCCTGCTTGTGATCTCTCTCCCTCTGTCAAATAAATAAATAAAATCTTAAAAAAAAAAAAAGTTAAAGGAAAGTCTTCATACGGGCAGAAAATGACATCAAATGAAAACTTGGATCCATACAAAGGAATGAAGAACCTTGGAAGTGGTAAAAATGCGTAAAATATAAAAGATCTCCTATCTGGAAAAGATCTGTAAAATGGATGTAGCTAATATGGCAAGGGTAGAGATAAAGTGAAATGCTAAAGAATAATCCGTCGTGCCCCCCCAAAAAAGGCAGAAAATGTGGGGAAAGGAACAATTAATATATAGAAAAATAGAAAAATCTCAAAAAATCTCAAGAAAAATCTCAAGACTTGAAAGCCAAAACCTGAATGGTCCACGCACTTCAGTTAAAGGACCGCTGTACTGGGCGTGCGTGTACAGCTGGAGAGCCAGGCAGTGTGGCTAGAAGCACAGCCCACAGCAGCCTTATCACACTTGATCTCCTGCACAATTGAGTGAAGACTGGACTGCAACCTCAGCTCCTATGGTATAATATCACTCTATAACAGGTGAAGACGTTCCCCGCCCCCCCAGCTTCCCTAAATGAGGAAAGCCTGTCCCAGGAGCCACAGCATTCTTCTCTGACCCTGTTGATGACACCTGCCTTGCATCCAGCCACAATCCCACTGACTATCCTGTTACCTAAAGACTGCGTTGTCCTTCAAGTTCACTTGCAATAACTTGTACGTAGAATCGAAATGGGAAGGAGAAAGAAGAAAATGATCAACATAGACAAAGATACACATATAACCAGCAAATAGAAAATATGCAGAACTGCTACAGTCCCTGTGTCATTTCTGAAATTGGTCCTGTGACTGCAGTTGCTTGTTCTCAGCCACGGTCTCAGGGGGTTGGGATTTTTTTTTTTTTTTTTTTTTTTTAAATCTGGTGGAGTGACCTTAACCTACCTTCCTGAAGGTCTGAGTCCTCATTTTCCTGCCTAGTTTGGATTACTGGCGTTTCCTATTAGCCTTCATTATAGAGCACGGAACACAAAGAGGTGCCCCAGAAAACCATCTGGTTTCCACACTGCTTCCTTGGCCTCCGTTGTGTAAAAGCAACCCAGTTTCCCCCGACTACCCAGAATCAGTTCTTATGGCCAAGAGATGAACACCCTCCCCTCTTTGTTGTGCTTGTTGGGTCCAACGGCATGAAGGGACTAAACCATCCAGGTGGTCATCTCACATTCAGATTCCGTGAAACCATGCTTGTGTATCCTGGGGGAACCGTTCCTCCCTTGGGGACTAACGTCTCCAAACTAGCAGACCCTACTTGCTGAGATGGGAATCAGGCACCTTGTGAGTTGGTTACTAGATGTAATGGTAAGAGGAGCCTCCTGCACGTGCACCCCTTAAATCCTGGTTCCACACATTCTGGCTATGAGAGACTGAGCCACACATCCGTTTCTGATTCAGAGCACCTGCTGCCTCCTTTAAAACAGAATGCCATCTTCCTGGTGCTATCATGGAGTCTTGAGGAAGCCATCCCACCTTTCAGTTGGCTAGCCGTCTCCCAATGATGGGTGCTGACTGCTTTTCTTGACCCTGGACCAATACCAGGTTTCCCGTGATTTCTGTCTTTCTGTTATGGCTGGCTTGTTGATGCTCACCTTTGCTTATGCCATCTGCTTTCTTCCATGACTGGATGTGCAGCCTTGGGTAAATCCTTCCCTCTCTCTGGATCTTTGAATCTCTAACTGACTAGTGGGAGGTCTGGACGGGATCATCTTTTTCACGTCTTTCCCTTCTGAATTTTTCTCCAGTGACCTTGCAGGGTTGCTGTGAGATCTGTAGGGACAGTGAAGGTGCAAGTGAATTGTTAGCAGGAGGGGTGGTGCACACGGAGGGCTGGGGCATGATGCCTTCTCCTCATCGTCAGCATCTGTATCCAGACCTTGACTTCCGTTCGGTCTGGAGCTGCCCTCCACCCTCATGTGGTCGTGTTTCTATGCCAGGACTCTGGGATCAGTGCTCCTATTTGTGGATGTGGACTGGGACCTGTTGGTGAGAATGAGGAAGGGGCAACCTTGTGGGAAGGTCAGGGCAAGAACGGGGAGGAGTCTGATGCTTCCGGTCTGCCTTCTGCTGCCTCCCTCTCCTCATTCCCCTGCACAGAGGCACTCAGGCGCGCATGCACACTGTCTCTTGCTTGCCTTTCCAAACAGGTGCATGTGCTCTGGAGTCTGCCACACTTAACGAGGAGACAGCCACTCCAGGCTCTTCTTCCTGCCGGTTCCCTGGCCTGATGCTGTGCTTGGCAGTGGCAGCAGGCCTACGAGGAAATACACTATGCTTTCCCTGGGTTGTTTTTGAGCTGAAGACCTAAAAATATTCCCCTCTGTAATTGGTTATCCAATCAACCATGCAAATAAGCTCCGTGCCTGAGCCTATAGGAAACGAGGCAGGAGGCCTGAAACTCTGAAACATGCCAGCTTTGCCTTGCCTTGTTTTTCAAAATGTGCTTGGGATCTGAGCCTGAGGGTCGAGAGTGGAGGGTGTGCTGGGTGCGTTTCTATGGAGACAGGCACTTGACACTGATTTTGGGTCCACCTTGTGGGTTGAGGGCATAGGGGGATAGGGTTTGGGTCCTGGGTTGTTTCAGAGGTGGTGTTACTGAATTTAGTTGGGACAATTTGACTTCACCTTGAACGCTCTTCCAGCCTCTGGGCCTTTCTTCTGTGTGATACCCCCTCCCTCTCCTTCTCCCTCCTGCACAGCTGGACCGCCCCATCCTCCTTTCTGCTGTCAGGACCAGCCCTGCGTTGCCTCCTGGCACTCTGTCACAGAAGCAGCCTCTCCCCCGTCCTTGTGCACAGCGCTCCTGTGTGCAGAGCTCACTGGGTGCAATGTTGTCCCCCCCACCCCGAATTCTCCCCGAGGCTCTCGGGTCTCAGTGGGGGGGGGTGGTGAGGGGAAGGCAGGGAGAGCTAGGTCAGAGTTTGGGCTATGAGCACAGGCTTTGGCGCAGCATGCCTGCTGCTGCTCTGTGACCTTGGGTAAGCTGCTTTGCCCTTCTGGGCCTCGGTTTCCTCACATGGAAAACACTGAGAGGGATATTTCCGGTTTCGGAGTGAAGGCTACTGAACTGATAAGTGATCACTGAAAATACTTAGTGCGTGGCCAGCTCTGAGTCCCAGCTCAGTAAATGCCAGGTGGAGGTGGTAGGGAGTACGGGCAGTAGAAGGCTTAGTGCGAGGGTGCCATCAGTCGCCGCTTCTCCTTGAGGACTGCAGATGGTTGGCTAACTGGACTAGTCTGTGCGGACTCCCTCGTCCATGAGGGGCACAGCAAGGGGAGAGGAGTACTCCCACGGGAGCACCCTGTGCGCTGGGAGAGGCAGGATGGAGGCATCTGCATGCAGCCGGGGACTGCGTGACCTGGAGATGGAACAGAAGCTCTGTAAGGAGAGCACCTTCTGTCCTTCTCGCCTTTTGCCCCACCACGCAGGACAGGCCCAGGCGCAGAGAAGGCTCTTGGTCTGTGTCAGGGAGGTGAGGAATGGCCCCAGGCTCTCAGTCCCAGCTCCCGGGGACCCCCCCCCCCCCCACACACACACCGTGCAGGAGGGCTTGGGCCTTGCACCTCCCTGGGCTGCGTCTCGGCTCTCCACGCGGCATCTGACCTCAGCTGTGCTTTTGGAGAACTCAGTGGAGAGGCGGGAGCATGAAAGGTGCCACGGGATGACTGGCAGTGAGGGCGCCAGGTCCTGGTAGTGCCGCAGGCGGTGTGTGGCTGTCCTCAGATGGCCGGGCCGGCAGGAGCACTCAGCTTGTGGACAGCTTGATTTGTGCTGACGCTGAAGGACTTCCCTGGCAGCCAGATTTGCTGCTGTTGCTACCGCATAGTCAGAGTCAAGAGCGAGTTCTGACCACGGGAGCCACACCTTGCTGTCTCTCTGCTGGTCAGAAGCCTCTAGTGTCCGGCTGGCTGCAGGAGAAAACTTCTGAATAGGGCGTTCAAGGCTCTTGAGATGCTCTGGCTCATTTGGCATTTCTCGTGTCTCCTTTTGCCACTCCCAGACCCTGCCCCACCGCCCCCCCCCAACCATGCTCCAGTCACTTCACCTGTTTTCCTGGTCTCAAACCTACTCAGAGCCCTGAATTTTCGTTGCATCTGTTTGCCCACATGCACACCCTTGCTCTATGGCTTTTCACCCTTCCCTCCTCCCCTTGATCAGCATGAATTCTTTCCTCCCACGTTCAGAGCCCCTGAAGTGTGCCTAGGACCGTCTAGCACCTTTCGTGTCCGTAAGGTAGTGGACTCTTGTGGTTCAAGTGTTGGCTTTGCTGCCGACCAAACTGGGAATTGAATTCAGGCTCTGCCTGTCCCTAGCCATGCGACCTTGGGTAAGTCATTTAACTTCTTGGGCCATAATACCATGGCTGGTGAGGTGGGGTGAGCAACTCTGAGGTGACGGGTCTGTGACAAGAATATATTTACAGCTCTTTGTAAGTGGCCAGCAATAGGCCCTCACAGGGTAGGCTGCCACCACATCCCCCCTGTGCTGGCTCAAGTCTGTTTCACTGGCCAATTTCATCTCCTTCCGTCTGGAAGCTGCACGTAGAGTATGAGCACGACGGCAGATCCCGTCAGGACGCACAAACCCTGCTCTGAGGTTCTAAGTTCTGGCCCCTCCCTGCCCCCACAACCCTCAAACCCACGAATGGGGCTGTTCGTGGACCCAGGCTTTTTTTTTTTTTTTTTTGGCCCAGTCTTAATAGAAAGTGGGTGAATTAGATTTTGAATTTGCCCATGCTTTCTCTCTCCTGGTCCTCTGAAAATTAAGTCAGAATTGGAAATAGGTGTGGGAAGATCTCCGTTCTCTCTGTCATTTGTTACTCAGTGAAGATCATAGTTTCAGGTTATTCCCTTGAATTAATTAATTTGGCAAATCTCTGTGCTGTGTTGGTAGTGTGCCTGAACCGCGAGGTGCTGGAAATGATAACCAGCGTTCCCTGATGGGTGCGTTTCCTGGGTTCCTTCCATGGTGCTGCCCAGTGTGGTTCCCACAGTGCTTGATGTGGCTGAGGGGCCGTTGTTACTGTAACTGTCCTCATTTCACAGAGGATTCAGAGCCCAAACCCGCATCTTCTGGCTCTAAGTTAGCATCCTTTCCCCGCAAAACCCAACTTCCTTGCTCGTTGTAGGGTCAGTGGAGGATATTTCTACAGAGCTTACCTGGCCTGCCAGTCCAGAATGGAAGGCTTCCTTGTGATCTCTCTCTCTCTCTTAAAGACATCTTTATTTAGGGGCGCCTGGGTGGCTCAGTGGGTTAAAGCCTCTGCCTTCGGCTCAGGTCATGATCTCAGAGTCCTGGGATCGAGCCCCACATCGGGCTCTCTGCTCAGCAGGGAGCCTGCTTCCTCCTCTCTCTCTGCCTGCCTCTCTGCCTACTTGTAATCTCTGTCTGTCAAATAAATAAATAAAATCTTAAAAAAAAAAAAAAAGACATCTTTATTTATTTTAGAGAGAGAGAGAATGTATGCACACCTGAGCAGGAGGGGCAAAGGGAGAGAGAGAAAAAAAAAAAAAAATGAAAATCTCAAGCAGACTCTGCACCAAGCACAGAGCCTGACTTGGGGCTCAGTCGATCTATCCTAGATCACAGCTTGAGCTAAAACCGATTGTCGATACTTGACCACCTGAGTTATCTGGGTGCCCCTGATCCATCTCCCTTTTAAGTGTGATGAATGCTGGGCAGGTGCAGAGGAAAGGGGGAAGTGGTCCCTCTCTGCCAGAAATTTAGAAACTCCCCGCAGTGCCTAGGACGCATATATCTTTATTGGACAAAGAGTTATTGTCTGCTTCATGCCTGGCACTTTGCTAAGAGTTGGTAATATGGGGACAAATTGGACAGAAAAAATATCTTAGGCTTCTGGCTATGCAAATAGGCAGTTTAACAAGGAAAAGAGATAAATAATCAAATGGCTAGATGGTTATAAGTGCTATGAAGAAAATTTATGGAAAATTAAAGAGCAATACAGGTGGAACACAATAAAATGGGAACACACCAAGATAAATTACAGGTCCGTCATGTATCCATTCTGGAAAGGCTCTGGTCCTGCCTCCAGCTCTTTAAAGCAGAGAAAGCCCATGTGAGAGGGTGGGGTGGGCTTCTAGTGAGCCAGCTTTCCACGGGCAGCAGATAACAGAGGGGTCTGGGAAAGGGGAGTGCCTTTTTTTGAAAAGGGTATTGAGATCTTTAATTTCTACCATTTGAACCCAGTTCTGGTCCCTCTTTTAAAGCAGAAGAAAACACAAAGGAACAACATTTGTACTTTCACGGTGTGGGAACGTTTCTTCCAACTGCGAACTCCCTCTGAGCATTTGTGATCATATGTTGGTATAGGAACTTGGTTTGCACCCTGCATTTTGGCAATAGGCTTATAGACGTGGACTTGTGTAGCAGAAAGGACTATAGCTCAGGGCGGCTTCTGAAAGATTCCACTGCTGTGGGAACTTTAACATCAGCTAAGGACTGGGGGCAGCAGAGATGGGGGGAGGCAGGGGCAGGTTCTGAGGCCTCCCGGAAGAAGGAAGGAGTGCTCTGTCCCGCAAGTGCCAGCCATGACTCTACCCTGGGAACAGAGAACACCTAGAAAGGATCAAGGCGCTTTCTAAATGAGGACGAGCATATCCAGGGTGTGCACACAAACTCAGCCTCTAGTTCGAAACTCTGTTTCCTCTTCTGTCCTGAACCCTCTCCTTGCCTCAATAAGTTATAGCTTAGGGATATATTTTTATTATAAGTGAATACAATCTTGCCTTTAACACTGTGATAAAAGCCTGAGCTGGCAGATGAAGGAAAAGAATGGAATCCACAAAAGTTGGGAATCCACAAAAGTCACTATGTTTGGGGCTGGGGTGTGGCTCCCTGAACTTTCCTCATGGTTCCTACCTGAGGCTGAATGTTGGCAGCTCTGTGTTTTGACGACGTGTCGCCTTCATTTCGCCTTTTCGAAATCTCTGCCTCAGGACTGAGCCAGAGAGCGCTCCAAAGGGATCGAGGTGTGTCCAGAGCCAGACTTGCCTCTTTCTCCAGCCCTTGCTGTTGTGTAGGAGTGGAAAGGGCTGCACTGAGAAGGAGAAGGTGAGTGTGTGCCACTTGCAAGTTGCCTCAGGAGAAGAGCTAGAGAGAACGAACCACGGTAATAACACAGTTAAATGTACTTATGGGAGGAAAATCAAGGATTGGACATCAGCAAAGGTTTTTAAGATCGGCTATGGGCAGCAGTAACCGTAAAAGGGAAAAACAGATACAGTAGGACTTCATGACAAAATGACAAACTTGTGCTCACCCAGGTTTTAACCCACTGAGCCACCCAGGCGCCCCTAGGCATTTTCTTTACAGCACGCTTTCCTTGTCTGCCCTCTGGAGTAATAATACTCCTAATTATTTTTAAAACAGGATTTCTTCTATTTTCCAGTATGCATCCCGCAAATTAAATTGAGCTCCAGGATTACACAGCACCTAAACCTTGTCCTTGAGTTCTATAGCCATTTTCTAATGAAACTCTTTGAAGACAACTTTCCCCCTACTCTCCATCCTCCCATTCAGAAGTATCAAGCATGACAAAGAGATGGTGAGGACCTCAGACTTGGCCTCAGATCTTCCTAAATGGTTCCCTTCTGTTGTGCTTTTAAAAAATATTTTTATGTCCTAGCCTGAATATTCACATTCCATTTAGCTAGGGGTTCTCCATGTTACATAAACTATTTCCTATCTCTACATCTTGAGAGGCATTCAGGGCAAGCTGTACTGCTCTCACAGAGCTGGAGAGCAGCTCACTGTTGGGAAAAACCACTTGTTCAGAGTCATTGGAGATTTTGTGAACAAATTGCAATTAACCTTAAAATCTCCTGATTCCTCCTCCGTTAGCCCCCACTGCCTATTTTAAGAGGACCAAGAAGTATTATGCTTGGAATTGATTTTAGTAAGACTTTTGGGGGAAAAAAAAAAAAAAGCTTCTGCCTTCAGTTCAGGTCATGATCCCAGGGTCCTGGGATCGAGTCCTGCATCCGCCTCTCTGCTCAGCAGGGAGCCTGCTTCCCCCTCTCTCTCTGCCTGCCTCTCTGCCTACTTGTGATCTCTGTCTGTCAAATAAATAAATAAAATCTTTAAGGAAAAAATGCCTAAGCAAGCTGCCAATTGGGAGAAGTTCAGTGCAAAACACAACTGACCTACTTGTATTCAGGATGCAGAACACATTCAGGCAATGAAACGATAATCAAGAACCTCAATTTAGGAAATGGACAGAAGATGTAACGTGCTTTTCACGAAAATGGTCAAGGGCCGACAAAAAGAGTTTCGACGTTATTGACATCTGACAAATGTGCGTTAAAACCAGAGTGGGTGTGCTGCTACTGCACCCATCAGAGTAACTAAAATGAAAACAGGTGATAATGCTCTCACGCATGGTTGGTGGGGCCTACAATGGTAGGAACGCTTTGGAAAAGCCTCAGGTGGTTCTTGAGGGGACCTGTTAACACAGCAATTTTATTCCTGAGTATTGACCCAAGAGAAAGGAAACCCTATGTACAATTGGTTATAGCAGCTTTCTCCATAATAGAGAAAATCCTGGCAACCAGATAGGGTCGGTCAGTAAGAGAATGGACAGACTGTGGAATGTTCCTGCCACAGAATGCTACTGAGCAGTAAAAAAGGCGTGAACCACTGGTCCAGGTCGCATCCTTATGCCGAGCAAAAGCCTTCCATAAAAGAGCAAACGCTGTACAGTCCACTTACACACAAGTCCTTGGACAGGCAGAACTAACTATGAGAGAGTGAAATCATGGTTGCTGCCAGAGGAGGTGGGGCAGGGCCTGGGGAGAAGAGGCCTAGCAGTTGTTTTCGAGGTGATGGTAATGTTCTGTATCTTGACGGGGGCGGAGGGCAAGCATTTGCCCAAACTCACAAATTGCACCCTTCCAAGTAATACATTTCTCCAGGTCTGCCTTTTGCTTTAAAGACCCTGTATATATCAAATTCCAGAAAACCGTATGGTGCTCAAGGGTTTAGGGATAAAGTATACAGAGGTCTGAAAGTAAGGCACATTAATGTGTGCCTGGAGGGCAGCTAGCCAAAGCACTCCTAGCAAAATCTCCATTGTGGAATTTAGGTGGTGGGTGTATGGGTAGTCACTGGAACCTTCTTTTGGCTCTTCTGTGTGTTTGAAAGGGTTTTTAATGTTAGGAAAACCATACTCAAGGGGGATGCAGGTTGCAGTAGTACGAGTGAAAAGTAATGGTGATTTATTGCCCTTGTTCCATAGGGCTATTATGCTTACCTTCTTCAAAATTCCATTAAAACCCACCACAGGAGCCTCTGCAATGTAGCTGATTTATCGAATTTGGAAGAGTCCTTCCATCCTCCTGGACTCATTTGTAGCACCTGGATACCTTTGAGCTAATTTTCTCACCACAGTTATGATTTTCTCCCCACCACAAATGTGATCGCGGCGAAGGTGTGTTTCCCTGAGTGCTTGGAGCGGCTTGGGAAGGGTCGCTTTCGGTGTCTGTTCATTTGGAGAACAAAAATACCCAAAAAATAGGAGATCAGGACCCAGCCACGGGATAGGACTAGGAGTTCCCTAAATGATCTGAAACTTAGTGAGCAAAACAAAGCAGTAGATTTTGAGTAAAGATTTACAGAAAGGATGGACTAGGACATCTTTTTCCCTCTGATGACTGAACCCCCCCCCCCAACCTCCCAGGTGGTGGCAACTGTCACGAATGAGAGCTGTAGTAGGTAGCTGTTCATTTTGACTTTCAGGCCATGAGACAAAAGTGCTGGAGACGTTCAAGTTAACAGTATCAGGCAAGCCTTTCTGTGGGAAGGGCAGGTTTCTAAACCGCCATAGATAATCGTAGAGCCAACTGAGGACAGAGATTAGATCAACACTCCTTTCTTCTTTGTTTTCCTGGAATGAAATCAGCAACATTGTTCTCATTTTTATTTGCAATGAACCTGATTTTTGAACTGATCTATGTCATAATCACAGGAAGGTCAAACCAGAAGAAAGGAGATGCAGGACGTTGGCTGGTTACTTCTTGCGTGATAAAAGAAAACAGCAGAAAGTGACCCATTGCAACTTCTGGCTGGCCGAGTTCACTCTACCTTCCTCCCCGCTCTGCCCCTGCCCCTTTGCCTCCTGCCGGGCGGAGATTTCCCCACCTAGGTAGTTTTTCTGGGGGGCCTCTACTACCCCTCTCCCTGCCAGCCCAAGCCAGCTGTAATGACCCAGCTGCAAGGTGACCTCTGTTCTCCAGTGTTTACCCTCCGTGCTATGGCACTTATCATGGGAAGGACTCCAGGGAAGGCACTCTGCCTTACCCTGCAAACCCTCTGGCGGTATCCAGTTCCTTTGAAGATACAGCATAGCCCTCAATCATAGAGCGGGAGCAGTCACTGGGAAAGAATTCCCGCGAGGGACAGCGAGTTCCCCAGGTGACAGGCCTGAGACTGGATTTGTCTAGTGCCCATGCATTTGCATGGGGCCTGGTAGAGGTGGATGCTCTATGGGTACGCCAAGAAACTATAGGAAACCCAGTGCATTTAAGTGACAGCGAAAATCCTATCAACTGGTTGGGGAACAAGAAAGCTGAAGAACTGCTTTGTGTTTACAAAGAAATGGAGAAAGAAGGGGTGGAAAGAGGGTGTCTTTCTGTAAACACGTCTCCCTGGGGTTCTTGTGTTTCTTCCATTGTTTGCAGCCCCTGATAGATAATGACAGCTCAACTGGTCTCAGAGTCCCTGGCAGTCAACAGAACTCAGGACAGTGGACGGTAGTGAGTACAGAGCATGAAGGGGCAAAGACCACGTTTCCTTCATGTCTGGGTCTGGAAGGCCTGGCGTTGAAAGCATGCCCTGGAAGGAGCCCCGAAGGTCCGTGAGGGCCGCTGGTCCAGCCACTGGTACTGAAGCTGGTGAGACGGACCTCAAGGTCTACCATCCCCGTATTTAGCAGGGCCACCCAGGTCCCTGCTGTGTGTCCAGCACTTGCCACAAAGCCCTTTATTTTCCTTATTGCTCTTTAGCTATATTCTTGATCTGATGAGAGCTACGATGGTACTACAAAGGTTTGCTTCTCCAAATGGGAGTGTTCTCTGCTTCTCTCCTGTACTCTGTCTCAGCCAGGTTTGTGCCCTGTTTTCTAAAACTGTCAACTTTAGGAGGGTGGGGCAGATTTGTTTACTGACTTGGTTAACTCTTAAATGCCATGTTGGGTCCAGTGTGGACAAAAGGACTTTGCGAAACCTGTAGGTAATGTGCAATCACCCCCATTTCTCTTTGACCTTCAAATCTCTTGATGGGTTTGCAACACATCACAAGTCATGTGGTGGGGCAGCTGGTTTCCCTGTGACGTGTTGTTGGGGGAGTGGGCTAGTTGTGTGTGCAGAGGTTCAGGATACCTGATGCAGAGAGAACATGGGGTCCCCTGGAGTCACTTGCTGTGGCCTCTGCCTTCAGAGCAGTTTGGGGAGCCAAACTAGAAAAATCAGAATGGGTGGGGAGCGGACGAAAAGAAGTTTTATTTCTCGTCCTGCTGCTTTGCATTTTGCTCGGTTATCTCAGCCGTTGGGAGACTGGCCAAGGAGATACACAGAGTTAGTGGAGTTCTCGAGTGGAGGGATCCGGAGCCTACTGTACTCCTCATTCAAAGTGGGGTTCGTCAGAGATGTCTCCAAGTCCGCACTTGCCCTGCTTGGTGGGGGTGGGCTCTGTGCCTGTGCCCTCATGGTCAGAGGGGTGGAGAGCCCGTAGGGGCTGACAGCTGAGTTCTAGAAAGTCTGCTCTCAAGTCATTTCCTGCTGCCTCTCGTCTCGAAGTAGTTTAGAACCATGATTGAGGCCCAAGTATTTAGGGACAGCGTGGTCACAGAGTAAGGTCCTGACAGATTCTGACAGTTAGATGGAGGGGAGAAGAGGGACAGGTGTGGTGGGTGATGGAGACAATCTGCCTGGAAGGTGGAGAAAAAGATAAGAGGGAAAAGGCTGAAGGGTAAACCGGAGTCACTGAGTCACCGGAAGGAGGCTCTTGGGGAAAGCCTTCAAGGAGGGAGGACCTGGAACCTGACCCATGGCCCTGAGCCCATTCCTCGAATCTTTTTCGGCCCTCAAACAGGGATGAAGGGACAGTCAGCTGTTCTCGCCATAGCTACTGTCTGGGTTGAGGACGTTGGATAAGTTTGTTCTCTGCGAGCCTCAGTTTACCCATGTGTATTTCACTGGTTGAGGAATCTCATGTCACGCAGGGCACGGTTTGACGTTCGCAATCCCTGCTCCCTTGGCTCATACACCCCCGCCCCCCAGCCTGTCCCATGTCTTCACACCGTCCTGGGTGGACTCTACCATGGCAGTCCCTTTCTGTTCTTACCCTGGAGTGTTTTAACCTGATTTAAGGCTCCCCAACCCCACGACCACTGTCCCCACCAGCCTCCCTCCCTCCCCTGCCCCACAGCAGCTCCAAGTGCTCCATTTTTGAGGAAGGGGAGAAGGAAGAGACGTAAAAGGACAAACACCTTTTCTCCTAGCTGGGCGCGACAGAGGATTGCCCCCTGCTTGGCTTTGCAGCCTCTGGAGCTAAAACGGGCCAGGGGGCAGACCCTCCCCCCAACAGGTGTCCAGGTGTGGATCCCCAAAATGGAGTGGGTGTGTGGCACTGGTCTGCAGAGGGCCTGCTGAGGGCCTGGTGACTCTCCCCCACCTCACAGGTCCTGACCTGGGACGTGGGGCTCTGGCTCAGCCTCTCTTGTCCCTACTGCACAGCCTCTGTCGCTATGGTGACTGACCTCTTATGGGGACCAATCCCCTTGGGTGAGGTCCCAGAGATGACTCACGCCTAGGAAGTACCTGTGGGGACTGCTTGGCTCACAGGAAGCTCACAGGTCCTTGCCAGGCCAATAGGTGGCAGGATGACTGTTCTGCCACTTTGCTTCTCCGTGTTTGGGGAAGGGGAGCAGCAGCTCGGGACCATGGGGGACAAGACGCTGGGTTTTCCTTCTTGTAGGCAAGACCATCTTTATGATTCTCCTGAGTCCTTATCGCTTGGGATTTAGGAAGGGGGGGGCCTCCCCAACACTGAAGTCTCTGCCAGGCTGACAGCCAGATGAGTCTGTGTCCCCCTTCTCAGACTGTACCCGTGGGGATGGCAGGTGGTGATGACAGAGGGCTGGCTTAGTAAGCCCTGGGCAGGGAGCATCTAGTTCCATTAGAAAATGAGGTACTTTGTGCTTCCTTCCATCAGGGAGCCCTGACCTTTAACACCTGGGTGATTTAGAAACCTCTCACCCAGCTTTAAAAAAAAAATAGAAAGTGAAGAATTTTATCCTTACCTCCACTTCCTGTTACACGTTATCTGCACCCGTGCATAAGTATCAAAGGCAGAACCTGTGCCCTTTCTTTAGGACTGTCTTTTGGTGGTTTTGGTGCTCTCTGTGATGGCGTTATTTGTCAAGTCTGAGGATCAGTTCTTGCCGAAGGTTGGACGATGAGTCTTATTTAAGGCCGTTATAAGCTCCCCAGCCCCCAAACCTTATCGAGTCGACATGCTCTCTTCTGGGTCTGCTGTACGCCTAACATCCGCGCTGACAGACCAAATTATAGTACTCCCTAACCCGTCTCTAAAGGATGAATGCCATGGCACTGAAAGTATTTTGCAGAAACTATTATTTTAACTAATTTTCACAGTGGCTATGGTTTTTTTATAGTCTTATAGGAACTTTGGTTAAATACAGAGTAAAAAAACGAAAGCTTCTTTGGGAATAATGGGGCATTGAGTCCTTCAAGGTCTTTCAAAATGTAATCCCTAAGTAGTGGTCTCTTTTGTGCTTGCGATTCTGAACTGTAGCATGTACCCCTAAAGAAAGCTGTGCGCCGTAGGGGACGGCGCATGTGTGTGCTTAGGAAAACCTCAGCGGTCACTGTAATTGTAGTGCCTGTATGTTTTCACAGGAAGCAGCAAGGAAGGATGACCAGAGCCCGTGTTTTTAAAAAACGCACGGGTAAAGATATGTGCTAGCATCCCACACCTGTCTTGGCTATTAAGCAGAACTGTTACACTATTCATCTCAAAAGAAGGACCCCAGCTAGATAATCACGAGTGTCCTCCTTCCCTTTTTCTGGTGGAGAAGTGAAAGCCTAGAGCATTCTCTCTGACGGGCAGTAAGGATCCCGAGCAAGGGTCCCCAAACTTTTTCTGTCTCGAGAGCCAGACGGTAAATAGTGGAGGTTACGTGGGTCTCTACGTGCGCCCTGCCTGGGCAGCCACAGACCGTTGGTAACCCGATGAGCCTGCCATGCCACAGTGGAAGTATGGTGACGACCATCTGGCGGAGGACAGGATTGGCCTGTGGGCTAGGGTCTGCCCACCCCTCGCCTAGGGAGAAGTATAAGTTGTGAGCTGTCACTGAGAGTCTAATGTCACCCAAGGAGGTGGCACTGCTTCCGTGGTTGCCTTTATGCGAACACGGGTGTCCTTCGGTGATCGCTGCCTAGGCTCGACGCTCCGGCTGGTCTCCGGGCCCCTCCGACACAGGCGAGCCCATCTGCGGACAAGGATATAGACTCCCGAGAGCAAACCGTATCTCCTTCCTTCACTTCACACACAGCTGATGCTTGGCAACTGGTTGTCGAGATGAGGACAAAATGCAGAACGTGAGAATCTTTGACAATTTAACGGAAGTCACAGTGATGCTCAGGAGGGAGCAGGCGGCATTTCTGGGGTGATTTTCTGGGGAATTCTAACGAGTTGTGAATCTCCGCCAGTGGCTGCCCTCCTCCAGCCCCAACGCATGCCCTCCCACATAGGTCTTGCGTGCTCACACGCACGCACACATTTTTCTCTTCTGTGCTCGCATGCGTTGTCTTACTCCTTTCCTTCGTCTTGCCCTTGCACGTAATGCTGCCACTACCACCATGTGGACACGTATGCACGAGCATTGCCCCTGCTTGTGCACACCAGGAGGGCGGAAGTGGTGGGAAGCGTGCCAGCATGAAGCCCAAGTACACAGCAGTGGTGGTCCTCAGTGCTCCCCTGTGCACCCCAGACTGTCACGAGATCAGCATATTTACTTCAACACATGTGCCCTGGTGACTGGCAACACCTCTGCACTCGATGCTGCTGTTGGCAGAGACTCAATGGCAAGTGAGGTTGCATGCCAGACCTCAGCTGGGAGTTGAGGACAGAGTGAGTCCTGGGTCCTACAGCCCCTGTACTTGTAACACGTAAGATGGTTGTTCCAAGAAGTCAGTGATAGGGAGGCTCATTTAGAAAGATAGAAGCACATCTTAAAGGTTATTTTCACCTAGAATATTTAACCAGACATTTACCTGTCAATCTTTTGGAGTAGGGCAAAGGCTTTTTTTGAGTATTAGGCATGTACTGGTAAGAGTGTCCATCTTCTTTCTTGCATAAACTATGCCTATAATGTGCCTACAGTTTCTAGTCACATTTTATTTAAAAATAGAATAAGAACTTAGATCTCCGGGCGGAAAGCTGAGAGCAATTCTAAAAGCTTATGGGTTTTCCCTTATCTTGTCTGTCCTGCCGCTGATGTTGGATTCAATGACAGAACCTTCAACAGTGTTCTTACCCAGCGCCTCCGAAGGATGTAGCCTGTTTTTTTTTTTTTTTTTTTTTTTTTTTAATGGAAGCAACAACTCTTTTCTACACTCCCGTCTTGTCACTCAAAGCAGTGTCCACTTAAGTTGGGCAGTGCATCTGTTATAAACTTGGGAGCAAACATAAGCAGTTCTTGGTAAGCCTGCAACTCCGTTCTCTGGAACAAAAACACAGGAGCTGTCTAGAAACTGACCTAGGGGCCAAGTGAGTTCAGTGTGGCATGGACCTTTGTCATTGTCTTACCCAGAAGGACAAAGAATATCAGTTCATCGGACGCGTTGGTTAAAAGAAAATCAATCTGGAGAGCTTCTAGCATAGGAGAAAAGAGGCCAACACCTGCACTGCTCGCCTTCCTTGCCAGTATCTTAATGGCAACCATGTATCCTGTGCTTCGACATTGCACATGGTCTCATTTGTTCCTTTGACAGTGCATTCACTGACCCAGAAGCCAGGGCTCAGGAGGGGTGAGGGGCTTGCGCCGGGTGAGATAGCTGGACCCAACGGGAACTTTCCACCCCAGCTGTATGACTCCACAAATTTACTGAGCTGCCCAGCTCAGGACCAGCAGCCAGACGTCCTCCAGGTAGATTTTGTGTTCTCTGTCCTGGCTTATGGATGGGTCTGGATGTTTAAAAGTCAGTAGCAAACTAGTGGAGTGCAGGCTCTCTGGAGCTGATCTTTCAGATCTCAACCCTTTGCTTTTCCTTGTCTGGAAAGGGGGCTTGTCTTGCCTCCTATCTTTGTGTGTCTTTTTGGACTCTCCTGTGTCTGCACTGTTTAAAAAAAAAGAGAGAGAGAGACAGAGAAGACTGGATGTTAACAGTTGGACTCTTTGTTCTGGATTTGGATTTTTTGTTTTTAAGTGTGGCATTTGAGCAGAATCACAAGTTGTAGAAAGCAGTAATTTCCAGACATTTGAGGTCTGATTCACCAGCATTACTGTAATTAAAGGAAAACCTGTATTTGCTCCGTTTTATCCTAACTCACTAGGACTTGTTATAAATAATGAACCTAGATATTTAGAAAAGAGCATCCAGTTAGTCGTTTCAGCTTTCCTGGTTCTTTAGGTTCAGATGTCTCGAGGTGATCCTCGTGATTTGAGTTTGCTCGAATGCAAACTTCATCTGGCAGTGACCCTGGGAAGTGAACTTTACTGACCTGTCAAGGCAGCTTTACAGTCGAGGACAGAAATTAAACAACGTGGCACTTAGGAGGTGCGTTCATGAAGTCCAAGGCTCAGAGTCAGGATTTCAGTTGGTCACAGAGTGTTAATGAATTTTGAATTGAGGCAGTTATGACGAAGCTTGTTGCCTTTTCTAATACTAATCATTATTAAGATGATGATGGATCTTTGTGATTATGAAGCCATTAAAAAGGCATTTGCCTGTGCCCGAATTAATAGGATGGATATAGCTTTGAGCTTTCCGATAGCCAAGCAGGACTCTAGTGGCTGCGATTTCCAGGTGCTTGTTTATTCATGATCTTTCCTGTGTTTTCTGAGATTCCAATACCATTTTTTGTCCTGAGGTACAGTGGCGGGGGGGGGGGGTGGGTGTGTACCATTCAGCCTTAGCTTTAGTGGCCACATAAGGTGAAGTGAACTTTCCGGAAACCTGCCCTTGATTCCTTGATCAGAAAGTGGTCCTCTCCTCACCTCCCTGCAGAGCTGGGAGAGCCCTTTCATTTCTGTGGGACATTCACAGACACCAGGGTGACGGCTGCCACGTCCATGAGAGTCACCCAGGCTCCGGGCATCTCCCACCTGCAATACTGTAGCGGTGGT
Source organism: Lontra canadensis (assembly GCF_010015895.1). Taxonomy (NCBI): domain Eukaryota; kingdom Metazoa; phylum Chordata; class Mammalia; order Carnivora; family Mustelidae; genus Lontra; species Lontra canadensis. The sequence goes on from NW_022631029.1 coordinate 11,460,257, forward strand.
GCCCCCATCGAGAGGCTGAGGAACCCGCTGCTGGAGGTTCCGGCAGGACTGGGATTCGACGGCGTCCTTCATTAATCACAGCCTCGTGCCTCGATACAGGATTCTCCTTTGCGGGGAAATCGGTTCAGGGTGTGAAGGAAACTGAGGGGGGAATTCATCTCAACCAGTGAATGAAGATGCACAAACTTGCCCTGCCCGGCTGTAGAGGGGCTTGGGTCTGAGCTGGCTCCCCTTTCCAAAAAGCAGCTGTAGTGATACGAGGAGCCCCTCTCTCTTGTGTCTCCTTGTGAGTCCCAGTGCCCCTTGCTTTGACGGCTTTGCTCTAGAGCAGTCCCAGGTCTGCCTGAGGACACAGGGGACACCCAGCCTCTGTTGACCTTCTCTGGCCTGCAAGCTCTCGTCTCGGGTGGGGGCCTGTGGCCCAGGTCTTCGGACGTCCCCTTGCTCCCTGCCCGGCTTCTTTCTGACCTGTTGTCTCTGGCTTAGGACCCGGAGTGGGGGAGGTATCATTCTCTTCCTGTCCAGGTTAGGATTCTTCATGAGCCATTCCCCATGGGGCCTTGAGTGGGTCTTTATCCCTACTGGGGTACGCTGGTGAGTTCAGATTATTGGCTTCTAGAGTTGTGTGTTTCACCTTTTTTTTTTTTTTTTAACTTGGCCAACAGTAATAGATACATTTTATGTTGTGACTCACAAACACATACACATTGTATCATCAGAAACCTAAAGCTTGATGAAAATACTTACTCTTACTAGATTTTGCTCTTTTCTATGCATTCTGATTTTTTCCATCCTGTTTTCACTTTCCAAAAATCGCTAGTTGTAAACCACAAAATTAATTTCCTGCATGTTTCCTTTAAAAAGTCCTGTCTCTATTACGGTACCAATTCCACAAAGACCGGCAAAAGTTCGTCTACTTCCCATAATGGGCGCTCCGTTCATTTTGTCAGCTGATTCTTCTCTTTATGCAAATACTCTGGAGAAATATTGTTCTGTGCTGAGAAACAGTTTCATTCAAAGGAGAAGGTGACTTGTGTCACTGGTCTGATTTCCTCCTTTCACGACAGCAGTTAGAACTCTCTGAGACATGTTAATAAAGCTGTGTCTTCACCGCCTACATCTTTGTCATGGTCTTACTCCTGCTTCATTTCATTTTTTTTGTTAATTTTCCTTTCTGAACTTAACTCCTTTGTCTTAAACATTTAGAATTCCAGTTGGTTTTAAAGTAAAAGGTCTTCAATGAGAAAGACTCAGACAAATCAGGGATACCTAAAAGTAGAGATAAAGTGCTTCACGATCACACTCTCAGAGCCAAGCCTCTTCACACTTAGCTAGCTGTCTTCACTGCGGACTGGTTTATTAAGAGATTTTTCCCTCCCCCAGACCTCGAGGGGGTCCTATTCGTATGATTCCTGTGCTAATATATCTTGGGCCTCCTTCCCTGCCTTTTCAAAACATAACTATGTAGCATTCCCTTTCTTACCTACATCAAATTTTCATATTCTTGCTGCCTAGTGTTCTTTTTTTGGAGCTAAGCAGGTATTCAACAAAAATTCTCTTTGAAAAGAATAGTAGCGTTGTGAACTCCTCTAGTAACTGCTTCCAGAACCACCCATCTTTCTGGGAGTAGGATTGCTTGTGGAAAGCCCATGTGGGTCCTGAGCTTGGTGGGGTGGTGCGGAGCCCTTCCTCCCGCCTCCAGGAGGTGTGAAGTGATGAGGGAGATATTTGACTGGCAGGACCAGAGCAGCGCAAACGACACTTGCAGCTTGGAGCAGGTCTGCAGAGAATCTGTTCTGTGCAGTCACTGACCATGTATTGATTTCCACTTCAAGGCCACGGTTGGGTGGTGCCTGGTTTTTAAGCTACCCAATGTCTTTTAAATTAACTCAATTTTACTTACTAATTCTAAAATAATGGTGAATTATAGGCATGGAGTTATTAATCTTCCTAGTGAACGTATTACATACTTGATCTTAATTATAGACTCCGAACGTTATGTATTTTTAAGCTTTGATTCATAAATTTATTCAGAAAGCAACGACCTATGTCCTCAGCACTTTCCCTGGGAAAAAGGGGACCGTGGCATAGGGTCGCTCATCACCCAATGGGCGGGGGGTTTTCTGGTGGAAGGTCACAGCTGACGAGCTGAGTGCTCTGTTTCCCACCGCCCCACAGACGTTCGTCCTCTTTCTCACTGTGGGGGAGAGCATACGGTAGCATGGGGGCCTGTTTCCCCTCCTGACTGTTACAGGAGTGCCGCAGACGGACTGTGGGTCGTCCGAAAGGCTAGGAGCAGGCTTATTGGAGTTGCCTTGTCCTTGCAGGTGAAGCCGTGCTCACTGGAAGTGCAGGGACCTGCAGGCAGGTGGGGGGCTAGGCCCTCGTCCAAGGGAGCGCTCAGGAGCTAGCAGTGTCTCTGGACCATGCCCTGTGCCTTTCCTGGGTAGTGGCCGTTGACACTATAACAGGAGCCAACGTCCGTGGAACGTGCTTCCTGCATACCGTGGTTCTCATGTTGTACACGTGTGGCCTCCTTTACACTCCACGAGAAACCTAGGCAGTGGCCACCTTCCCTCTCCTCTGTCGATGGAGCAGCTGTGGTGAGGGGGAGGAGTCGAGTCACCTGCCTGAGTCCACCAAGCTTGGAAGTGGCAGAGCCAGACCTGCCCCAGACCCTCTGCCTCCCCCAGGCAAGGAGCAAGTACTCCCGAGGGACTGCATGCCTTCTTGAGTGGGAGCAGCCCCGCCCCAGGCACTAACACCCAGCAGCCTGCAGCAGGGACCTCCAGGGCATGTCCTTTTGTGGCTCAGCCGCCTGGCTGACCCTGGCTGGAGGGCGTGCTGGTATGACCTTCAGCGGAACAGCCCAGAAGCCTGGGTGAGATTTGGCGGGCACGGGTTGGCACGCAGGTGGGTGTGGTCGGGGCTCCTCATGCCAGAGGGCACGATTGCTGTTCCCATGGCCTGTGGCCAGAAGTGGCTCCATGTCTGGGACCCTTGCATGGAGATGTGAGTGGAAATCCCTTCCCTGCCTGTCTTGCCCCATCGCGTAGTAGTGTGTCTGCTGAGGGAAGAGACGGGCAGGTGTTTCCTCACGCTCCCGAGTGTTGTGTCCAGTGTGCACACGGCACATTTCCGGGGGCCCGAGGGGATGTCGGGGGAATGCCAGGAGATGTCTAGAACTCTGATGTCAGGGAATTTAACCATTCGCAGACTGGAAAGGCTTCTCCTTACCTCCGTTAATGAAGAAAAGAAATGACCATTCTCTTATCACATGAAAATGTTTGGTTTTAAGCTTACTCCATTCCTGCCATTTTGAAACATTCACTCATGTCTTTCTTCACAGACAGGGAGGCAGACGTGTTGGAGCATTTGGCTCACATCGTACAAACTAACCAAAACAAAGAGGGTGTCTCTTCTAGAATGATGGGTGTTTGGCAGCTGTGACATGATCCAGGCCCCCCCATCCCAGAGAGGCAGTGCATGGCTTTGATGAGCCCCACATAGATCGTATATTCTTCTTGCCACCCCCCTTGACTTGAGTTGTCAGAACGGGTTGTACAGCCTTGACATGGTTTGGAAAGAAAGCGAACCTCTGTATCTCCAAGTGGGAGAGGGCAAACAGAATTCTGGCCTGGGCCGTAGAGCTACTGTCAGGGCTCCCTGATGTGGCTAGACAAGGTCTTGGCCCCTGGAGGCTTAGCAGGAAAAGCCGGTCTCTGCTTTTCCTTCTTTGTGGTGGATGCATCACGGTGTTACTGAGGCTCAGTTCTCTGCTTGGGATGGTGAGAGAGTCTGCAGAAGTAAATGCAGTGGTTCTTGCCTTCAAGGTACCCACAATCTGCAAATAAGACGAGACAACGCATCAATGGTTATCCTCCCCATCCACACTGGGAGCCAAAAACAGGGCCATGCCCTGCCCTTCTCTGTTCTCTTTCATGGCCTCATACAAAGTTGGTGCTCAAGAGCAGATGAAACTCCCTGGCCTTCCCTGAAATGGTGACGCAGGATTGAGATCAACAGAAGTGCTCTGGGTCATGGAGAAGACCTCAGGTTCTAATGACTATGACCTATGTGCAGGGTGTTACGGGACAGGTGGACTAGAGCAGAGGAGGACGAAGGGAGGGGGAAGCGAAAGGGTATCAGGTAGGGTGGGGGCCCTGCACCCTGTGGGGTGACAGATATCAGCTGGTTGTTGGTAGGTAGACCACAGACAGATAGTAGAGGTTCTCAGGGATGCCATGTAGAGGAACTATGACTCAGTCACATATGTGACACAGTCGTGTGTACTTTTAAAGAAGCTTCTGCAAATGCTCCAGACACAGAAGTTGCCCCATCCCCCCACCTTCCATTTCCATACAGGTGATCCCCCGTACTCGACTTTGGCCTTGATTGTCATCTGCTGTGGGTTAAAATTTTTATACATGCCTCTGCCAGGCTGTTTTAGGACACCATGCTGTCTTAGTTGTCTTTCACTCTGCAGTGCTCAGGACTGTGACTGGTATGGCACAGGTACTCCAAGAATATTGTTTAATTGAATTGAAACAGCTTGAACTGCCACTCTTAGTGGGCAGAGGCTTGGCACTGGAGCTGGGTGAGGGGACCCATGGCCGCCAGCTGTAGAACGTACCCGCTACCAGGGGGATTCACAGTTTGGGTCCCAGCATGGGCAGGATGGGAAGCAAGACAAGTCCAAGGCATTGAGTTTTCAGGAAAGAATGTGTGGGGTGTGGGAAACCAGTTGGAATGGAAGACAGCAACAGAGAATGGATGGGATTGAAGGAGTCTGTTCGGAAGGCTGAATTTAGATGAATTCCCAGAGGCTACGACCTGCAGGGATTGTGGGTCCTATATATAGAGAACCATCCCCGAGCCTGTGGGTCAGTGAGAATCGTCAGAGGAGTTGAATCTTTTGAGAAATGAGCTGCTTAAGTTTTTCTTAGATGTTTTAGCTTTTAGGGAAGCAGAGTGATCCTGTGGGATCACTGTGTAGTTAGCTAGGACATTTTTGTTTGTAATTGACCAAAAACCCAACCCAAACTTGCTCAATGAATTGGTTTTTATAACTGAAAAGCCCAAGGCAGGGGGAAGCATTTTGGCTTCAGGTTCAGCTTGATTCAGAGGCTCTTACAAAAGCATCAAAGTTAGAGGCTGGCCTCTGAGTCTCTCTGCCTTCTTGTTTGACTCTCTCTGCACACCTCGGCTTGGCTTTTGTTAGTGTTGGTTCTTCATTCTGTGTCTTCCTGGTAACTCCATGCTTAGTGCCTCTCCGAGCGAAGTCCAGCCAATGACAGAATTTCTTGCCTAGTTGCCGAAGTGAAAGTCCCAGGTGCAGCTCTCACCGGACCTGGTTGGTGGGTGTGGGTCACCTGCCTGTCCCTGAACCAGTAACATGGGCTCCATGCCGACGCCTGTAGCCCTGGGATGGACAGCAGAAAAGGAGCCACTTTTAGAGGAGGGACAGGGTATTGCTGCTACCCTGGGAGGTTTCTGGGTGGCAAGAACCACGCTTAGCCGAGTGTGGTGGAAGAGCAGCAGCTACCTCTGCTCTGCCCGTGAGCCAGGAAGCCGTATCCAGAGAGAGGGCCCTGTTCAGCCTCCTCCACACAGGCGTGATGCTGCTGTCCTCCCACAAACAAGAGACTGGTCTCTGTGAGGGGCCAGCTGGGCCACCTGCTGGCTTCTTCCGTTTGTCCTCGCTGGGCAGGGGTCGCTAGGCTGTCATAAGATCTTCAGAAAGTTCTAGAGCCCTTCTCCCCACCACCCGCTCAGGATTGCAGCCCCCAGGGGCTAGGAGACCTGCCTCGTATCTCTTCCCGTGCAGGTTAGGGGTGAGGAGGCTTTGACTGTGGCAGGTTAGGCAGTTTTCAGAACTCTTTCCCGCCTTTCACTTCAGCTGATGGTCACCATACCCTGGGTGGGCAGAGCAAGGTCCTGTTCTCCGGACGAGGACGCTGAGAAGCCCAGGGGCAGATGACTCAGCCAGGGTGATTTGATCATAGAGTCTGGAATTGGACTCAGGAGACACAAACATCATCTAGAATTTGTACTTTTAGACCAAAGGTGAAGGAAAATGAAGGCAAACTGTCTGTTCTAGTCAGTTTCTTCGTGGAACTTCACTGGAGGCCTGGGAAGTACCAGCTTCCTTACTGCCTACAGAGGAGGACGTTACCTCTGTTTCCATCTCAGCAGCCCTGAGCCGAGGCCTGCCGGCCGGCCCCTCTGCCGCCGCGCACCCTCTGCGGTCTGACAACACGTGTTCTCACTTATGGAAAACGCCACCATAGCCCCGTAGCCCCACGGCGCCCGCTCTCACCTCCTGCCTTGTGCACAGCGGCTCATGGAGGGGCCCTCAGCAAGCCTGGCCCCCCAATGTGCAGCAGTGACCTCGGGCGACCCAGACCTGGACAGCTCGACCACTGCTCTGGGCTGGCGGTCTTCCCCAGGGGTCTCTGGGCCTTGTGGAACCTCTCTGTGAATGCGGGCTCTGGACTTTGCTCCCCAGGTGGGATGGAATTGTAGTTTTACAACTGGAAGAGATCATCTGGTTCAGCCTGCTGGTTCTGCAGGCAAGAGACGAAGGCCAAGCCCCACAGCCTGCCACGGGAGGCCCTGCGTCCCCCTGCCCCCAGCCTGTCCCTCACCCCCGTGAATGATCAGCATTTTCGTGTGCCCCTCACTCTGACCGGAAGACCCTGTCCCACCTCTTTGAGGAGGGCCGCGGTTGCAGAGCAGAATAGCTTTTCCCTGGCATTTCATCTCAGACATTTTTCTTAGAACAGAGCAAAGCCACGGGGACCCTGGTATCATTGCTATGGACTGAACGCTGGCAACCCCTCCTCTCTTTCTCTCTCCCCCACAAAACCCATATGTTGAAATTCTAACCCCAGTCTCCAGTGTGATGATATGGGAGGTGGGGCCTTTGTGTGGGGTGATTAGGTCATGAGGGTGGAGAGCCCGTGACCAGGATCAGTGCCCTGAGAAGAAGAGGGAGAGAGAGACACCTCCTTCCACAGACACCCAGGAAGGAAAGGTCAGACGAGGACGCAAGAGAGAGTCAGCTGTCTGGGGGGTAGGGAGAGCGCTTTCACCAGACACCAAACTAGTTGGCGCCTTGGTCTGGGACTCCCAGCCTCCGGGACTGTGAGGGATCTCTGCTGTTTAAGCGCCCGCGCCCGGCCCCGGTCTACGGCATTTCGCTATGGTGGCCTGAGCAGATGAAAACAATTACGGAACTTCTTAGCAGGAAGGGACAGTGAATAATGCTCGGTTGAAACCTCCCGTTTTGCTCATTTATTTACTCATTTATAAATACCAAGTGTTTTTTATGGCAAGCCTTGAGAATACAATGAGGCATGAAATGGGAATCGTCTCTGATCTTACAGAAATTCCTTTCTTGGAGGGGGACACACGCTGAAGAGATAACTTGAAGGAATTTACAATTTCCGTGGTGAATAGGACCATGGGGAGGGCTTCGTGGGCTTTGACCACATGTCTGACAGCGGGCCCTTGTTTTGTCTGGGAGGTCGGCAAAGGTTTCTCTGAGAAAGTGTTATTTAACCTGCGTCTTGAAGGACAAGAAGAGCTTACCTGATGAGCACGTGGGGTGGGGGGATCCATTCTAGAAAATGGGAACAGGACATGGACCTGAAACAGCGGCTGAGCCTGGGGGGTGGCGGGCTGGGAGAAAACAGATCCTGTGGCCACAAGCCCCGGGTTGCTCCTGCTCCCGAAGGCTGCGCTTCTCCCAGCCGTGTGTCCCTTGTGTGCTTGCTCTGGAGAGAGGGGCGTTTACACACATGATGAGGTGGGGAAGCAGGAGGGCCCCTCGGTGGCGTGCGGGGCGCTTGTGGAAGAGAAGCAAGGAAGCCGGAAGAGGAAGTGAGGGAAGGAGGAATGAGGACATGCCCTGTGGGCTCGGGTCAGGAAGGAGGGGAAGGGCCCGCCGAGATGTTGAGATCCGGCACTGTGACCCTTTCTTCCAAGCTCATTGCAGAAAGGGTTAATGGCAACTTAGGTACATATCCTTGTTTTTGCTTTTTTGATGCGTATGCTAGGATCATAAAGCCTCCTGTTTTTCTAGTCCCCTTTAAGTCTAGCTTTGTCTGCTGCATCCCTTCCCTTTTTCCTGCATGCTTCCTGTCGAGTACCTTACCTATGCCCCATGTGGGGGTTGGGGGCTGGGATTACAAAGACGGGAAGAGATGCTCCCTGCCCATAGGGAGCCTGGGGCCGTAGGGTGAGGAGTGGTGGTGTTGGGATGAACACCACCACCAGGGTGTCAGCCGGGAGAGCCTTCCCAGAGATGGGGCGCTGTGTGGGCGATGACCAAAGCAAGGAGTTGAACCTTTCTTGGCTCATAAATCCTTGTAATCTTCTGACAGTGGGTTGAGATCTCTGGGAAGACCCAGGTCAGGCTTTCTGAGGAGGACCCTGGGATGGGTGGCTGGCTGGCTGGCTGGCTGTTCACACCACAGTCCTAGTGAAAGGGCCCCTGAGAACCGGAGAGGAGAGAAGCAGGTGTAATTGAGGGGTCCTGCAACCTCCCTCCCATTCCTAGTTGACAGTTCTAGTGTCTCCAGGTTCTCTTTGAGGTTAACTGGTACAGAGGCTCTTCTCCATGGTGAATCTTCATTATTCAAAGAAGCTCTCGGGTTTCTGAATTAGATGTGGAGCCTTTATTTCTGATGCCTTGAGGTCTCATGAGCGACACTCATCCCTACATAAGATGGTGCCTGGGTAAGAGGAATTTTTAAAAATTTTTTTTAAAAAGGAGATTTGACTGGTGCTGGCCACCCAGCATCTGCGGTCAGTGAGAAGGATCCCCACTCCTGGTCCGGTGAGGGCACAGGCCTGTGGTCCTGCCTGGTAAGTGTTGGGAGACTGAGATGCAGGAATTATTTCATTTCTCTGTTTCGCCTGGGACTGTGAGCTTTTATGAAGCAGCCCTGCCCTCAGGATACCTTCTTTTGTGTCCAGTTCTGGAGGCTTCCTGCTTGCCTCTTCCTCAGCCATGCCCTCTTCCTGTGCGCTCTCCTCCATCTGAGGCACAGACCCCGTATCTTCTCTATGCAGCATCTCACTGGGTGTCTCCCGCTGGCTGTGCATTCCCACCTTGCCCAGGTAGGAACCTGACCTTCCTGGTGACTTCCTTTGCAAATGATGAACTCAACATTCCTTCCTCAAATGAACAGTTCTTTTGTAAATAATTACCTCTTTAGCCGGTGATGGTTGTTTTGCAAATTTTTTTTTTTTTTTTAACACTACATTTACTTACTGTGGAGGTATATTTGTTTTGCAGGAGTCCTTTTTAATGGCGGGATTTGGGGGCAAGAACGACACTGGCTTCTAGACTAACCGGTCTCTCTAGGCTGTCGTGGTTCAGTTGGCATCACAGTAGAGGCTCCATAATAAAGAATCCCATTAAAGCAAGGTTATATTTCCTACAATCAATTCCATCAGGTAATGCACTAAGGATTTTTGGAAATAGAAACCCAATTCTTTAAAAGGAGAGACACAGAGGACGAGAAGAGAACGAGATATAAAAGAACCCTAAACAATTTAGTTATACAAATGGCCCTTGTATTATTGTGGCAATATTACTTACAAATAAAAGCCAAAGAGGAAAAACAAGCTGTGTTTGCTAGATGTACTCTCTGTTCCCTGCCTTGTTTTTCTGCTCTAAAGCATAGGACTATGTTGACGTAGGAATGTAACTGCTATGAATATTGATGGCAGCAAAAGCCTTTTTTCTCTGTCTGGCCTAGTAAATAAAGCAGAAGGGATAAAAAGGGAAAAAGAATTATAAAATCAGCATGCTGTTTTTAGCTTATCTTGTTTCCCTAGAACTCCAAGTCTTAGAAGCATATTGACAACGTACATTTGGTGGTCAGGGTCCAATTTGAGTATAGTGGGTTGGTGTTTTCAGGGATTTTTGCTTCTGGTTCAAGTAACAGAGTTGTTCTCTCCTTTAAGCCCTCCAAGTTAGCGTCACCTCCTCAGTGAAGCCTTCCAGGATCCCTCCTCCTTAGCCAGAGGCAAAGTTCAAGTCATAGTCCTGGCTCCCAGGGAATATGGAGAGTAAATGAGGGAGTCCCAGGAGGTCTGCAGGCTCATGCATGCCCAGAGGGCATGGCTGTGGGGAGGAGAAGGGGGATGTATTCAAGGAAGGTCTTAGCAGCTCTGTGAAGGGGGTGCAGCTCCTGGGAGGAGCCAGGCTGAGGGCAGGGCCAGTTGGGAGGTCTGGGGAAAGCATGGGTGTGCAGGTTGGAGATGAGTGAGACCATATGGTTGAAGACATGCGGACTCTGTCTAACTCACACCACGAAAGAATTTATTAGACTCTTGGATTGGTGTTCAAGGGTCAAAGGGAGCCCTGGAGGACAGGGTGGGGATGGCGGGGACCCGGTAGGGAGGAACCAATGAACTGGCTTTTCAGCAGGACCAGAGGGAGGTCAAGAATGGGGGCAAAGGCTGGGGGCCCAGGAGTGGTTGGATGATTGCCCTGGTGGTAGAGGGTGAGGACGTGAGGGATGCCCGGGTGGCTTAGGTGGTTGAGTGTCTGCCATCCACTCAGGTCATGATCCCTGGGTCTTGGGATTGAGACCTGAGTCGGGCTCTATGCTCACCGGGGAGCCTGCTTCCCCCTCTGCCTACCCCTCCCTCTGCTTGTACTCCTTCTCTCACTCTCTCTCAAATAAATAAATAAAATCTTTAAAAAAAAAAAAAAAGGGAGGATGTGGCAGTAGACAGAGGGAAGTTCAGGCCAGGTGATGGTAGGAGGGTGGCCGAGGCCATCTCGCAGTGGTCACATAGCAAAGCAGAGTCCCTGTGGGGAAGGAGGGGACCAGTCCTCCAGCCTTCTCAGAGGGCTTGGGATGCAGAATCGGCCTCTTTACATTCTGTCTTGGGGCATTGGCAGTGTTCATGTTTGGAACAGACTAAACCTCCCTCCCCCTGACCCCCTGGACTAAACCTTTCGAGGGTAGGGAGGGCAGTGGAGCTTTCTCTAATCCTGGCTCCTGGTGTGGGGTCCGTCATATGGAAGAGATGCTCACTCAGTGTTTCCTGAGCCAAGTTCATTTGACCGCTTGCACCAGGCATCTTCGTAAGTGAATTCCGTGACTTCCATCTTCCTAAGGTATTTGTAATTTTCCTCGGGTCCCATGGGGTAGAATTAATATTTGTGGAGGGCTTTATGGCCCATGTGGAAGAGTTTTAATTGCTGATGGTTTTTCGTTGAGTTATTAAGTAGCCTCTTGCCAGGGAGTGCCTCTTATAAAATTAATTGCACACATCCCAGTGGGTCGGTATTTCTATTAAAGCCGAAGCTGCATAAAGAAAACCTTTACAAAAGAGGAAAGGAGTCAACATTTTTAGACCTGCTGAGGGATGTGTTCTCCGGACCCACAAAGTCGCCTGAGTCGGAATGGGGAAGGGTTGTAAGAGTCAGCGAGTCTCCAAGGTCTGGGCAGCCAGATGGGAGCGGCTGCGGGTGGAGGGGCGCTGGCAGGAGGGGAGGATGCAGAGGTGGAGCCCACGCTCCGTGGGAGGGTGTGTGGCGACCACTGACCACTCGACAGTGTCAGCTGGGGAAGACTGCGTGTCAGTACTCAGATGGGAGGGTTCCCATCCTGAATTTGCTCCCCTTCTGTGCTGGTGAGGAGAATGAGGTCCAGAGGAGAGGAGGGACTTGCCGAGGTCACCTTGCTGCTCTGTGACAATGAGGACCCTGACTTCGAAATTGGGCATAAACCCAAGAGGAAGGGAGAGGGTCAAAGCAGCCGCATCTTCCTTTCTTCCAAAGGACATTCTGTTCAAAGCTGCTGTAGGAATCTTGTTGCCCCCTTACGCTTTTCTGGGCCTGACTTGGCAATCTCAGGAGGAAAACATGCCACGTTTTGCAAATGTGTGCAGATAACAAACATGCCCCTTCTGTCCCCGGCAGACTCATTGCATACGCATCAGGGCAGGTGGCAAAATGCAGTCGTGCAGCCTGGAATGAAAAGTGCTTTACACTTAGCGGCTTATGAGAAATTCAGTGTTAGAATTAAAACACATTCCTGGCACAGGTGCTGTGTTAATGGTGCCATTTCTCATAATAAAACTTTGGAGAAAAATGCCTATATCTCAGAGATATTGATTCTAATTCCTGTTTCTTTTTCTTCTTCTCCCTCATTCCCCCCCCCCCCACTTTTTGTTTCTCTTCACAGGAAAAAGTAGAATATGCCTTCCTGATTATTTTTACAGTCGAGACCTTTTTGAAGATTATAGCGTATGGATTATTGCTACATCCTAATGCTTATGTTAGGAATGGATGGAATTTACTGGATTTTGTTATAGTAATAGTAGGGTAAGTCCCTTTTATTTTGGGGGAATGTTTGGAAGATGGGAGGCAGGGAGTAATGGAAAGCCACGGTGTCTTGAGGGAACGTCATTGCTCAGCACTTGAGGCCAGAACTTTCAGGAGGGTTTTGAAGATGAGCAAAGCTGCTATCAGTCTCTGGGTTCGAATCCCCTCATTGCTTTTACTTCCTTTCCAGTAACACGTGTAGAAGGAGGTTGAAGATCCCAATGTAAGAGGGGTCATTTTCCAGAGGACTTGGGTTTTCACAAATAGGCCAGCCCTGCTGGTGGCTAGAGTCAAATGAGTAGAACTCTTACACTTAGCACCCTGGTAAATAAAAAGCAAACAAACAAAAAACCCCAAACCAGTAAAATAGTAATAAATCCTTCAGAGCAGCAAGGTACTCTTCTATTTAACAGCCCTGAGCAAAGCTATTAATTTTTTTTTGCTGACTTATGGGAAAAACTTTGGCATGCTACTGTCCCATTTTAAATAAAAAAACAAGTGTCTGAATAATATCAGGTATCTGGCATGAAATGAAATAAGTCAGAAAATGCAGAGAAGCAGGCATTCTCCAGAAATTGTGTCACAGGAAGGAGACACCAACAGTTTAGTTATAGAAGAGTGTTTCAAAAAGCATAAAACAAAAAACAGTGGGCTACGTTGTGTGATTCTGGTCCTTCCATACCTGGAAATTTTGTCAGTGAGAGAAAAAATATGAATCCGCATCAGAGGAGTTTTGGGCCTTTGGACCAAAGACCCACATAAGGAAAGACGACCTATCCCTTTGCTGAGTCTTCGTTATCCAACTGTAAAGTGCATTGCTCCTAAACTTGTATGTGGTCCTACAGAGAGAGGTTGTTAATCTCTTTGTGTTCATCTCCATAACTTTGGTCAACTTCCTTTTGAAGTTGAGCAACGTAATTTTTCTTACTTTTTAAAAATCGTGTATCCTTTGGATTTTCATGGGAGACTAATATAGCTGGATGTTAGGAGAGTGGGATAAATTTTGAACCTGCCCTTTCAAACCTAAGGAAATTCAAATGGGATCCAAAATGGTGGCCCAGTGAAATAATTAGACTCAAGGGGGAAAAGTCCGCTTTTGTAAAAACCATCATAGGGCATGGCACCTAAGGTATTAGTGCAAAGGTAGTGCAGCTGAAATGAACAGGTAGTAGGTATGTACCATACCTTCCTGTATTTGCTGACATCTAATATGGAATGGCAAGCAGGAGCCTTGCAGGTCTCTTGGTTCTGGAACAATCTCGCTGTGCCTCTCCTGAACCTAGACTTTGTGTTCAGCTACAGGATGGAGATGCTTAGCTCCATTTCTTTTGTCCTTACCCTACAATCACCTCAGCTTTCTACCTTGAGATATTTTTCAGATTCTAGTAGAATACGAAGACAGGGACCCAAACAGAGGGTGGTGGTCTCATTGCACTGAGAAGACTGAGACAAGAGTCCAGGAAGGCCGTTGGGGGTTGAAATTTGACAGGCATGGGATGGGAGGGAGGGGGCGCTTGTCAGAGCAAGAGCTCCATAAATATGCCTTGGGGTCCTCTTGAACTTTGCCTGAAGAATAATGTATCCTTACAGTGGGTAAGAATCCGCGAGGCCAGTGAAATAATACTACTGGGAGAAAAAAAAAAAAAAAAAAAGAGAAGCTGGAGACTATTAGCTGAACAATAATTACAACTCCCTTAGGTCTGAGAGATGTTTGAGTTATGACCAACCAGAATGGAAAGGCCTGGACTGTCAGTAGAGACCCCAGAAGGGCCATTATTAGTAGGGCTAAACTAACTCTAGGTTAAGGGTTGGCAAACTATGGCCAATGGGCCAAATTTAGCCTGCCACAAATTTTTGTAAATAAAGTTGTACTGTAACATGGTCACATGCATTTGTTTACATATTTGAGTAGTTGAGGTCCACAAAGCCTGAACTATTTACTATCTGTTTTACCAATTCCTGCTAGAAAGTAAAGATCACATGAATCCCTTGCTAATGATGTTTGAAAAGAAGCCTGAAAAGGAGCAAACTGATATGAAAAGCAAACTGCCTGACAAACAAAAACAAAAACAAAAACAAAAACCACAACTCAACACTTTTTAAAGGAATACAACAAACCCCAGACACTTAACAAGTGTCCAGCATCTAGTCAGATCTTATAGCCATTAATTAAAACATATGGCCCATAAGTAGGAGGAAATTCCAGCTATAGAGACAGACTTAGAAATGACAGAGATGGTGGAATTAGTAGATAATTAGTTTAAAAGACTTAAAAATAGCTATTATGGGAAAATATGACCATAATGAGAAAAGATTGGACAATATAAGAAAGAACCACATGGGACTTTGAGAGTTGAAAAATTTTCCTGGATTGGCTTAATAGGAAATTAGACACAACAGAAGAAAAAAAATTAAGGAACTTGAAGACCTAGCAGTAACATAAAGAATAATGATGGAGAAAAACTGAACACCACCTTGGTGATCTGCAGGGTAATATCAAGTGGCCTAACGTACATATATTTGGGGATTCCCAGAAGAGAGGGGATAGAGGGGAGTCAGAAAAAAATATTCGAAGAAATGACTCCAGATTTTCTAAATGTGATGAGCAATACAAATTCACAAATTTAGAGCTCAACAAAGCTCAAGCAAAGTAAACATGGAGAAAGCTACATCAAAGTACACCCTAATCATAATGAAATTGCTCAAAACCAAGGATAAAGAGAATATCTGAAAAATAATCAGAGAAAAAGACATTCTTGGACTTTTCATCAGCATTACAGAATCCAGAAGACAGTAGAGAGAGATCTTTAAAGTGTTAGGGAAAAATGTCAACCTAGAATTCTTACTTTGTGAAAATAGCTTTCATAATTGAAGTAAAAAGACTTTCTCAGACAAACCAAAGCTGAGGATTCACTTCCAGTAAACCTGTACCTCAACAAATGTTAAAGGCATTTCTTCACACTGAAGGAAAATGAAATTAAAAAAATGAATTCCAGGAAGGGTAAATGAATGGGTAAATATAAAAACATTTTTTCCTTCATTTTAAAATCTTCTTAAAAATAATTGATTATTTAAAGCCCAAGCCCAAGTAGTAACAATGTATTTTTCATAGCTTCTGTGAACATATAATATGTGACA
Source organism: Lontra canadensis (assembly GCF_010015895.1). Taxonomy (NCBI): domain Eukaryota; kingdom Metazoa; phylum Chordata; class Mammalia; order Carnivora; family Mustelidae; genus Lontra; species Lontra canadensis. The sequence goes on from NW_022631029.1 coordinate 11,475,750, forward strand.
ATAATAGCACAAAGGACAGGAAGAAGGAAATAGCTATATACTATGGAAAAGAGCTTGTACAGCTGGTGTTAAATATGATAAAATATTATTTGAAAGTAGACGGTAATAAGTTAGAGATGATGACGTAAACCCTAGAGAACAGGCCAGCAAACCTCAGCCCATAGACCAAATATGGTTTATTACCTTTTTTATTTTTCACTTTGACAAAGTATTTTCCTGTCTGCTTGGGAAGATAATTTTATCAGAAGACAGTCACACTCACTCATGTTTATGGCTATTCGGTGTTAGGATGGCAAAACTGAATAGTTGTGACAGTGACCCTATGGCCTACAAGTCCCAAAATAGTTACTGTCTGACACTCCACAGAAGATTTTTGCTAACATTTGCCGTAGAGGAGCCACTAGAAAAATAAAGAGGTATAGTTAATAAGCCCATGTTGGAGATTAAATAGAATTTTTAAATGCTCAGTAATTCAAAAAAGGGATGTAGAAAAAAGGAACAATGGACAGGGCAAACAGAAAACAAACAGCAAGATAATACATATAAGCCCACCTAAATCTTTATTAGAATAGGGAGTTTATCAGATTTTACACATTAAAAACCCAGACCCAACTCTATAGTAGCTACAAGAAACCTAACTTATAAAGACGCAAAGAATTTGAAAGTAAAAAGGCAGAAAAAATATATATACTATGTGAAAACTAATCTAAAGAAAGGTAGAGTGGCAATATTAGTCCTAAAAAGTAGACTTCAAAACAAGGAATATTATCAAGGATCTAAATATTTCATAGTGATGAAAGAATTCTTTCATGAAGAAGATATAATTATATAATATATATTAATTATACATAATTATCATAACATATAATATATATAATTAATATGCAGAACTTCAGAATACACTAAGCTTCAAAATACACCAAGCAAACCTGGAAGAACTGAAGAAAAGAATGGACAAATCTATTATTGTAGTTGTGCATTTCAATACTTCTCTCACGAGTATTGATAGAACTTCTAGAAAGAAAATCACCAAGTATATAAGGTATTTACCAATACCGCCTAACTTGACTTAATCGGTATTTTTAGAACACTCGGGACCAGAAAGCACATTCTTTTTGCATGCACATGTAGCATTGACCAAGAACTATTCTGGGCAATAAAATAAGTTTTAATGAATTTAAGAGTATTAAAGTCATCAAAATTATGTATTCTGAATGAATTTAGCAATGTTTCTGGATAGAAGATCAGTGTTAGAACATGTGAATTTCTATATGCTAGTCATGAACAATTGGAAAATGAAATTTTAAAGACATTATTTACTATAGCATCAAAAAGCATAAATATTTAAGGATAAATAGCACACCACAAATGATTAAACTTTGCTGAGAGCAATTAAAGAATACCTAAATAAATGGAATGATGTACCATGTTCATGGATTGGACAGCTCAGTTATTTTTAGGATATCAGTTCTTCTCAAACTGAGCTATAGATTGAATCTTAATCTAAATCCCAGCAAGATTGCTATAGAGATTGACAGTTTATTCAAACGCTTATATGGAGGACACCTGGCCAGCTCAGTGGGTTAATGCTTCTGCCTTTAGCTCAGATCATGATCTCAGGGTCCTGGGATCGAGCCCTGCATCGGGCTCTCTGCTCAGCTGGGCGCTTGCTTCCCCCCGCTCTCTCTGCCTACTTGTGATCTCTGTCTGTCAAATAAATAAATAAAATCTTAAAAAACTTATATGGAAATTAGGCTGAAGATTAGCTGAAGAAATATTTAAGAACAAAGCTGGAATCTGATCTTAAGGCTTACTATAAAGCTACAGTAGTCAAGACTACTGTATGATGTTGGCATAAGAAGTAGACTTAAAGATCAATGGAACATAATTAGGAATTCTAGAAATAGACCTATATGTATATAATCAATTTATTTTAGACAAAGTTGCCTTGTTTTAAGTGGGTTGAATTTGTTTCAGTGGGTTGAATTATAAGTTGTAGTACTAAATTGTAGTCCATTTTTAACAAATGGTACTGGAACAACTATTTATCCATATGAAAAAAAGGATCTTTATTCTTACCTTATAATATACACAAATATTACCTTAAAATGGGTCATAGACCTTTGTGTGAAAGCTGAAACTATATAATGTCTAGGGGAAGATCTTTGTGACCTTGGGAAAGGCAGAGTTTTTTTTTTTGTTTTTTTTTTTTTTTGTTTTTTTTTTTTAGGACCCAAAAAGCACCAGCTGTAAAAGAAATAATTGAAATTTTGGAGCTTACCAAAATTTAAAATTTTTCTTCAAAAGATAGTGTAAAGAAAATTAAAAATTAAGGCACAGGCTGGGAAAAAATATTCACAATACGGATAAATGACAAAGGACTTGTATTCAGAATATATAACGAATTCTTATTACCCATTAGTAAGAAGACAACCTAGTATATAAATGGACAAAAGATTCGAACAGATCTTCACAAAAGAGGACATGTAAATGGTTAACAGGCACCTGAAGAGATGTTCAACATCATTAGAAATTAGAGAAGTGCAAATTAAAATCCCAGTGACACACTACATACCCACTGGCATTACTAAATATAGAAAGATTGACAGTACTAAATCTTAGCCAAGATATGGAGCAACTGGAACTCTGATACACTGCTTGTAGAAACGGAAAATGATGTAGTCACTTTGGGAGCGTTTGCCAGCCTCTTACCATGTTAATCATACTCTAACCACAGGACCATATTACTCTTAGTTACTTACCAAGATAAATGAAAACACATGCTCACAGAGAGTTTATTCATAATGGAGAAAAACTGGAAATGACCCAGATATCACCTAACAGGTGAATGGTTAGATTTATTGTGGTATATTCATACAATGGAATATCCCAACAATAAAAAGAAATGAACTGTGGATAGATGTAACAACTTGGATAAGTCTCAAAAATGTGGTGAGCAAAAGAAGTTAAAAGAAGAACATGTGTTGTATGATTTCATTTATTAAAGATTCTGGAAAAGGGAAAAAACAACCCAAAGTGATAGACAGCCAATCAGTGGATACCAAAGGCTGACCCAAGAGGGAGATAATTGCACAGAGCTATTAAAGAACTATGGGAGATGGTGGAAATGTTCTCAATCTTGACTGTGGTGTTTGCACTTGGACTTCTACATTTGATAAAACGCCTCTCATTGTACATTTTAAGTAGATGTATTTTATCATATATAAGTTGAGCTGTAATAAGGTTGACTTAAAAAGTAAAAAAATCACCTAGGAAACGAAAATAGGAATGGACTCATTGGTCTTTCTCATTAAATATGAAGAACTTGAGAAGATTATTTATTTTATCCAAAATATGCACTAAATTATAGTCAAAGAGCGGAAGAAAAATTTAAAAAAGAAAAGTTATTAGGCCTTCATGTGAATCAAATTTCTACGCACTAAAGTTTCCAACTGCAGGCTGTATCTCAATCCAATGGATTTTCTGTTCCAAGCCAACTGTGACCTATTGCTTTTGTCAAGATTCCTAATAACAGAGACATTAAGGAAGTAACTGATACTTCTGAAATGTTAACGGTAATAGTGTGACCACAAGAGGACTCAATGTGTCTACCAGAGCTGATAGTGTTCCCTGCATAGAAAAGTTTACTCCACTCACTTAATGTTTCAGTCAACATACATTTCAGGCTCATCACTTAAACTTTTGTGAAGAAAAAGTGGGGCAGTCATGCTAGGGCTTCCAACTTGAGTCCGTTTAAGTAGCTCCTTGCCTTTTTCCTCTGCATTGGGGTAAACTTTATAACATTCTAGGATCAAATACTTTCTCTTCATGTCCTGAACTCTCCAGGTGTGTGGTCCTTTTTCTCATTGGGGGTGGTGGGCCTGAGTGGTGAAGGGAGTAGAATCATAGAATATTAGACTGGGAAGGGCAGGGCTCTGGATCCTTTAATCCAGTTTTCTCCTTTTACAGAGGGGGAAACTGAGGCCTAGAGGAGGAGAGGAACTTTCCTAAAGCCTCCTAACTCTTAGGAATGGAAGCCAGCCCCATCTCCTTCCACCCCTGGCTATCTGGAGAAGGCTGCCAGCTTCCCTCTCTGGCTCAGGTTCCTCTGTTATGGGAGAGAGACATCATTCACCTGTTTTCAAGGGCATTGCTGAAGAACAAGGGGTCAAAGGACCATGAAGTATGCACTGTAAAACACAGACACTTGAAAGTGATCTTCATTCACCACCTGCATAAATTACTTTCCTCACCCTTTGAGATGAAAATTCCTGTGGCTGCCACATTTCAGAAGAGTTTGAGGTTTTTCTTTCTTCCTTGTTCTTTGTTTTTGTGAAGCTATGAATTTGTTTTGGAGGGGAGACTTTTAATTGGAGCCTTGCTGCAGGGGTTTACAGTCATTAAAAAAAAAAAAATAAAAAACTATTCTAATGAGAGAAACCGGTCATAAATTTGATCTATTTCCCCAGTCATAACTAGAGGGAGCCCACCATCTGAAGGTCTGAAAGGGTAGACGTTTGATTTATCCTTCCCCCTGGGTGCCACCCCGCTCTGCCCCCACCTAGGTTCACTGCTAATTGCTGGAGTGTTGTTAAAACACATGGCTGGTCTTTAAGTGTCCCAGAATGATAGGACTATGCCTGATCAGGACTGTAATCAGACCACCCTGTATTTTATGGACTTCGTGTCTTGGCGGTCCAGAAGCATGCCATTGGGGGCAGAGTTTCTGCTTCAGCTCCTAATTAAACTTCAGAAACCTTTTCTTTGTTGCTGGGCCAGTCATCCCCACAATCTGATTGGCCAGAGTTGATTCTATTTGAAATGGGAAAATTTAGATTTATTCTGAAAAACAAGCAATAATTCCAAAGAGTAAATGTTTATTTGAAAGAGCAAAAGTAACTGTCAAGTGAGCAGATTGTCTGAAAATAGCTTTATCCAAAAAACCTTTGGAGAGTAGGAAAAAATGTGTCGTGGCTGCCAGATAAAATATTAGACACATTTCAAAAGAGAAAATGACGATATTAATCCCTTACCTTGGGTTACTGCTTTTGGCCTTTGCACAACTCCTCGGTATCTGTGATTTATATCATTCCTTGAACATCCCTGTGTGGGTAGAGGGTCATGTGTGTGTGGCGGGGGGGAGGGGCTGTACCAGAAATTGTGTAACACATTGATTAAGATTTGGGACTTTGAAGTCAATGTTCACTCACCCATGGATTTACTCCTCAGATATTTCTCGAGCATCTTCTGTGTTGAGTTCTAGGCACTAGGCTTGAACAGACTAAACAACAAATGAACTACATAGACTAAAAGTCCCTGCTCTCATGGGACCTGGATCCTGAGGGGGCCAACGCACCTGGATTCATACATTAGTTGTACACTAATAGTGTGACCGTGGGCAAGTTACTTGTTCTCATCAAGTGTGTTTCCTCACATGTAGATAATAAGAATCCCTATTGCATCACACTTTCTAAGGACTAGGATGGTGCATGTAAAGTGTTCGGCCCATAGTGAATGTGTGTATGGAAGATGGCCGCCATGTTGGTTTTCCTGGTGACTTCTGTTCCAGGGAATCCACCTACAGTGGTTGGCTCCCTGGTGAGTCCCCTCTTCATTGGGACCGGACTTGCTCAGGGATGCTTTGTTGGCAGGAAAACAGCTGAGATCGGTCCTTGTTCTTGGTCATGTCAGAGGTGGGGGTGGCTTTTGGGATTCACAGCCTGATTCCTGCCTTTGCCCTGCTTCCCCTCTGCATAGGCAGCAGCCCCACAGAATTAGTCCTTGTGCAGAAATAACTACTATTATCCTCCTGGGTTCCTTCCCTGGATGACAGCCTCTAATGTTTCTTCCTTTCTTCTTTTTTTTCAGATTGTTTAGTGTAATTCTGGAACAATTAACCAAAGAAACAGAAGGCGGTAACCACTCCAGTGGCAAGTCAGGAGGCTTCGACGTCAAAGCCCTCCGCGCCTTTCGGGTGTTACGACCACTTCGACTAGTGTCAGGAGTGCCCAGTAAGCACGTCTTGTTTCCTAAAGCCAGGAGTTTGTTGACTTGGTTTTTCTTCGGGGTGAGGCTTGGGATTCTGGAGCGGAGTGCTGTCAGGTGAGTTGCCGAGTGCCACCCAGATGACCACGGAGGACTTCGCGGCTCACAGCATACTTCTGCTTGCGTGGTCCCTTCGGACCCCGTGAGGGCCCCGAGAAGGCGCTGGGAGTGATTGTCGTCTTCCCGATTTTGTGGGAGAATCTCCTCTTACAGAGACACCGAGCGAGCGGTGACATGAGGCTTTGAGGCCAGGCTTCCTGATTCCAGGCTAGTTTCCCTTCTTGGACACCTCGCTGCCACCACCGCCCCCTGCTCCCAGGCCGGCCTCTCTGAAAGTGGTGGCTTATGCAGAGACACCGAGTGAGGGGGTTGGAGGGCTTCCAACAGACTGGCTTTCCTCAGAGTGAACAGCAAAAGGGGGCTGGACTCCTAGAACGTCTGCTCAGCTTGTCTGGCTCTGGGGGAAGAGGTGGATGCTTCCAGGTCCTCCCTGCATGTAGGGGAGGGTCAGACCTGCTTGTAGGTGGTTTGGAGGACCGAATGAGATGATGCGGAGAGAGCCCCCGTAGCACGAGGTCTGGAGCACAGAGGTGGCCCTTCATGGTGAGGGATGCTGTTTTCCTCCACGAGGCTGTAACACTTCTCTGTGCCAGACCCTAGTTTGCTTTTTGCTTCAGACATCTGGGCTAGGTTGAGTGCCACCCGAGCTGGGACAGATGCTATCTGTGCTCTGGCCTGCAGCTGTAACGTGCTTCTGTTCCCCTAAGGACCTTAGAGTCTGCTTCACTAGCCTCTGTCCCTGATGGGACAGCCCTGGTGGGGGGGCTTGAGGGTAGAAATCTTAGCACCTCTCCAAGGGTTGTGGTGACAGCTGCCTCCTCCAGCTGGAGGAAGGATACGGGACCATAGGGTGTGCCTGTTTTCATGACTCATAAAGCCATCAAAAGAGCACAGATCATGTTGTTTTCGCCTCTCCAGAAGTTCTTCATGAAATTTTATTAAACCTGTTGGCACTCGGGACACACCAAAAATTCTCTGGAAAAAAAAAAAAAGATTTCCAAATTTAACATTTTAAAATGAAGGAAGTGGTGTTTTATGTGCACTTGTTTTTCCAGATGGTTCATTTATTTTCATTGAAAAAGATCAGCACAAGTCAAAACCACAGAGCTGTCTGGAAGCAATTGAGAAAAAGAAATACCTTGGAAATGACTGGTTTTGTTATGTGGAACATGATGAAATGAGAAGTCCAACGAGCAAGCATGTTCTTTCAGATTTAGTTGTTATAACCGAATCTAATCTCAAAGTCAAAATTACAGCCTTTGTCCCCCACCAAAGAGCAAAGGACAGCCTGTTTGCGGCACGTGTTGTAATGGATGAGTGGGTGCTGTGGCTTCGTATGTGCAGGTCTGGTCAGGGAAGCTTCCTGAACACACAGATCATTGCGTTGGCTTCCCTATTTCACGAGGTTTTCTCGAAATGGCTAGTCTAGGGTGCTCTTCAGAACAGGTTTTAAACCAAGTTTCTTCCTTTTCTCCCTTGTACCGTGATGGAGCTCTCTCGCATCACACGCTCCCAGAGGTCAGCAGGGAGAAATGGGGACCTGAGTCCTGTTGAGGACTTTTCAGCCCACAGTTATTAATTCCCCTAGTAGAGAACACCCAAGTCTCTCATCAGCCCCAATTGGGCCAGGGGTTCTGGGTCATGATGTTTTCCATGCTGGTTGGGATCTAGTGATGTATTAAGTATGCTGAAATTGTTAAAAATGCCAGGGAAGGTGTGACAGTTTACACTTAAACCTGGGAATCATCTTGTACCTTCCCCAGAGCCTTCAGACTGCAGTATAAGACACGATTCTGTGTGTGTCTGTGAATACGTATTCATTCGTTGGGAGGTATCGTAAAAGAGAGTGCCCAGACGTTTGTGGAGTTCTTAACCACCCACACTCAGATGATGAATATTTACTGGAGTCCTGGACCATCAAATGGGAAAGAACCCTACTGACCTTCCGTGGGCATCATCTCTTAGATGAGGAAGCCAAGGGCTTTGGAGGGCTAGCAGCTGGTGCAGATTCTCACAGCCAGTGGCTGGCCGAGTGAGGACAGACACACGCTGTCTTGGTTCCTGGCCTAGTGGTCTTTCCCTTCCACACCACTGTCTCCTGAGCTAGAGTCCCGAGAGCTCTGCTGTCCACGCTGATAACGCATCAAGGAGCCCAATGTCGGGAAATTCTACACATGAACATAAAGATAAACCCCGTTAGCTCATAAACTTGGCCAATCTGAAATACAGTAGATACAATGAATGAATGACCATGTTCATGAAACACACAGCACACTACCATAGAATTTCCAAAGAATTTAGAATGAATAATAGAATAGAAATCACCAAATGGTGATTTTTTGAATGGCCCATCCTTGTCTTGAAGAACAAAACCAAAACAACCTGAGTACATTAGAGCAGTTATTTCTTTCTGTCTAATGCCTGATATAAAAGGTGAAAATGTCAAAAACCATCCTATGAATCTTTTTTTTCCCCCTAAAACCAATTGAACATTTAAATATCTGAAGGTGATACCTAGGATTTGAGTTGTAATGAGGGTCTTGGAAAGATGGGCTCTTCCTGAGTCTGAAACCTCTTCCCGGTTTTCCCTCCCCATCTCCTCCCTCTCTTTCCATGTGCTTGCCATCACGGTCAACTCTCATCACTGTTGGTAATGAATATTCTCTGGGCTCCGTGTGTTCTGACTTCTTTCTTACTCCTAGTGTCTCGGCTGCTCACACTCCTTCATTCTTTGAGTATGTGTTGGGGGGATGAGAAGATACTGTAAAAGAGTGGTGTGAAAGAGGAGAGATGGCAGGGAGGGAGAAGGGAAGTCAGGGAAGGACGGGAAAGCAGGAACGGCGCAGAGCCACCGTTGTGCTCACCGGCTGGGGGGAGAGCGTGGATGCTATACCAGGAGTCCAGAAGCCTGGCCGCACTGTGGGTTCTGGTTTCTTTCTGACCCTCGGTCTGCAGCCTCTGCCCACCTGCTTCTCACCTCAGTGTTGCCTCGCCGACCCTCTCTCCACGGTCTTACTCCCATCCCGCCCTGTGGCCCTGAGTGTTGCTCTCTGCAGGACTTCTGGGTGTCCATGCTCCAACCTTGGCTCTCAAGTCTACATCCCAGCTGCACGACACCTCTCTCTTGATGCTGGGCCCGTGATTAGACTTGCCCGGTACAGAGCGGCTCTTGTCTCTCTCTTCCCTCCCTTGTTCCGGGGGAGCCTCCTTCTGACAGGCTTGTTTTGGTTAGGCACAGGGTTTTGCTGATGGACTCAAGTCTGGCCCTGTAATCTGAATTTAATACTCAGAGCTACCTTCCTGCAATCTGCTTTTCTTTCCTGATCTCTCTACCGTGTGACCACCAACCAAGGCTTATGGGCACCCAGCCTACATTGCCTAGCTCACCTCCGTGCTTCTGGTGCTCTTGCCTCTGGCTGGAGTGGCCCCTCTCCCAGGCCTACCTGTGCAAATCCATCTTCTTCCACCTTTAGGCCTTGGCGAGAGGGAGCTTCTGCCCAGTCCTGTTTCTTATCAGAAGTGATGTCTTTCGTCCATCCCTCTTTAATTTTCCCTGTTCAACTATAGCATCTGTGTGCTACCGTAGGGCCATTTGTGTGTAAATCAGAATTACACACAATTTACCTTCTAGAACATACCCTCTTTGAGAGAAGGCACTTTATGTAACACCTCGTCATACTCCCCAAAGCGCTGAACTTTCTACTTGCCACGTAGCAGCTGTTCAAGGAACTTTGTTGAATGGATGAACGAACATGTGAATGAATCATGTGACCTTGACCTTGGCTGGTTATCCTCTCTCAGAGCCTTGGTCTTTCCATCTGTTGAGGGACGCAGTTGGATTAGATGGTCTTTTAGGTTCCTTTTTATCTTATCTCACATCCAGGTTTAATGTTAATTTAATGTTAAATATTTCTTTGAATTTTACTACTATTGTCATGTGGAGCAGGCATCAAGGCATCAGGAATTTTATGTATATTTATATATGTGCATGTACATGTATATGTATGTGTGTATATGTGTATGTATGTATCCTTGAAGCATCTCCATGACTCACAGACTTATTTCTCTCTCTCCTAGGTTTACAAGTTGTCCTGAACTCCATTATAAAAGCCATGGTCCCCCTCCTTCACATAGCCCTTTTGGTATTATTTGTAATCATAATCTATGCTATTATAGGATTGGAACTTTTTATTGGAAAAATGCACAAAACATGTTTTTTTGCTGACACAGGTGAGTAAGGAAAACGGTAGCAACTTAACTTAAAAAAAAAAAAGTTAATTTTTCTTCCCAAAATAACTTCTTTGGTTTTGGGAAAATCTAAAACAAAATGGGGGGGAAGGGGGTGGAAGCCAAATATACCAGTAAAACCAGTAAGAACCAGCCAGTTTTCAGTGTGCATTGTGTTCAGAATAGATGAGGAGTTAATCTCCTTTTCTATCCTGATTTCCTATGTAATGCATCCTGGCAAATGAGATGAGGTGTCCCCAGTAGTAGAACGTGAATGGAATCACCACCATTGTTCGATAGCGTCAGGGCAGAGGAGAGAGCCATGGACTCGAGAGCATATGCCACGGGGGCGGGGGTCTTTGAAGGTCCTTGAGGGTCAAGTGGGAGGCACAGCATAGCAGAGCTGGGAGGCAGCTGTTCTACTCTGCAAGGGCACTCAGCTTCCCCTGACTTTGGGCTCCCTGGTGTTCATGTCTGGAGTGGTGACGCCCATGTACTCTGTTTGCAGATATCCTAGCTGAAGAGGACCCAGCTCCATGTGCGTTCTCAGGGAATGGACGCCAGTGTGCTGCCAATGGCACGGAGTGTAGGAGTGGCTGGGTTGGCCCAAACGGAGGCATCACCAACTTTGATAACTTTGCCTTTGCCATGCTCACCGTGTTTCAGTGCATCACCATGGAGGGCTGGACAGACGTGCTCTACTGGGTAAGCAGCTGGAGGACAGTGTGTGTGGAATGTTCTTTTTTTGGATAAGAGTGTTCCATTCGTTAGAGTGAAAAGAAACCCTGGCAGTCCGTTCTTGGGAAGGGAAGCAGACCCTCTCCTCACTCCGTGAGACTCCTCTTTCTTCCTCAGGGCCCTAGTTTCTATTCCAGAAAGCCGCTGTGTAATGTTGGCTGCCTCACTCACCAGTACTGCCTGGGGACTTGCTGCAGAGTGTGTCCATGAGTCCTAGCTTTCGAGGAACTCCCAAAGTCAGGGCTGTTCTAGATTAAACTCTTAGAGAGCCAGGGGTTATTTTCCAGGTTAAGAGGCTCCTAGACTTCCATGAGTTTGATTTTTTTTTTTTTTTTTAACATAAAGGTAGGTTCTCTGCCAGATCCTAAGTAGAAGATAGGGAAAATAAATTGGATCCCTTTTAGGCTTTCCATGAACTTAGTATAACTTTCAGGTCAAAATGGATTTTTCCCTTATTATAACATTTCCCTTTTGCATCTTCAGCATTTCCCTAAATCAGCCCAGCACAAGCCCCTGCCTCTCTCTTCCTTTCTCTTTGGAGCTCTAGAAGTCTGGCAGAGAGGGTGGGAAAGGCACATAGGATTTCCAGGGCTGGTGGACCCATCCAACCAGCTATGAAAACAGATGCCCTTTCTATGGTTGAGGTCTGGTTCTTCTTGTTCCTGACAGAGCCAGAAGGGTTTGCTGTAAATGAAGAACCGTAGTATTGAACAACTATTTCCCAGAGCTGAGTTTGTTTGTTTTCTCATTTATTTGGTAGAATTTGAAAAAGCTCACAGAAGCTTAGAAAGTAATTTCCATTGCACAGATTGTGGGGGAAAACAGCTGACATGCGGATTTTGAGCCTAAACCCAAGTTCAAATGGGATTAATCAGGATCCCAATAATGACTTGTTAAAAGGCAATTAGTAATAAAGTTCTTCTTCAATGGGCAGTCTTTAGTTAGAAACTGAGCAGTAGCTTCTGGCAGTATCTAAATTTTAGACCATAAATGGGGTTCCATATTCCTTTACAACTTCAGAGAACCTGACGCATGATGGTTATAAATAGGTTTTGCTTCCCTTCCCCAGTGTGCACCATGCTTACAGGGTTGTAGAAGTTCGTATATAGTCATTGTTAGGCAAAGAAGGTATGTTTTTGTTTCCCCACAGCATTAGTCTAGTTTTGTAGAAAGTTTTGAGTATCACCAACATGTATTTCGTTTCCCTCTCTTCCCTTCCTTTTTCTTACCGTCCTATGAAAGAAAGTGTGTGTGTGTGTGTGTGTGTGTGTGTGTGTGTGTCTGTGTCTGTGTGTGTGTGGGTATGCATGTCTGTTTTTTATATCCATAAGATAATGCCTTTTATGAAGAGGAAGAAGGAGGGAAATTGTATTGGATGCGCTAGGATCATGGCCATGGCAAGGCAACCTTCAAATTAGATAAAGGTTCATTGTCAGCATTATCTTCAAAGTTGCAAATCCTAGTTAGATTACTTGAGGTCTCAATCCCACTCTCGCCTGGAAGTTTCTGATACATAGAAAATATTCATCCAAATAGCCCAAACTTTGAGCCCTGCCCCCTCCCCACCAAATGGGACAGAAACAATATTTTGATTTAAAAAAAAAAAAATCTGTGACTCCTCTCAGCTCTGCTGTTCTCTCTGTTGTCAGAGTGAATTGTCCACTGCTGATCCATCGTGCCTGACTAATACACAATTTTATACTTTGTTAAGTTTTGGTACATGGGTTCTCTCATGACAATTTTCCTGTTGTCAAGCAAGCAAGAACTGTGGGTATGTGATTAAAGGAGAGAAGACTCCATGCACCCAGAAACAAAAGTTCCCATTGCTTTTTCCTCAGAACATTTAAATATCACCTAGGATTGTATAATTATTATCTCTAGTGTTAATACGACAATCACAGAGTTAATAATCTGACAATATAATAATTATATTCTGTGTGAATTACAGGGCATCTTTATTCTGATGGAGAATCTCAAGAAATTTATCAACATTATCCCAGTCTATATCCCTTTCTTAGAAAGTCTAGGATTTTGAAAGTCCAACAGTAGTGTATAGAGAGACCACTATCCCTAGGATCCTACAGCTAGGGACTGGGGTTCTTGATCTAGAACAGGGGTCTATAGACCTATAAGGGGCCAGATAGTAACTATATTTGGCCTTGCAGACCATAATATATTTGTAACAATGACGCCGTTCTGCCTTCTGTCTCCCCATGTTACTCAGAAGCGGGTACAGATAACACATTAAAATTTCATTTCTGGACACTGAACTTTGAGCTTTGTAGAACATTCATGTGTCATGAAAGAGTCTTTTGATTCCCCTCCCAACTATTCAAAAATGAAAAAGCTATTTTTAGCTCAAGGGCTGTGCAAAGGCAGGTAATGGGCTGGGATTGGCCCCCAGGTCATAGTTTGGTGACCCCTCCTCCAGACTGGAACCCAGCACTCTTTCCTTGGTGTTCTCCGCTGTCAGAGGTTTGTGAATCATTCTAGAACACAAGAGGGCAGCTGAGTGATCTCCCATACAGTTCACGAAGATCTTATCCTCTGAAACACATCAGGTTGTTTTTAATTATGTGTTGATTACATTTAACTCATGAGGGAGATAGACAAGAGCCAAGATACCAAACGTTCTTAATATTTAACAGGCCATGGTCAGGTGGAAGATACACAGCTGTGTTCCACAACAGACCTCCCTTGACCAGCGTAGTTCCTGGCACAGAGCAGGTGCTCAGCAAACACTGGTTACTCCTGCTCCTCATGGTACGATCCCATTGCCTCAGTGTAGAGGGGCCATGTTTGGATATCAATTTTTTTAAAGATTTATTTGACACATTTATTTGATAGAGACACAGCAAGAGAGGGAACACAAAGAGGAGGAGTGAGAAAGGGAGAAGCAGACTTCACACTGAGCAGGGAGCCCGATGCAGGGCTCAATCCTAGGACCGTGGGGTCATGACCTGAGCTGAAGGGAGACGCTTAACGACTGAGCCACCCAGGCACCCCTAAATATCAATTTTTCATACAACTAGGTATAAAGGGAACGTCTTGAGAGAGAACTAAGGAGATTAGATTGTAGATATTGATTGAGAGCCAGTTTCTCAATCCTTTAGGTATTTGTATATGGCGGGCAAAGTCTTTGCCAGGGATTACTTCCCATCTTGTCAAGATTACATTCAGTCAGTCAGTGTTCTCAAGCTCACTGATGCCTGATTCTCAAGGATTTCTGGCAAGGAGACGGCTGGGTCTTGAGAAAAAGGTGGGTAGGTCTAATATGCAGGAAGACATACTTAGAACACTTTGGATATGTGGGAGTGGGATTAACCATTTCTGATGGGGGGAAAGAGTCCTTCTAGAGCTCTTTTATAAGCATTCCATAAGCATAATTACTCTGTCATCTGACCCACACTTATTTGTTGTCTACGGAGGCAGCAGGGTGTAGGGCAGGGAAAAAGCATGAAGGCTGGATAGGGCTGAGTGTGTGACCTTGGGTAGGTCATCACAACTCTCTTGTTTAATTTTCTTGTCTGCAAGATGCACAGTTAGACTACATGATCCAATTCTTCAATTCAGAGGAAATTTTTTTAAAGGTAGGAAATTAAAATAGGGTTGGTTTTCGGAGAGAGCTACCACATGTAAATCACCCACGACCTTTTGCTTTAGCACCAAGCTCTTTCCTTAATGAACACACCTCTGGAGGGGCTGGCTGCCAGACTCCAACAGGAAGTTCTCATGGTCAAACTGACCACCTGTTTCATTCAAGACACCTGGGTAATTCCTCTCTTGTTGGCTGAGGGCATCCCTTTCTCTTATTCCTTCCTTAAGGGGAGCCACCACCAGTATACCAGGTTCCCAGTAGTGTTTTCACTACTTGGGGGGGGGGGGGGAAGCCTTAGGTAGGTCTTTAATTGGAGATAATATTGTGCATCTCAGCCTTTGAAATGAAGGGAAAAACATAAACTAAAAAGAATCTTGTTTTCTAGGCACCAGGCGACCCCATATGATGACTTTGATGTGAATCTTTTAAGAATGAATCTAAACTGAAATCCTTCAGCTCATACTGAGTTTTTCCTTGTTGATAAACCCATGCAGACAAAACCTCCTGCAGGGTCTCTATTGTCATTTGGGTATTTTGGGTAATAGCTTGCTAGTTCTGACTCGTCCTGTGTATATGGTAAGGTCTGAGAAATGCTAGCCTCTGAGAAGAGACGTGGGTTGAGAAGATTGAGTTTTGGAGAAAGACTGGCCCTTAGAGCTTAAGTTTTGTTTGTCTTCCCCCACCTTCTGGAGAGTTCGAGACCATCTTCCATGGCCTTCCCTCCAGCCCCCAGCTGTCATTGCAGTTGGTATTTCTGCTCCAAGTAAATGCAAATCTGTCCAACACCTACTCATAAGATGTTAAAAGCTTCTTTAATTTAAAAAAAAAAAAAAGTGCCCTCCTAAGTGTAACAGACCGCTGTTCCTAGAACATTCGCTGGAACAGCAAATGGAGATCTGACTTGAGGATTGGTAAAGCAGTAGGCCTGGCCGCTGACTAGCCCTCTTTCACCTCATCCCAGTCAGCTGACAGCTGGCACCAGCCCTCGCAGGGCGGGCCTCCAGCGCCTGAGCTGTACAAGAGGGAGGTCTCCTGATGAGAGTCCCTGGACTTTGCCCTTCCTTCCCTCACCCCATGAGCATACTCTCCCCTGTTGCCTGCACTGCTCCAACCCAGAGGAAACAGGCTCAGGGAGGTCTCCGTGGAAGGTCCGGACTCCAGGTGGGGCTCTGGCCACCATTCCAGGCAGCCTGGTTCTTCTCCTCCACATACGGCTTTTTAAATAAGTTTAGTGGTGTCGCTGCTTTGGAAGAATTACCCTCTGCCTTCCTGCCGAAATTAGTTTATCCAGCTGAATTAGATCAACAATTGCAGCCATGGCCCGGGTTCATTCATTACTCTAATTGCCAATGTGAGATGTGCAGACTGATAGGAGTTCTATTAAGCACATCAATTTTCATGTGGCCAAACAGGTGTTTCATAAGGGATTTAATGCCCTCTCCCTAGACTTCAGCAACAGATGTTAGGTCTTTTTTTTTTTTTTTTTTTTTTAATGTTCTCTTTTCCTGTTTGGCTTATGCATGAGGCAAACATAGTGAAATGCATGCACTTCGTTTTGCAAAGCTAAAGCTAAAATCAGGAGACAGGTAAAATGGGAGAAAATCACATGCTTCAAGGTCGAAGGGGCTTGCACCTGCAAGGCAAGAACCATGACTCTCGAAGACCACATACAGTTCTGTTGGGCAAGATTCTGGGTGCTCAGCAAAGTCAGGCCTGTAGTCTTTCATTCTGTCCCTAGAGTGGTCCTGAACACCTCCTTCCTGGGAGAAGTGTTTGCCTAATTTAACACAGACCTGTGCTGCTGGAAAGTTCCATCTCTAGCCATGAACCTTGAAGCACCTGTTTGCTCCTTCATGAGCGCTATTCATGACCCAATCTCCCTGGTGAGGGTCTGCCACGGAGGCCACCTCTGACTGGGATGCTCGAGATTGTTTCAGAAGTAGTGGCACAGGGTTTCTCCGGACCAGCCCTCTTTCACCTTGTCCTGGTCAGCTCACAGCTAAAGCCAGCTCTCCCAGGGTGGGTTGTCTAGGTCCAAGGTAGGTGTGGGGGATAAGCATGTCTTTTTCCTGGGTCCTTCCTTGGGTGCAGTTGGCAAAAATCTCATTCCCCAAAGCATCCTTGAGTATGTGTCAGCTAGTCGACTTCTGAACACTCTTCTCTTTGTGCTCATTGAGCCATGCATGCCCTCACTGATGGTAGATAATCTAGCTTTTAGGTGGGTTAGGTTTCTTTGGATAGGCTGGCTCCCAATAGAAATTTATTATTTTAGGGCTTTTTTCTTTTTTTAAGGAAAAGAATTTATAGAGTCAGGTGTTATAAGTTTGTCTCTCTAAGTAAGACTTTTCCACCATCACAAATTTTAAAAGCAGAAAGTTCTAACAACTTGGGTAGAGTAGGAAATACTTTCCAGCTAAGCACTAGCTTAGAAGAGGTGGACCAAGATCTGTTCTGAAAATCCATGATCCAAGACTGTTTCCAGCGAGAAAGAGCCAGATCCCAGCTGATTTCCATGCCTATGTCAAAGTCTGCTATTATTTGCTCTGAAAGCTTCGATGACTCTACCTGGGCGTGTGTGCATGTGTGTGTGTGTGTGCGTGTGTGTGTGTGTTGGGAATATATAGTGAATGTGCCTTGGCTACTGTTGTCTCTGATCCAAATCTAAGTAAATGTTTAATTCAGTGTATAGAATGCTGTCTCTAACGTGACCGTCTCTCTTTATTAGATCCTCTTTTTAACCCACTCCTATGAGACCATCTTATTTCTTGCAGATGAATGATGCTATGGGATTTGAATTGCCCTGGGTGTATTTTGTCAGTCTCGTCATCTTTGGGTCATTTTTCGTACTAAATCTTGTACTTGGTGTATTGAGCGGGTAAGCTACACCTCTTTCATCTTGAAAGCGGAGTCCTAAGGGCATTTGCCAAGACCACACAGGTTTTGCTAGGTGGGGGTGGCCGGGTGGGTGCCAGACACGTCCTGTGTCCCCTGAGATGCTTTCTCTCCTGCCGAGGCTTCCCGAACCGAGATGCTTCCTGGAACCTCACCAGCCTTGACTGAAAGAAGTCAGTTTGGTTATTGACTAGAAATTAATCAGCGCTGTTGCTTGGGATTTAAATAGATTTCATTGCTTGCCCTTTTTGTCTGTCCTAAAATGAGATACATTTATTATTGCTTTATTGGTCTAGATCCCAATATGCAGATTAATTGGTACTAAACAGTAGCTAAAGGAGCTGGTCCTGGCCGACTTCAGCAGCAGCACTTGTCCTTACCCGACGACAAAAATGAAAGGTCCTGGGTGGGGTCCCTGTCCTCAGAGCATTAGTGTTCCCTCAAAGCCCTGAGTGGTCTGGCAGCTGCCCCTGGGACTCCGCTCTTTAGTAAATAGATAACTGATAACTGATCTCCTTACATTTTTACAGGTAAATGATGCGATAGGATGGGAATGGCCATGGGTGTATTTTGTTAGTCTGATCATCCTTGGCTCATTTTTCGTCCTTAACCTGGTTCTTGGTGTCCTTAGTGGGTAAGCAGTCAGATGTGTGTTGCACAGTCTGTTGCTGCCTCGTGTGGGGCAGCTCTGCGCGTCCCCCAGCTGCTCCCTGCGGCTTCTCTGCATGCATGTGGACTCTGACGTCTCTTCTGTGTGTTGCTTTTGGATTGAACTGTGATTCTCTCTGCCTGTACCTTGTCTGTGAGACTCTGTGTTTCTGATGCTTGCCACATGTTATTAATCTCATGAAAGCGTGTCCCTGCAGCAGGGCTCATGTGCAGAAGCCCGTGTACAGAAGCGGATTGCAAGGGACTGAAAGGAGTCCCAGCTTTGGTGACCCCCCCCCCCACCCAGGAAAGGGCCTTATGTCTTTTGTGCCTGTGTTCCCATTAGTATATAACCTGGCCTTTTTGAGTTACCCACAGCCTATCACGAATATATCCAGGGCGTTTAAGATGTTCTTGAGAAGGAGGAATGAACCTCGATTACCGCATAAGTCCTGAACAATTTCAGAATCTTACATCCTTCACGTCATTTATTTGCTTGGTTTTTTGCTGCTGTCACTGTGTGAATTGTCCCTCTAATTCATGATTAGTCTTTGCTTGTGGAATCCCTAATGCAGAGGAATGAGCAGCTTCTGTATACACACTTCCTGTAGCCTTAGGGTCCTCCTCATTCAGTCACCATATTTGAAATGTCAGTGGGCTGCCTCTACTCCTTGGATGACCTCGTCCCTCCACCCACCCACCCATAGAGAGGATTCTCCATGGAGAGTGGAGGCTGACTCAGGAAGGGGTTCCTGGTGTTTCTGGGCTCTGCCTGGCCTGTGTCTAGGGATGCCGTCCCAAGCCCCTGGGGTAGCTCTGTATCCTCACCTTCCACAGACACCCAGAAAGAGGAGCACCCTGAGGAGGAAGAAGGGGCTGTCTGGGCTCTCCCAGAAGCTGCTCCGGAACTTAACCAGTGTTGGAAAGCAGGGGCCCCACCTGGGGGCCCGGGGGTGCCCATCTCCCCAGAGGAGCCTTTGTCACGTACCGGGCTCACACTTCCTCAGGAAGTACTGGTGGGACCCTTGATTGCGCGTGATCGAATTCTCACCGGCTTTATCTTCCTTTTTCCAAGTTTGTGTCTCAGGGTGGGGCAGGCGGCTGCCTTCACAGAATGCCGAGTCGGCAAGGCGCCCTGTATCGCACTTGACCAAACAGGGTCTTCTCCAGAGCAGAGAGCACAGCAACTTGTCCACTCTCTAAACTGCCCTGCCTGTCTTCAGGTGGTAATGTATTTGCAGTTCTCCTTGACCGAATGTGGTCCATTTCACACCAAGGACTGTGTGTCTCAGGAAGCCCCTCCCTAGAGCCCAGGCCCCCAGGAAAGGGGTGGGGCCGGGCTGAGGGTGTGACCGCATCCCCCCCCCGCCCCCCCCCCCCCCACCACCAAGCCCCTACCCACAGAGGACAGACTCTGCAAGGCCCCGGGTAAAAGTCTTGGCACTTGGAAGGTGCTTTCAGGCCCATGAAGCTCTATGGCCGTAGGGTAGTGTCGGGCTGGTACGGGTGGACTTTATCCCTGGGGAAACAGCCTAGTGCCTCT
This sequence comes from Lontra canadensis, assembly GCF_010015895.1. Classification (NCBI taxonomy): domain Eukaryota; kingdom Metazoa; phylum Chordata; class Mammalia; order Carnivora; family Mustelidae; genus Lontra; species Lontra canadensis. The sequence continues at coordinate 11,495,501 of NW_022631029.1, forward strand.
TTTGCCTCAGGAACGGCCCGCACGAGGTTAACAGCAATGCTGGCGTGCATTCCTTGGCGCCCCGTGTCTCCTAAGTTCCACCAAACTGACTGAGGCCATGGAAACTGCTAATTTTAACAGTGCCAGTGACATGCCTTATCTCCAAGCTTCCCAGAGCAGGAGCCACCGCCTGGGCATATGATGAAGCAGCTGGAGACAGGGGGAAGGAAAAGGTGGGCGGACGGGCTCCTTATCAGAATGGCTGGCATTAAATGTTGGCCCCCATGGAGCCTGACAACAGGAACACCCTTGTGGGACAACCAGTTTACTGGGATCTGTTTTAGGGACAGTAATAAGTAATTTTAAAATCTTTTGGTATCAGAACAAAAGTAGATCTGTTCTGAGGGAGACGGCAATGGCGTGGCCGGCGCCGGGCCAGAGAACAGAGGTGCCGGGGTGTCTCAGCCACTGACGGGGCGCTGGGCTCAGGCTCTCATTACCGAATGGGGAGAAGGTTGTGAAGCACATCAGGAGCTTGCTCTCGCCTTCCTGGACAACCCCCTGCCCCTCCACCCCGCTCCTCCCCCTTGACTGGCCCCCAAAGCAACAAAAAAAATCAAAACAAGCACTTCCTCGTTGCGTTTTAAAATTTTTGCTTTAGTCGTAGAGTCTTCACAATTTTTGTAGGGAACACAGGAGGGAGGTAGATGTTAAAAGGACAACAGCTTGTGTCGCGTGGCCCCTGAGGGGCACCAGACCAGCACATACGTAATCCTTAAAGCGCTGAACTAAAAGCCTCCCATTTTAGAAATTTGGAACTATCACCTTCTGTTGAAGATTCATTCAGTGATGCTTCTGTGTCTTTAAGTCTGTTAACCCATTGGAAATATGTGTTTCTGCCCTTGGGGGTGTGTGTGTGTGTGTGTGTGTGTGTGTGTGTGTGTGGTCATGCCATCCTATTGTATTGGTGACCTGGTTTTAACCTGCACACTTGGTTTTGTGTTGGTACGTGTTGAAAGCATTCTAAGACGGATGCTTTGGAAAAATCTTTGGTTTTACAACAGATGGCTTTTCTCAAGGTGAGTATGAAGTTTATAAAGTGTGCACCCTGTGTAACCAAGCATGAACACAGATGAAGACTTTTGTCTCTGACGAGAGCGTTCTTTGGGGAGGGGGAGCTGAGAAGGTCTGCAGCTTGGGCTGCAATTCCACATTGTCATTGAAGAGATGGTCCCCTCATGCCCAGAGATTGGAAAGAATGTCTCATTTACGTTTGTAAGTCAGGCAGATTTGTCTCTTCTCATGCTGGGGGTTTTTTGTTTTCTGGTTTTTTTTTTGTTTGTGTGTGTGTGGTTTTTGGTTTTGTTTTGTTTTTAGAAGCTTGATTTTTTTTTTCCTATTTTTAAAATTGTTCATTTAATGCCTTGTCCCTTTTGAGGTTTTTGCCAGTAAATAGAATAAGAGAATTCACTGGTGTCCCAGTGCTTGGTTTCTTTAGAATCACTGCCATCTTCCCAGGGGGGAAATGGTGGTCCTGGGCAGTGGGCTCACTTCTTCACCTGCAGGACCCGCCAGATGCCAGGCATACCTGTGGTAAGGCCCCCAAGGTGTGGTTCAGACCCCCAAGAAGAGACTGGTAGAGGTGAAGGTCTGAGTTTTGGTCCTCCCAGTGTCACTCACCAACTCTGGGTCTTCACTTTGTAGCCCTGAGCTTTGGTCTCCTGGTGCCTCAAGGAGCGATGGCCCTGCTGTGCAGCCCTCCCCATTTGGGGAGCTGGCTTTATCTCAGCTAATGAACGTAGAAGTAAAGAAGTAAAGGATTATACTCAGTGAATGCATCTTCATCCTAAATCCACAGACCTCCTCCCTGTCCCCTCTCTGGGTGAAGTGGGGACGGACACAGGGGCTCTTTGGAAATCAAAGTGTGCCATTTTCTGGATTTCCCAGGAAGTGACCACAGGAACCGAGCTTTGTTTACACATGAGTCCTGTACTTTGTGCCCCCAAGAGGAGGCCGTGGAAGTTTGTTGTCAGCCACAAAGCATCTTGCAGCTCTAAATTGTGACTCTTGTCCACCCTCTAAACTAAATCATTCTGACGGTGATTTTTTGCACAATGTAGGGGAAAGGCCTTTCTGTAGTGTTGTGGTTAATCATACCAGGTTTAGAGTTGGAGAGCCAAGACGTGATTCTGCTTGAGCCTCAGTTTCTTCATCTATGCAATGGAGCTGATCACACCCACTGCGTGGGTTGCATGAGGATTCGGTGCACGTGAGGAGAGCGTGCTTCCTCTTTGGCACTTTGGTGGCTTGCGTGAGAGAAGAGAAAACGTGATTTGATGCAAGAAAAAAATCAAATCATCTCAGTCCTTTTAAACTAATAATAATGGGCCAAGATCGGCCTACATTAGTGGAAAGTCAAAGTTATATAATATTTTTAAATGTTTTGTTGCGTCCACACGTGTATATATAATAACATAAGCCAATGATTACTGAAGGATATTGTTACATAAACCACCTCCTGGGTCTGCTTTAAAGGATAGATTAGAATCATTTGTAACTTGCCTATGAATTCGGAGCTTTGGTTTTGCCAGCATCTTAGGGAAAATATTTGAAACACTTTCTTAAGCCGGCTTTGCATGTTAGAAGAGAAGTGTTTCTTTGAAAAGCAGATTTTGTGACCTAAGACTGAATGTGAACCCAGCCCAAGTCTCTCGGTTCAAAGTCCTTCATCTCTAAATGGTGTTCTTTGTGTCCCAATGAGTGCCAATTTACCAGATCACAGCTATCTTTTTAAATCGTTGTTCCAATCGTGTGTTACTGAAGGCCCGTTTATCTTAACGTCAGAAGTTTTGAAGGAACATGGAGGAGGTGAGGCATTATTGAAAAGAAAAGGCCATTTTCAAACCAGGGAATGATTCTGAGTTTCACCGTTGGGGTCTTTCTATACCCCCTGCTCTAGTTGCACCAAATCCCAGGGCCTCGTGAAGACTCAGGCACGGCTCTTTGACCAGGCAGCTGTGGGCACGGAGGGAGTGGGGAGGGAGGATAGTGTAGCCATGGGACTCTGGACTGCGTGATTTTGGGATTTTCCAGAGCAGGATCTGGTTTGGGGCCTCATCGTTTGCACCCTGGTCCATTTAAATCCCCACCATCCTGAGCCACGGGAGGTCAGAGATGGCCTCTGACTTCTTCTCCTTGAATACTGACTCAGGAGGCAAAACATAGCAGGTAGATGGTCATTGTATATCACTTGTGAATGTTTTCTAAGTGGAGACATAACCTCTGGGAAGAGGCATTCTTATAAATTATTCATGACTGGAATTAGCTTTTGCTCTCATTCAACACTTTACCGGCATCTGCTGATTGAAAACGAACACCAGAATTTCCTCGTATACATAAGTGCTCTGACATAGCTGCGTCTTAGAAGAGTCGTTGAATTGCTTACAGCATTTGAAAATGGGTGTTGTTAGGCGATGGGATAGTCAGGCTGCCCATGGGATTGGGTGTCGCTATATTACGGAATGAAGTTGTATTGATTCATGACTTAATTCTGTATCCTGACCAGCAGACTGGGAAACCACATCTAGGTCTAGTCTAAAAACGACAAAGAGAGTACAGGGTTCTTAGTAGATCTTATCACTCAAAAAAAAAAAAAAAAAAAATCTGTATGTAATTTGTGATGATCATGCTACCAGAATTCCAGACAAAGATTCGTTTAATGATCAATGGCAGCAAAATGTATTTTCTCCCATCTAGCTGGGTTTGTCTTTGATCTGAGTAGGCTAATGTGTGAAAGATCTGTCCACACAGTTGGAGGTCTCTCTTGCATTTGGAAGTCATGCTGTGAGTGAGGTTGAAGGTCAAGGGAAAGTACCATGGGCCCTTTAATGCCTTCACCTGGTTTGGCTTGGGTAGAACAAGGCATTGAGCCCTGCCCGCCATTACACATGGAAGAATGCTGTCTTTCCTCTTTCTCAGGAAGAACCAGGCTAAACGGTTATCTATACTTTCAAACCCTGAACTTTCTTGTTGCAGAGTTAAAAGGCTATTGGGGGGGTAGCTGGCAGTTGGATCCTGGTGCTATTGGTACCGAGGTACCTGAGGGACCTGGGATGCTAGCCACACCTGACATTAACAAGTGAGTGGTAACTTCCCTGCCGCTGGCTCACAGCTACTGTTTCCATAGAAATGGCTGTGGGGATCCGTGGAAGCAGAGGTAAGTGAAAGTTTTCGCTGATCCTTGTTTCCATCAAGCTGACATCTGTTTCCGTGGCAACAGCAATGGCCAGCAGCCAGCCAGGCACTAGCAGCACATTCAGGAGAGCCCTCTCACTTGTCAGCTGTGGCCATCATCTGTTCCTGACCGGGTTCCTTTTTAATAATGCAGAGCAAAGACCTCAGAGGACCAGGAGGCACCTCTGGCCATATGTGCCCTCCTGGGCGCCCGTTCTGCTGATGGAGAGCTCTGTACTAAGCAGCGGCTCCACTGGCAGGCAGCTTTCCCTCCTCTGCCCTCTGGCGTGTTGATGGGCAGTTAGGAGAGGGGGAGAAGTAGTGCCGGTGTCGGCGTTGTGTACAGCGGGTTGTTGAGTCTGTTGATCCCAAGTCCTGGGGGAAGGAAGAGGATTCACTACAGCACTTCCATCCACAGACCCAACTCTTCATAAAGCTGCTGGTAATTTAATGGTCAAAATTAAAGCCATAATTTTCCCGTGTTCCCTATGCGATCAGTGGCCTTAACTGTTGCTGTCACTTTTACAACGGAAAGAATGTTTATGAATTCAATAATTTGCCTTCTTGTGAGAAACATACTGATGATTGCTCCTAAGATGCTACTGTCAACCTTATGTCAGTCTTTTTTTTTTTTTTTCCCCCTTCTGTGAGATGTTCTTTTGCAGGCTGGTAGACTTGCTGCCAGAGATCATCAAATATTGGTCTAGCCAGGCAGCTCTACCTGCAAAGACCAGGATGTCCGTAGTACAGGGAGCTTATCTTTACTCAAGTCTGGCAGTTGCTCCTTTCTTGGAGTTTCATGTTAATATTTAGCTGATGCATGCACCCCAGCCCCAAATAGCCTCCTCCCGTATGAGACGGCTCTCCCATGCCCCGAGGTGGAGGGGAGCGGCGTGTTGCTCTGATATCGTAGGATGGAGAGCATGTGCATAGAGGCACGGAGTGAGGTGTTGAGCAGTGTCTGGTTCTAAACCCTGACAGATACCATCAAAACGTCTTCCCTCTGAAGCAAAACAAAACTCTGATATTCAGAGCTGTATCTGTGAGGATCAAATGAAGACACGGAGCCACCACGTTATGAGAATTTAGACTGGCTGTCTAGAAGCCCCGAAAAATTGTGGATTTCCTGTGTCTAGAGGGCTTTCTGAGTGACTGTCTTCCTCCACAGTTTGGACAAAGGCAATATGCCTGGAGGCATTATTGGGGGCTGACCATGTATCTGCTGGTTGGCTTCAATATAATGGGCTAATGAGAAGTAGGAAATCTTGCTAGGTACTTCCCCCCCCCCCCCACCTTTTACTTAGACTTCTTAAGAAAAAAAGTGATGTCATCATTTCATGAATATTTTTTAAGTGCTTACACAATAATAGATGTGTTTGCCAAACACCTTACTAGACACTGGGTTTCTAATAATGAGACGAAGTAGAGTTTTTATCTATATGAAGCTTTTATCTAATGGGGAAGACCGAGATTATAATGATAACTTCTATAAATTCTTTGAAAGAAAGGTATGGAGTGCTGTGAGAGTGTTTAAACGGCACAGCTGATTTCCAGGGGCTGAGGAGAAGCCTCCTGGAAGAAGAATGAACAAACAGCCATCATATCCAGGCAAGATGGGGGAGGAGGCTGGGGGAAGGTATTCCAGTCAAAGGAAAACTCCTCAAAGGCCTTGCCATAGGAGGGAGCAGATGTTGGAATAACTGAGCAAAGCCAGGGGGACAGGCACCCCAGGACCAGGGAAAGGAGGGTGGAGAGAAGAGACTGATCAGCAAAACCCAGATCAAGAAAGGTCATCCTCGATCACATGACAGTCCTTAGCTAAAGGGTAAACCTACTGATGAGTTTGAAGCAGGAAGTTTGTGATTTATATTTGTGTTTTAGAAGAATGATTCTATGTTATGCTGTCTTCAGCTTACCTTAAGGTAACAACAACAACAACAAAATAAGATGACTTTGTGAATGGATAGAAGGTGGATGGAGAGGTGATAAAGAAAATCTAGAAAATGTTAATTGCAGATTTAGGTGGTAGGTGTACGGGTGTCGACTGCATAATTCTTTGTACTTCTGTGAATGTTTAATATTTTCTTAACAAAATGGAAAAATTCACGTATAAAAATCACTCTGGCTGCTGCAGTATGCATGGACTGGGTTGTTAGAAGACTGGATATGGGGAGGTCAAATCAGACTGTTTTATAATTCACTTCTAGCCACAACGCAGTAACAGTTCCAGAGTGGACCTTTTACCGTAAACGGCTATAAAGCTGGCCAAAGCCTCTGAAGCAGGTTTTTTTCCCCCCGAGGACAATGGAAATAGGAGGTATGGGATTGGGATCCCTAAGAGAAGGGAAACGCATCAAGTAAGCCCCCATAATTGCCCTGGTTTTCTGCCTGAGGACACTCGTGGGATTAAGGCACAGGGAGGAGGAGCCCAGCAGAGGACAGCAGACTATTTGCTGAAGAGGCAAAGAGCAGACAGTGGGCTGCTGAGACAGCTGGAATTTTCAGGGCAGGGTACTGAAGAGGGATGTGCAGAGGAGTGGCTCTGGAAATACAGGGATTCTCTTAAATCTTTGACTATAAGCTGCTGTGTGCCAGATGAGACTATCATGGCAAGGTGGAGAACAGTAGAACACTAGAACACTAGAAAGCTGTGAGCTGCTGGAAACCTCACCGTGCTGGGAAACGGGGTGTTCTGATCAGCTGGAGCGGACTGACCTTGAGGCATACTTTGGATGTTCAGTTGAGACTTCAGAAAAGCCAGGCCTTGGGGGTGGGGCTCCTTTCGCTTCTGTAAGAAGAGCTACTGTTAGACCTGCCCTAACAAAGCTTAAAAACAAGTTTCAAAAGGCTCGTGTTAAGTGGCCGATTAATTCCATACCTGCCAGAACAAAAGTCAACACCCGTTACGGAAGACACCTGACTCCAGATGTTCTCCCCAGTGTTTCTCCACATCATTAAGAGTCACAGGACAGGAAAAGAAGCAAGAAAACATGATTCATAGTCACAGGGAAGAAGTCAGTAGAAACAAATGGAGAGATGACAAAAGTGTTGCAATTAGAAACCAAAGACTTTGAAATTGCTACTATAAACCTCCTTCAAGAACTGAAGGAAAGGATGGCTATATTAAAGGAACAGATGGCAAAGCTCAGTGAAGAAATAGAAGTAATACTATATCTGGAATCAACAAATAGAACACTGGGAGGAAAGGAGAAAAGGTCAGTGAAGAGACTTAATGATCTCCAGGACAGTATTAATCGGATAACTGTGAAATTGAAGTTCCAGAAGTAGAAGAGATTGAAGAAGAAATAATTTCTAAAGAAATAATTTTGCCTCAAATGTTGTAAATTTTTTTTGAAAAACTGTGAATTCAAAGTCCAGGATGCTTAACAAATCCCAGGCAGTATAAGCACAAGGAGAAACACATATAGACCCATCAAAGGCAAATTGCCGAAAATAAAAACTACAATATTTTAGAAGAAACCAGAGAGGAAAAGGCAATTATGTCCTGGGAGAAACTAAGATTATACAGTGACTTATTCTCAGATATGATGTCAGCTGTAGAACAGTGGAATGGCATCTTTCAAGGGCTGAAAGAAAAAAAAATTCTGTATTCAGTTACATGTTGCTCAAAAAGTTCAGATGAATTAAAGAAATTTGCAGGGAGGATTGGTCACCAGCAAATCTGCACTATAGGAAGTGTTAAAGGAAATTCTTCAGGCTAAAGAAAATAATACCAGATTTTAAAAATATACATTAATAAGGAATGCCAAAAATGGTAAAAACCAGTAGGGAATTTTCCTCATTTCTGAATTTCTTTAAAAGATGATGAAAATGAAAGTAATAACCACATTGTAGGGACAACAGTATGTTAAAAAAAAAAAAAAAACAACCCATATGACAACAATAGCACGAAAGATAGAATTAAATGGAATTTTACTATTGTAATGTTCTTACATTATATATGAAATAATATGAATTCATGGTAGTAAATTCAGGATTTATTGAATTTACTGTAGTAAATTCAGGATGACTATGTAAATCTTTAGAGCGGTGGCTTAAAAAGTAAAGTATTACCTTAAAAGCCAGAAGAAGAGGTAAAATGGAATGCTAAATAGTAATTATACTCAGTTATCCAAAATAATACAGGAAAGAAACAAAGAACATGTGGGATGAACCAAAAACCAATAACAGTTGATAGGGGGAAGGGGGTTGGGTGGGGTTATGGACATTGGGGAGGGTATGTGCTATGGTGAGTGCTGTGAAGTGTGTAAAACTGGCGATTCACAGACTTGTACCCCTGGGGATAAAAATATATGTTTATAAAAAATAAAATTAAAAAATAAAACAACCAATAACAAGATGGTAGACATAAATCCAGCTACATCAGTAAGTACATTAAATGCAAGTTGACATAATTTAATTAAAAGACATGTCAGCTGCATATAAAAATATAAGAGGCTATAAGTTTAAAGATTAAAAGCAAAAAAATGGGGTAACTATATTAATACCACACAAAAGGAATTTCAATACAAGCAAACATCTCATAAAGGGATCAGTTCATCGAGAAGATATGAGGATTCTAAATGTCTTTAAAATACATGAAGAGGGGCACCTGGGTGGCTCAGTCGTTAAGCGTCTGCCTTCAGCTCAGGTCATGATCCCAGGGTCCCGGGATCGAGCCCCATATCGGGCTCCCTGCTCAGCTGGAAGCCTGCTTCTCCCTCTCTCACTTCCCCTACTTGTGTTCCCTCTCTCGCTGTGTCTCTTTCTCTGATAAATAAATAAAATCTTTAAAAAAAAATACATGAAGAAATAAACTTTAATGTGCATGAAGGGAGTACTGTAAAGTAAAAAGTACATGGGGAAACTGAGAAATCCACATAGATGAAAGTTCTTATTATCCCCTTTCAATAATTGATAAGAACGAGGAGAAGAAAAACACTAAGTATAGGTAATACCCAAGCACTATCAGCCAAATTGAGCTAATTGATAATTATAGAACACTATATCCAGTAACTGCAGAATACACATTCTGTTCCAAAGTACATGAAACATTAACTGAGGTAGATCATATATGGGCATCAAAAGTCTCATTCAATTTAACAAGATTGAAATCTCAGAAGTATGTTTTTTCTAACAGCAATAAATGTGAAGTAGAAGTCGATCACAATAAAATGTCTAGACAGTTCTCCAAATATTTGGAAATTAGATGACATCTCTAACTTACAATTCAAGGAGAAATATTAGAGTAAATGTGATAAAATATTTTAATCTGGAAAATGAAAATGCAACATCTCAGAATTCGCATTATCCGTCTAAAGGAGTGCTGAGAGGGAAAGAGGAAAGGTTTAAATTCAATAGTCAACATTATAGTTTAAGCATCTAGAAAAAGAAAGGCAAAAATTTGTCCAGGTAAGTGGAAAATAAGAAAGGAAGCCAATGAAATAGGAACACAAATAACAGGTAAAGTTAACAAAGACAAAAGTGGGCTCTTTGAAAAGCTTACTCAGATCTGTAGCACGATGAATCAAAATAGAAAAAAGCAAATTTTAAATTATTAGTAATGAAAGAGGGACATCACCACAGACATTAAAACAATAGCAAGAGAATAGGGTAAAACATTTTATGAGAATAAATTCAGTAACTTAGGAGAAATTGGCAAATTTCTTGAAAAACACAGCTTACTGGAATGGACTCAAATAAAAAATGAAGGAGCCCCTTTATTTGCTTTTTAAGTAGAATTCAAAATCACAAACTGTCTTTCAAAGAGAACTAGAGGCCTCGATGATGTCAAAGGTGAATTATGTCAAACAATTGAGAATGTCATTCCTAAAAAAAAAAAAAAAAAAAAAAACCTTTGGCAGATAATTGAGAGTGAACATTTTCCATGTCCTTTTATGAGGCCAGAATAACCTGAATATGAAACCAAACAGACGTTATAACATCTTTCATTAATATGATGTAAAAATTTTCAAATATTAGCAAATCTAATCAAGCAAGATGAAAGGAGCAATACTTCAAGAACAAATGGGGTTTATACCAAAAATACAAGGTCGATTCACCACTGGAAACTCAAACAATATAATTTACCATATTAACCAAATGAAGGAGAAAAATCCTATGATAATCTCCATAAATACAGAAAATGCTACTGATCGTGTTCTGTAACCATGCTAAAAACTCAGCAAACTAGGAATACGTGGGAACTTCCTCAGCCTGAAAAATGATGTTGTCTACAAAAAAACAAAAACCTCACAAGATTGTACCTAATACCACCCCTAATGGTGAAAGACTGAAACGCTTTTTTCCCCTAAGCTTAGAAATAAGGTAATCCTTCCTCTCTCACCCCTTTTTTCAACATTATACTACAAGCACTAGCTAGTGCATTGAAACAAGAAAAAGAAAAAGCAGAATGATTAGAAAGCGAAACCTATTTCTATTTACAAAGTGACCAAAGACCTGTTAGAAATGAGAAATGAACATAGCAAGGTCACAGAATATAGGATCAATTTATAAAAATTAATTTTATTCCTGTATACAAGCTGCACGTGTGTGGCAAATGAACTTTGAGGAAGCATAAAAGCATCAACAAATTAGGATACTTGGGCATAAAGATGAGGAACGATATGGAAGATCTCTATGCTGAAGAGCATAAAACACGGATTAGTCAAATCAGAGATGGTCTAAAATAAATGAAGATGTCCCACAATCACGGGTTGGAAGACATGATATTGTGAACATGTCCATTTCCCTCAAATTTTTTACACATCCAGTGCTGTCCCATTTATAAATCTTAATAGCTTTTTTTTAAAAAAGACATTGACAAGCTGATTCTAAAATTCACATATAATTACTGATTGTCACATAACCAAATAATAACCAAAATAATCTTGATGATGGACAAAGTTGAAGGGCTTACACTACCTGGTTTCAAGACTTACTCTAATGCAAAGTAAATTTAGTGTCAGCCTGGCAAAAAGATATATAGAATACTTGAGTGGAATAGAAAATCCAGAAATATATATATGGTCAATTTTTTTTTAACAAGGTGCTAAGTAATCCGATGGAGAAAAAAAAACTTTTTAGTAAAATACAATGAATGAATTAATGGACCTTGACTGTTAGCTCACACTGGACACAAATGCTGACTTGAAATGGACCATCAAAAAGGAAAAAATTACATTTCTAGATGATTTTGCCCTTCATAAATAGGAAATGGAGAGGGAAACCACATCCTAGGGGAAATCTTTCCTCTGTCTATAGATAGTTCTCTGACAGAATTGTAGCTATAATATACAAAGAACTCTTAACAACTAAGAAGATAACCCAATTAAAAATTAACAGGAGACTCGGACAGATACTATATAAAAGAATACATAAAAACAGGCAATGTGCATGTAAAGATGATCAAAATTCTCAGTCACCAGGAAAATGCAAGTTAAAACACCAATGAGAGACCCGTAACAGAGTAGAACAGCTAAAATTAAGATGAACAATACCAAGCGTTAGCAAGAATACAGAACGATTTATGCACTCATACATTGCTCATAGAAGCTTAAAATGGCTTAACCACTTTGGCAAAATTTGTCAGTTTCTCATAAAGTTAAACAAAAACCATACTGGCCCAGCAGTCCCATCCCTGTGGGTAATGACCCAAAAGAAATGAAAACCTATGTCCACCATGACTTGTCTATGAACATTCAAAGAGCTTTGTTCTAGTGGCTCCAACCTGGAAAAGCCCCAATGTTTGTCAACAGGAAAATAAATAGTGATGGAATCAGAAATTGGCATACTATCCATCAGGACAAAGAAATGGAAACACGAATGCATTGTTATTGAAGAAGCTCAAAAGCGTTTTGCTGAGGGAAGAGAGCCAGGTACAAAAGAGAGTATATGCTGTGAGTCTGAAATTCTAGAACAAGTAAAACTAATCCATAATATAGAACTTAGATCGCTGATTTTTTCAGGTAGGAGAGGGGCACTTGGCTGGGAAAGGAAATGAGATACTTGGGCTGTGGCGTATGTGTTCTGTTTATCTTGATGGGGCTATCGTCAGTGATGAGTGTCAATGTTCGTTAAACCACAAACTTGAAACACATGCATTTTTATTCATAACTTGAATTTTTTATAAAAGTGATCATAAAATACCATCAACGTGGAATTAAGAGAGACGTTGCTTCTAGTGAGGATGTAGTAGCAGATGCCAGATTTACCCTCCTACCTGAAGCAACAAAACCGAAACCAGACTATGTATGTGAACACCGGACACCAGGTGATGAAGGACAGGGACCAATCCTTGAGAACCAGGAAGTAAGCTGCACGAGGACCGTGACTGCCCCCGCTCCCTGGCTTGAGAGAGTTCTGGGGCCACCATAGCACAGGAGGGAAGGACCCTGGTGGAGCCCTGTGACCTCCTGAAGTCGAGAAGCTAAGTATCTGCAGAAACCAAGGTGGCCAGAGTATGCAGGAGAGCGTGTAAGAGAGGAGAGAATGGCCTAGAAGGAGCTCTGCAGAGACCAGCAGAGGGTCCCCTGCAAGGTGTGGCAGAGTTTACTATTTATCTCTTGTTGGTAGGAAACTACCCGAGGCTGAAGAAAGAGCACTGGAATGGATCACGGAGGGTGAGGTTCCATGCTCACACAGGGCAAGGCACATGGCCTGCTCCCACCAGCCACCCTGGAGAAGCTCCTCCTTCCTAGGACGTTGGGTAAAGTGCTCAAAGGACTCGCCCAGTTACTGAGGAATAACTAGGCCTCCATGAGAAAGTGCTCCAGACTGATCCAACAAAACTGAAGCGAGACACACAGGACCAGTGTGATCCAAAAAACTGGATCCCAGAACAAAGCACTAGAATATTTTTAGGAATACAGAATATCAAACACCCACCAAGAGGGAACTTACCATGTCTGGCATTCAATTAAAGGTGACCAGGCAGAAAAACATGACCCCTAATAAGATTTGATCAATCAATTGAAACCAACCCAGAATTCACACAGATGCTAGAATTAGCAAAAAGAACATAAAAACATCATAACTGTAGTCCATATGTTCACAATGTTAAACAGAGGCGTGCAAGGTACCAAAAAATACAGCTTAAAAAATCAAGATCCCAAGAATCTAATGAAAGACGTACACGACCTCTTCTCCACACAATTTTGTTGAAGGAAATTAAAGAAGACCTCAGGAAATAGAGGGATCGATGATCATGGATTGAAAAGCTCAATTTATTAAGATACCAAAGGACAGTATTAAGGGAAGGTGCTTTCTTTTGTAAAGACAGGGAAGGAAGAGAGGGTGGGGCGATGTAAATTTGGTTTGTTGGTGGGAAGCTGGGAATATTCTTGCCTAATTCTTAGTTTCTCTGAAGCAGAAGGCAAGCCTAACTGCTGAGGGGAAGGGGGTAGTTAGCTAGCTGGCGGAGTTGTACATCTGAAGAGCATGGAGAAGGCTCGGGTGAGTCACTGAGAAGGCTCAGATGAGCTGGGAGGAAGTGATGTGTTGTGCTGAGATCTTACTTGAAGCTGGCGATGAGGGACTTGCACTGATGTCAGCCTGTCCCAACCATCCCTTCCCCAGGGATGGAAGAGCATTTAGGTTACCGGCAAGAACTTTGCCCAATAGATCACTGACGTATTGTGAAATCTAAGTTCAATTAGGAGGAAAGAAGAGACTTAACAGACTGGGAGAAAATGGGTCCAATGGGTCGGGCATTTCAGAGAGGTGAAAAAAAAATTGTCTAGAGTGGCACTGAGGAAGTTGGCTGTTAGGAGGTTATGGTTGGTCAGAACGCAGAAGCCTGGGGTTTATGATGAAGTTAGGGATGGTGAACATTTGGGGTGTGGCAGGGATGGGGCGGCTGAAGCAGCATGGGACAGATGGCTATTGGAGGTCAGTAGGTCAAGGAATTGCAATGCTGAGTGTTGGCAGGAGTCCCCCAGGAGGATGGGAAGAATGGAGAAGGAGGCTGGGAGCCAGGAGTCTTCGTTGAGGAGGTTGGCTCAAGCCGACCCCGAGGAAGTGGAGAAGGCCACGTCTTCCACTGATAAACTATCCCTGCAGGAACAGGGTTTTTTTGTGCTATGGGCTTCTACAGCAAAATGAAGGAGTGGGTTAATGAAGATGTTAAGAGGAACAGAAAAAAGCAAGCAACTCCACCTTGAGGAGGGATCCGGAAAGACTGCAAGGGAAGCAGAGCAGGAAGCTCCAGGGTGACCCAGACAGATTTCCGTCCAAGCAAGGAGGTTGGGGGTCCCTTTGAAGTGGTTGAGGGTACAGGAGCAGGACTTCCAGAGGGCAAAGGGAAGGGTTGAAGAGTGAGGGAAAGCCAAGTCAGTGACAAGGTCGTGCAGAGGAATGTGGGGACAGGGGCCCCGAGGTGAGAGGGACTGGGCATTGCACATGTGCCTTGCTTTGTGCAGGCTTTCGCTGGTCATCAGCAAAGGGAGTGGAGGCTTGGTGGTGAGGTCTCCTGATGGAGGAGGGTCCTCGGCTGACAGCCACCCTGGCCCACTTGGTCTGGCTCATCCGGCCTGAGGTGTGTGCTAGAAGCTTCTCTCCAGAGATACTCTCCCGAGACCCCCCGGGGTGGTGGTTATTGCAGCCAGTGTGGCTAGCCCAGCCTCAGGTGGAGGACTGAGGGTTATGGGCGGTGGCTCCTCCCACCAAGGGGATTACCAGTTGCTGCAGTGACTGGTTCCCACATGTCAGCATGGTGGGGACAGCACAGGTTTGCAGGGGCCTGGTTGTCATGCTGGTGGCCTCTTCCTGCTGACGTGACCTTCCCCGGTGGGCTTCACTTGTCCTGATGGGGGTGGCCTCATCTGCCCTGTCACTTGTCTTGTAGAGCTGTCCTCAGAACCAAGGAGAGAAACAGACGGGAAGGGACCTGTGAACCCAACAGACCTTTCCCAACGCAGATGTTTTCAGCATTGGCTGGACTGTCATCTCCTTCAGACAGACTGTCTCTGGGCCTTTGAAAGCCTCCTCCTTTGCACTCTGAATGCTCCCTCGCCAGCCCTTCTCTCCAGGACGTCCCAGCTTCCCGGGACTGGAGCAGCTCTGGAAGCACTAACCTAATTTCTTTAAGTCTGATTATCCCAAGAGTTGGGTTTGGATTCAGGGATAAAATATTAATCTGTTCAGAACTAGATCATGTCCTGTAAATTCTGCGTTAAACTCAATCTTGGTCTAAGCTGAATTCTCTGCTGCCGCCCTTGGAGCCTCCAAGCGTTTGCGGCTTCTTGGCTTCTGAGTCCGGGAGGCTTTTGCTCTATCTGAGGAGTTGAATTTGGGGGGGGGTGACAGCCCTGCACCCACCCATGTGTGTGCTGTGTTCTGTGCCTGACCCGGGCTTGGATCCTGTGCGTTTGCTGACGAGCCAGCTGACAGAGGTGTAACCAATGAGGGGCTGCGGGGCCAACTCTAGGGGCCACTTGCGCGCTCTTCCTCTCTGGTCCCCTGGCATCTACACCGCCCCTAGCAGCATGGCCCAGATGTACAGGGGAGGGCTGGCACGACGGAGGGGGTTCTCCTGAGGAAGCCAAACTCCGGCTGGCCATGGAAGGGAGGGCATTTGCAAGGATGTAAAGAAAGATTCCAGCACATGGCGAGGAACACGGGGCCCAGTGCGCACGTGTATTGGGGCCCGGGTGCTCTCTGCCAGCTGGTGTGCAAGGGGTGGGGTGGGGGGCCAGAAAGAAGCCGCTGCACTTGGGGAGCCCCATGAAGGAGGTGGGAGTTTTTGCTTCCGTTGACGGGAGCTGTGGAGGTGTGTGTAAGTCAGGTGACGATGTGGAACCAGGCCTGGAAAGCAAAGATGGGGCCCCGCAGGGTGACATGGAGTGAGGGGGGAGCTAGGAGGTGGGGGGGGGGAATCTGATGGTGAGGGGGTAAGGGGACAGGCAGTGTGGGGTGGTGGAAATAAACATGAAGGAGTCGATGCAGAAGGCGCTTGGGGGCCTCAGAGGGGAGGTGAGATCTGTGGGCTTGGTGGTCAACTCTGGGTACGGATTGTGTGAGAGAGTTTTCCTTTGTTCTTTGTTAATAGAGCGGCTAAGACAGACACCCGGCACCCGGCTACGTGCTTTGCACAGTTTACTTCTTTCAGTCTTCTCTAATACCTTACTGAAGTGCTTTTGCCTCAGTTTTATAGCTGAGGGCAGCGAGGCTCAGAGAGGTTTCACTTTTCTCAAAGTCACACAGCTAGTCAGTCAGGATTCCTAGTAAGCTAGAAATCAAATTCCGAGCTATGTGTCTCTGGGGCCCAAGCTACTTCTCCAATCAGTTGGAAGCTCCTTGCGTGTCAGGCGCGGGGACACCTCCTGTGGGACCCTGTCTCCCCCGGCTGGATTCTGTGCTGATACGGCCTGAGCTGCTGTGTTCTTCCTGTTTTACCTGTTTCTTTATCTCCTCCAGATGACTCCCCCAGAGCAGAGTGGAGTGGTGGAATATGGAGGCTTCAGAGAAATTGGTTTCTTTTTCCTCTTAAAAGTGCTTGTGACGGCGCACCTGGGCGGGCTCTGTTGGTTGAGTGTCCAACTCTTGATTTCGGCTCAGGTCATGATCTCAGGGTCATGAGATCGAGCCCCACACCGGGCTCCCTGCTCAGCAGGGAGTCTGCTTGAGATTCTCTCTCTCCCTCACCCTCTCCCTCTTCCCCTTCCCACTGGCTTGTGCCATCTATCTATCTATCATCTATTCTTTAAAAAACAACAACAACAAAACAAGTGCTAGTGAACAAGTTCCATTCTAGCTCAAGTGGTCTTTTTAGATCCTTTTAGTGGGGATGGATGTCTCTGAATCCCTGAGTGTCGCTTAAAATATGCTCATTCCCTTCGTCTCAACTAAACGTGATAGTCCACAGAGGACACCCATCCTGCCCTCCAACGAGGAATCTCTCCTGGGAGGGAGAGTCTCCATCTCCTCTGTGAGCCTCTCACCAGCAGGTTCACCGCTGACAAGTCCAGTGGGTGGGATTGGGCTGAAACTCTTAGCGATCCCAACAGATGGGTTTGGTCCCAGCTTCTCCCCTGGTCCGGTGTTGCTTATCTGCAGTCAGACCCTGCTGGCAGACAGGCACAGGCAGCCGTCACTCCATTCCGGGCAGTTCTAACCAGGCTTGTAACGCAGCAGACGGTGTCCGTGCATAAGTAGGACATGCGCGGGGTTGCTGGTACCTTCCAACAGGTTTATTTGTTAAGGGTTCTGCCACCGTCCAGAGTCAGACTTCAGGTACACATTTTCCTCATTTTTCCTTTAAACACTGGAATCGGAGAAGTCTAGTGTGAGGTTTCTCAAGTGACTTCTTAACTAACACATTGCACGCCTGTCATGGCAGCTAAGGATGTAGGCTTGACTCATTTGATTGAAGGATGTATTTCATTCGGAGAAAGTAATGAGATGAGAGAGCCCATGTTTTTGAAGAATGCCTCTTAGCACTCGTTTTCTAAAAAACAGATTGAAGCAAGGAATCTGTAACTTTTAGCGTGCAACCTGCATGGGAAATTTTCTGCTGGAAGCACTAGAATGTCTTTGGTAGCCATGGAAACTTAACTCTGCAGAGAGAGAGAGAGCAGCTCTTCTGTACTCTGACAAGGAGATGCAGTCAAAGGAAAGGGTAGTTCATTCTAAGATGCCAGATACACTTTCTTCCTTTTCATGGAGGACTTTTTAAGACTTTGCAGGACACTGGCTGTCTTTGTTTGTGTTTTAATGACAATGGTGGTTACAATTTTAGGTGCTAGAACATTACATGGCCATTTGTCATCAGATACGCCCGGTCTAGTGCAGAGCCCACAATCCATGTCTATGAAGTAGTCGTTATTAACCTAAGACCTGAGTCTGTAGGGGCACCTGGTGGCCCAGTCGGTTAAGTGTCTGACTTCTGATTTCGACTCAGGTCGTGATGTCAGAGTTGTGAGCTCAGGTCCCCACGCCAGGCTCTGCACCAGGTGTGGAGCCAGCTTAGGATTCTCCCTCTCTCTCTGCCCCTCCCTCTCTTTCTCTAATAAAAAAATTAAAAAATAGAAAATAGAAAAATTGAAAGAAAAAAAAAAGACCTGAGTCTATAAAAACATTTATTCAAATTTAACCTATTCCTGGGGTGCCCGAGTGGCTCAGTCAGTTAAGCATCTGCCTTCAGCTCAGGTCATGATCCCAGTGTCCTGGGATCGAGTCCCACATCGGGCTCTCTGATCAGTGGAGAACCTGCTTCTCCATCTGCTACCCCCTGTGCTTGTGCGCTCTCTCTGACAAATAAATCTTTAAATAAAAAATAAATAAATAAAATGTAGCCTAGTCTTACCGAGCAATGGCCACCACTTTTGATAAGGAATTGATATACAAAGATAAGATTCACACAGCCCCTTCTTCACAGGGCTTACAGTTTAGTGTTAGAAGAAAATACTAGAGAACAATTGTAGTGCTGTGAATGAAATTCTACGCCAGCGAGATTCATCCAGGAGACTCTAAGGACATTAGAGAAATGTGCTTGCAGGCTGACCCAGCAGCGTGGGCGAGGATGGGAACGAGCAGTCGAGGCTAACTTAGGGAACACCAACGTACAGCAGTAACACCTCTGTGCCTTGGAGGGAATGAAGGAATTGAGGATGGTTGGAGCAGGTGGTTAGAGAGGACCAGGAGAGACAGAGAACCAGATTGATCCTGCATTAGTGGGCTCTGTCCCTCCTGCTCTGGGGGTGGGGGAGGGGAAGCGCCACATGTGCCAGGTCCCTGAGGTTAGGTGTGGACATGCCCGCTCAGCTGCGGTTCACAGCAGATATCCTTGTCATTAAAAGCTGGGGGGAGAAAAGTTAGGAAATACCTACTTTGAAAATGGTGTGTCTTCTCAAAAGATGGAAACTGTTTTCTAATTTAGAGCATTTTTTCGGAGACTTTTATGTCCAAAAAGGCAGTCAAAGACATGAAAAAGGGAACGTGGGTTTGACGACATCGCTTAAGACACCCAAACCTGTATGAACAGAAATTAGGAGGCACTCCCTTTACGGAAAGACTCACTACAGGGGTTATTTCAGGATCAAAGAACAGTCCTAGTGTGGCTGCCTGGAAGTGTGACTATTGGATACTATCTCCAACCTCTTGCTGTGTAAACAAAGCCCTCCCTTTTCTCTTGTCCCTCTTCTCAGCTAGTGGCTCACTTGCCATCCAAGACCACCACCCCAGATGAGCTCCCCTCCCCTACAGCCCTGTGTCACCTGCAAAGGAGCAGGTCAAGGTGGGGTGCATGACCTTCCCCTGGGACGCTGGCAGGCTCTTCTCATGCAAAGACAGCCTCCTGGGGCAAATCCTGGCCTTTTGTGGTTGAGGGAAACTGGAACAAAGCCAATGATTTTGATGAACTTTGAACTGAGCCAGTGCCACTCATTTAAAATATTTTTAAAATTGTGAAATATCACAGGTTGTTGATTTTTTTCCCTCCCTTCCTCCCTACCCACCCCACCTTCTCTCCCTCCCTTTCTTTTTTTTTTTTTTTTTTTACAGAACACCTCATTTCCTTGAACAGACTCTGAACTTGTGTGCTTCCCAAAAAATTAGATTTAAACATAAAAGTATGTTTTGAGCCCAACTACTTTTTTATTCTGTTTCATTTCCTTTATGTCTACGTAGTGGAAAGAATTAACACCTAAGAAAGACTGGCCTCCACTGATCAAAACCACTGGCTTACTTCTTCTGCTTCCCCACTCTGTCTTTTTATGAATGTTGCATGTGAGTGTGCGTGTGTGTGCGTATTCCTGAGTCCTCTCTTTCCCTGGAAATCTGAGTCTTAGTAGTTCACATGTGGGCTTTGCTCACTGAAGGCTTTTATGCTTGTTTGTGTTTGTTTTCTCTGTGTGTGTGCGTGCGTGTGTGCATGCCCAAATTTCAAAGCATTCGTCTACATTTTATTTGTGTGGGTCTGGTTAAAACAAATAGCATTACAACCCAAGAAGGAACCCTATCTCTAAATCAACCCGACTTCCAGTGGCCCATTTACTTTATGGGGCGTTTGAGAAATAACAAATTCCAGAGCCAACTGTGTGGCGGCCATCCCCTGTGACCTGCCCTGCCATTTGAATGCAGTGGTTTGCTTCAGGCTAAGTGCTCTCTCCCCTGTTGTGTTGGCTGAGCTGGGGCTCCCAGAGCACGGGATGTCAGGACCTGTAAATCCTGGCACTGTCAGGGTTTAGGGAGCTCTCTGCAGCGTGGGGCATGTGCACAGGGGCTCCTGGGGTGGGAGGAAGCTAGCTTCTTCCAGGCAGAGTGTGTCTTCCTGGAGCAGAGCTTTCTGGGGCGTGTACTATCCCTGGGCTAAGCATGGAGTCGGGGCTCTGGAGGAAAACCAGAATGCCAAGGGTAAGCAGTGCCTTCCGTCTTGACCCAGCCCTTCTGATCCTGACCAGTAAGTGTCCTGTCTGCACATCTCCTAAGCCAGGAAGCAGAGGGATAGGGAGTCCTGTGGAAAGAATGCTTAGTTTGGAGTCCAGTTGTCCTGTTTCCTAACCCTGTGATGCAGGGTCAGTAACGCCACCTTGTTGAGCTTCAAGTTTTGCTTTTGCGAGATGGGAGGACAGTTCTTGTCCTCCTGCCTGTCCCACATCAAGGTAGCAAGGACCTGTGGGACAGTGCACCTAAAGATGCCTGGAGGATCCCAGATAGAAATCCCCATATGTAAGAGGTTTGTTTCTGTTATTACTAGAAAGGGGCCGTGACTTGGCTGACCCTCCTGCAGGAAACTGAGGCAGCACCCCCGCTGCATGAGCGCAGATCCTGCTGGCACTGATGTTGGTTGGCAAGTGGGCCCCGGGCCAGGGTAGTCTCGGGTTAGGGCCGCTAAAGGCAGCTGTGCTTTCAGGCTCTGCCTGTCTCCGAGACTTCCGCATGTGCTCTTCGCTTTTCCTCTCCCCTCTTCAGGGCTTCTCTGGAGCCCGTGTGACTGCCACCCGGGGGTGTGGCTGTACCCTTGCTCCACAGTCAGGACCCCTCCTGGCCATTGCTTCTGACTCCCTTGGCCCTTAGGCTTCTTGATGCCACCAGACATCTTGGCTGGCTGGACTGAGAGAGGAAGCAGACAGTGAGGAAGGGACCACTTTGCAGCAGTCAGGGGTCTGGCTTTCCCTTGGAGCCATAGAGGAGCCCAGGAGGCTTGAGCCACGGTCATGGCTGGACACAGTACGGGCAGTGTGTTGAAAGTGCTGGCCTGAGTGAGATGGGTGTTGTGTGGGCCTGGGGAAGAGATACGGGCGAGGTCTATACCACAACCCCTGCTCCAGCTTTCCTACCAAGGTGCTAGCCCTCTACCAAAGGCCCCCATCTCCATGGCGCCCACTCTAGAAGCTGCTGTCTCCCATGGCTTCCTGTTTCATCTTCGGGGCACTTGGACTATTAGAAGTTTCTGCCTTCTCTTGCTCTGAAATCAGTCTTACTCTGCTTCTGCTCTCTCCCTGGGGCCCACAGGAGGTCCACTTCCTCTTTTCTATGGCAGCCTTCTGGAGACATATGGACTAGAAAAGGGGCTCTTCTGTGGCGTCTCTTCTCTATCCCCTCTCCTGTCTGGCCTTCCACTACCCCCTGCCCGTGGGCCTTTCTTTCCTGAACACGTAGGCGTGGAATCTCCCCATGGCAGGAAGTGGGGGCATCGTTTGGCCCTGGAGGAAGGTCCACACTCGCAGAGAAGATGACTCTGGGTGGGGTCAGACCCAGGAGACCAGCGTCAGGGGGCAGAGGCCAAAGTGACCGCGGTGTGAGGCTGACTGAGAGTCAGTAATGGCTGACCCCACAGGTGGTCTTCAGCACCTTCTACAGAAGTTGGAAATTTTGTCAGAGCCATGTTACTTCTGACTCACATTCTTGTTGGTGTTGAATCATCCCTGTCACCCAGTGTTTCCTGAATGCCTTCTGGCTTCAGCACCATTTTCTCCCTATTTTGACCTCATCTTCACTTAGAACTCCCGTAGAACAGAGCTGATAAGGAGTCTCTTCTGTCTGACTTCTGGTGGTTCCCCATTGCCTACAGGGAAGCAATCCTGATTCTGAATTTGGAATTTAAGGCTCCTCCTGGGCTGACTCTAAACTGCTTCTTGGACCTCAGCCCTTTGTACTTCTACCCGCTTCTTTCTCTGCTTCTTGGTTGCCTGCGTCGAGGTCCTTGGGAGGGTCTGTTCAGGAGCTCGGTGGGCTTCTATGACCAATCTCTCTGAGCCTCCGCTTCCTCAGTTTCTATGTAATGAGGGTTGTAATGGTCTCTCCGTCACTATTGATCCTCTGCAGTGAGGATGGGGGTGGGGCACTGGGCTGGGCTCCATCAGGGATATCTTGCTGAGGAGGCCAGCTGGCCTGGGCGCACACACACACCTCTGTGTCTTGGTGTTCACCAAGCAGAGTGCCCTGGGGATTCAGAGGAGGGCAGGACTCTTTGTTGATGGGTGGGGATAGCCTGGGCGTAGCCAGGAAACCTGGGTCTTGATAGGTGAGCTGGAATTCAGAGGTGGGAGAAGGCTTCTCAGTTGGACAGAGTTCTGCGGACAGAGGCTCTGAGGGTTGAGGAATTGAGAAGAGCACAGCCAGAATACAAGGTGCTTGTGATAAGGCAGGGAGTAGAGCTGGGGTAACCTGTGGGAGAAGCCTAGGAGGCCTCAAGGGCCAGGCTAAGTGGTTTTTGCCCCTGGAGTGTTGAGGGCAGCAGTAAGGAGTCCCGAGGCTTTCTGAGCAGGACAACATCAGGATGAAGCCAAGATCTGCAGTGGGAGCCTGAAGTCGAGGGGGAAGGGAACCCTCATGCACACTCCAGCTACAGCTCCTCCGGCTGCCTCGGCGGGTGAGGTATGTGCAGACTGGCTGGCGTAGACGCCTGGTGGTAGTGTTGTCCAGCGGGCAGGGAGATTCCTCACTGAGAAATTCCCCCTTACAAAGGACATAGACTAGGAGGAAAGATTATCTAGCAACCAGGATTCTTGAGCAACATGAGGCCTGTAAATGATAAGGGGAAAGGGCAGGCTGATGGTGAAAGCTGGTCCAGATGGTGTGTCTGGGCTGAGACACGCTCATTTCATGTCTCTGGGAGATCTCAGGAATCATGGGCTTTCTCCCCTGATGCATTCTGCCTCTTAAGGAATGGGGCTCATTTCATGTGCTTTGTATCCAGACTTTCCCACATGCCTACTGGAAGGGGGGGCATCTTGGGAGAGACAGAGATGTGGAAAGGAAAACATAAAAGATGGACAACATTGTCCGTCTGGGAAGAGCCTACAGTCTAGCTGGGAACCAGAAATGCATACATGACGTAAATTTGCATTTGGTTACCCTGGTTACATTTTCCCAAAGCTTGAAAATTCTTTCTCTTCGGAAGTAATTTCAAAGTACAGAAAAGTTATAAGAATCAGATTAACGTAGTGAATAATCCATGTACCCTTTACCTGAATTCCCTTATTAATATTTTATCTCATTTGCTTTTGCTTGTTTTTGTACTTCTAAAAAATTTGAGTATAGTTGACACACAGTGTTACGTTAGTTTCAGGCATACAACATAGTGATTTGACAAGTTAATACATTATGCTGTGCTCACCCCAAGCATTGTCACCATCTGTCACTGTACACTGCTCTCACAGTAGCGTTGACTCTCTTCCCTGTGCTATACCTTTATCCCCATGACTTACTCATCCCATAACTGGAAGCCTATATCTCCCACTCCCTTTCACTCATGTTGTCTACCACCCCACTTCTCCTCTCCTCTAGCAATGATCAGTTCATTTGTTTTTTCATTTATCTGTCTATTACAAGTGTGGACTGATTTTTTTAAATTTTAATTTCTGTTTCTCATTATTTTGGGGCCCAAACTATCCTAGATTTAGCCAGTGTGAGATACTTCCCTGGCTCTTGTGACCTTATGGCATGCTCTTATCATATTTTTGTTTTGCTTTTAATTTTTATTTATTTATTTTTGGTACTTCCTTACTTGTTTCATCCTGTACTTACTCTACTCTGGCCCTCGAATCAGCCGTTTTACCCAAGATTTCTGGTTCCTTTTCATAGAAATGGTATTAGAGACAAAAGTCTGGGTGCCAGATGTGCTCATAACTACTGGGGTGCCTTTGCTTCCATATCCTTTCAACAGAGCTACGAAATAAGTGCATTTATATATACATATACATACACATACACATATTTACAGATACATAGAAATCATGAATTCCCACCAACATCTCCCATTCTAGTCCATCCTCAGAGGATCCTTTCAG
The DNA here is from genome assembly GCF_010015895.1 of Lontra canadensis. Lineage (NCBI taxonomy): Eukaryota > Metazoa > Chordata > Mammalia > Carnivora > Mustelidae > Lontra > Lontra canadensis. Next base: position 11,519,944 of record NW_022631029.1, read on the forward strand.
TCTTTCTTTCTTTCATGTTTCTAAGACCCTCTGTCTACAGCGAAAACCTTGATTCCCAACAACATGGACACATTTTCTCATTTGTTGAGTCCTATAATACATCTGAAATGATTTCAGTACTATTTTTGTCCATAGCACTACCAAACACAAAACTCCCTGAAGGAGTTTAGCATTTATTTGCTGTTCTTCCCTCACTTGGTCCTATCCAAGGCTAGAGCAGGCAGTCAAGGGATCCTAAAGTACCTGAGCTAGTTTTGTCTTTCTCTTCAGGATAGCTATGGTATTCATTTGACATACAATCAGATTCTTTTGTCTCAATTCAATTCCACTTTAGGGGTATTTTCCCTCCATCCCGTCCTTGGTGATTTAATTAAGAAATCATAATTTGTGGAACATTAGCATGGTCCCGAAAGTCAAAACTATAAAATTACACTTAACAGGGTCCCTCCTGTTTTGTCCCCTCCCTTCCATTGGTCCCCATTTTGCATTTTCTGCTTTATCTTTTGGATACACCCTGAAGTGTAATATGCATGTTTTCTTATTACCCCTTTTTTCATACATAAAGGATAAAATACCAGGTGCCTTTTTGTCAAAGCCCTTCTTATATCTTTTTTTTCCTTTGATTGAATGTATCATAAATAGAATTCTGATCTGGAACCAGTAGGCTTCTGTCACATGCTGAGTTGTTAGATTTCTAGTCATTTGTAAAAAGTCAAATGGTTTCTACCAATAGCTGTTTAAAGGCAACTTTTGTAGTAGTGACTATTATTCAGTCCCTTAGTAACAAGCTTTGAAAATGACAAGTTCTCATGCAAAATGGAGAACTTTTTTCTTCATCCACTGAGGTCGATGGAAGGTTCAGAGGACTTGGGTGGGATTTTTTTTGGAGTGGAAGGTTTGTCAAGATGGGACTGGGTTATTTCCAACGGGGCAGAGAGTGGTACAGGATTACTGAGGCACTGGCTGGCTCATGGAGGTCACTCAGCCTAGGATCCTATGTGTCCTGTGTTTCTCTCAGTTCTGCTGGGATCGTGTAGCTTAGAGCCCACTCAGAGCTGTTGGCAATTTTCCCCCCTTTAGTATTGGAGAAAGCTCCTCCTGTTGCCTTTTTCATGTCCAGATTCAATGTAAATATTCTATTTTTCAGCTTCACATTTGTCCAACGCTTTGTGATTTCCACAGTATTGTCTTACTTAATCTCTGTGAAAAAGTAGACCAGGTCTACTTATGTCTGTTTGCAGCTAAGAAAAATGAAACTCAGAAGAGACCAGTGACAGATCTGGGACTGGAATCCAGGTCTTCCACCAGAGAGCCCAGTGTGGTCTACCAGTCCATCACAGGGACCCTCTCCATGCTCCCCCCACCTCTTTCCCCCCAGCCTGTCTCAGAGCCACCAGAAGGAGATTCATGCTTGCAAATCTCTGTTCCTTCTAATCAGCAAAGCTTGCCTGCCTGCTGAGTATTAGGCCATTCAGAAACTGCTTCAATCGGTTCTGAGTGCTCACATGAACAACTTTGTCACTTGAAGTTGTGTGATAGTGACTGTTATTTAAAACAAATAGGCCATAAGCCAGGTTTTAGTTCTCAGAAATTGTACTCATACTAGGATTTTACCAGTGCATGTGTTACCATGTCTCAGCAACCAAGAATGGGCAACAGTGGTACCGCTTGTTAGCGTTCTCTCTTTCTTTTTCTTTCTTTTTTAATTTCTAATGCAAAGAAAGCAAAACAAAAAACAAAAACTTCATAAAATATTTTAAAGCAAAATTCTCTTTTGTAAAGCCCTTGGGTTTTCAGGTAACTCTCTTACTATCTTCATAATCTTTTTCAAGAACTCAGATGAACTATGGATCTAGGAATAAGAATACCCTGTTTTTATCATAACCATGTAAATTTCGTACTCCAAGTTCAAAATCAAAACACAGAGATTTGGGCTTAGATACTTCTGGTGAACAATTGAAATGAGGCCCACATAGGTGCTTTTTACGATGTATTTAAGAAAACAGATGGCGTGATGAATTTTCATGTTGACACATGAACCTCCAGGGCCTCCACTACATCCTTCAGGGATGTCATTATGGATCGGATGTGACTTTTTTTAAAACTCAAATTAATTTGGTGAACCTACCCAGAGCTGAGTCACTGTGTCCTTGGGAAGCCCAGCAGGCCTGGCAGCCCCTCATCCTCCTGAGGATGTGGTTTGCCTGAGCAGCAACACCCTGCCTCTCCTACAGGAGATGGACAGAGATTCTCCTTGGAGGAAAGGGCCCTGGGTGAGGAGTGTAGAAAACATCTCTGAGTCTTTGGTTCACCCTGCAAACCCCCTGAGGTCATATCTTCTACAGGTCAGGCCCAGGACGCCTTGTAGCCCTGCCTCCCCTACTTCCCAGAGGGGGCAGGTGGGGATGGATCAGCCCTCACACAGCCAACAACAGCTTCTGGGGCATCCAAAATGTGGGTGATTGGGGAGCGATGAGTGTCGTCCTTTTTCACTGGGCAGAGGGTGGCACCTTGGTGAGGGTTTTGTTTCTTATCTGAAGTATCAGCATCCCTGGGCTTTCAAGTATCTGTTCAGCACTTTGACAGACCAGAGTGGAGAGGGAGAGAGAAGAGAGAGAAGAGGGGTTGGGCTTATGTAAGCAGATCATTTCCCCCTTCGTTCATTGGGTTAGCTGGGTTGGGTTGGGTTGGGTTGCATTGTGTTGGGTTGGGTTGAGTTGGGTTGAGTTGGGTTGAGTTAAAGAAGTCCCTGATAGGGAGATGTGCCATCTTTGGGCTAGAAGGAAGGCAGAAGGAGGACAGATGTAACCTCTGTTAGAATCCAGGGCTGTGTGTGCGGAAGCTGTGCTGTTATCTCATCTGCTTCCTTAGCAGCTTTTTAATCGTACTTAGGAAATCCATAACTCATGTAGCTTGGCTCCTGTAGCTATTCCTGGTCGGAAATGCAGATGGTTCCTTGGATGTGAAAATTGGGTAATCACCCACCTGGCTCCCAGGTTTGCCTGAGCAATTGGGGGATTCTGTATGTACGTGTAGATGGAGGATTGCAGACACCAAAGGCCGAGTAAACAACAAGCAGTTGGGAATGTGTACATGTTCTGCCAAAGCCTTTCCAGGACAGGTGTTCCCATAAATGGGCAACAAATCGTATCGCCTCTTCAACTCCTACGGGGAAGACTTTTGGGAAAAGATCATGGCAAGGAAGCGGGGTTAGGGATGACAGTAGTGCTTCCTCGGTGTTCTGTTCTCTGTGTGGGGAGGGAGAATGGGGCTGTGAGGTGGGTCTGTCCCAACCCTGTCCACTGCTCTGGCGGGAAGTTGCCAGTGCTGCTAGGGGCACCTGCTCCCCCTCCTGGCTCTCAGTTTGGACATGAGGGTCAGGAATGCTGTGTTTGGCTATAGGTATTGAAGAAGCCCTACACCTGGTGCGTGCCCTGACCACAGCCTAGCCCTCCCAGGTCCTTGCTCTTTGATGTGTGATGCCCGCCCTCCGAGGAGGCTCTGGGGGAGGTGGGACATGTCTGAGTCCAGGCTGCTGGTGGGGGAGGGTGGGAGTCAGCAAGCCTGCCATGATAGTACGTGATGTTTTGGGCCTGGGCTCCTTGGGATCTTGGGGATTGTTGGTTTTCTAAGGGACAGCGCATGTGTGTTGGTGTGGTTTCTGCAGCTCTGACAGCCATGGTCTTGCTTAGGAAGATACTGTGCTATGTCCTGTCCACGTGTGTGGCCTCTGTTGCTGTGCTCGCGTGGCCGTACTCAGCGCTGTGTGTCCTGCCACAAGCCTGTTGTGTGGCAGGGCAGATGGCTCACAGTCCAGGTACCCGAGGACGTCCTGATGTGTGCTTGTTCTCTCTGCCGCCCTCAGAGAATTCTCAAAGGAGCGAGAGAAGGCTAAAGCCCGGGGAGATTTCCAGAAGCTCCGGGAGAAGCAGCAGCTGGAGGAGGATCTAAAGGGCTACTTGGACTGGATCACCCAAGCCGAAGACATTGATCCTGAGAACGAGGAGGAAGGAGGAGAGGAAAGCAAACGAAACAGTATGTAACCCCTTCCTACTCCTGACCAGAGAGCGCTCAGGGGTGACTCAGGTGCCCGCCGGGCAGAGCTGTTGCTCCCCCTTGACCCGGCCTGAGAGACAGGCGGCCTCCTCTCAGTAGCCTGGTTCCTTCCGCCCGCCCGTCAGAGGGGACCCGGGCATTTACACCAGCTCTGAGACTCCACCCAAGGTTTGGGACTCAGATTTGTGCCCGGTCACGGGGTCCGCCGCAGTCGTTTGTCGGGAAATCGGAGACCCCCTTCTGTGGGGGCGCCAGCCATGGTAGGACTCACGGTGACCCCACGGCACGGGAGCTGCAGCTCCTTCCCTGTGGGGTGAGCCATGTTCCTGGATGAGAACTTGAAGAGCAGCGTCCCTCTCCATCCTCATGCCGCCTGGAGTGGCTCGTATCCGGGCTCCACACGCGAAGCTAGGCGCTCAGCCCGTTGTTAGCTGGGAAGAAACCAGCTCAGCCGTCCAGGCAGGGTGAGGACGCATGTGAGTTGGTGTGGCTAATTGGAGCCCCCTCCCCTCGTAGCCCACATGGCACCAGGCCTCTCGGGCACATTCCGCAGTGGGAAGTCCCGGTGCCCAGCAACCCCTGGAGTTCATTACCATCGTCAACCAAGGTGTCTCTTTTACCACCTACTTTCCCCCAAAGAGGAGCTCGCACTCTTCCTGGGCTATCTGTGCCTCAGGTAAAAGCAGAAATCAAAATTCAATAGTAGATTTGACTGAGAGGCTTGTGGTTTGTTTCTAATCCAGAATAGTTCATTGTGAGGATGGAAAAGCTGTGTCAAAGACGCGTGTCCCTTGAGAGGCCTGGGGAACCAAGGTGGGCCCCACCTCCTGGAAGATGGCGGAGCGAGCTCCCCTAGGGCAGGGCCCCTGAGGCGTCATGCGGTCTCTCCTTCATCCAGCAAGGAGGGCGCTGGTTGCCAGGGGCACTCCTGAGGTGGACGGGATGTGGTTTGTTCCTTCTGGGGATGGTTAGGCCTATGCATGCTGAGATGCTGCCCAGGGGGACAGAGATGCAGGTCGGGAGGGGTGGCATCTGTGTGCCCAGTGCTGAGGGGCTGAGGGCCAACTGTGGGGCTCCAGCGGGGAGCTGTGGGGCATTGGCCCTGAGCCTGGAAGGATGGAGGAGCCTGAGGTCGGTCAGTGTCAGGAGAAACCTTCTGAGACATGGCAGAGGTGTGAGGAGGGACCGGGGGAGGTTCATTCATTCGGCTGGTTGGGGAGACGGGGCAGGGAGGCTGGGCGGGTGAGGCCAATGTGTGCCTCCTCTGTAGACAGCGGATCACACAAGTGAAGGCCGAGTGGCCCACAGGTGACTGAGGTGGCCTTTGGTTGCTTCTAGCTGAGGACTCCGGGTCTGTGCTCCCATTGGGAGTGTGAGTTTCCTGTTCTCACAGCTGCAAATGATGGACTCAGTCCTGTGGGCTCCTGGGGGGCCAGCAGTGGGCAGACAGACTCCTCCTCTCCTCTCCCTGCTGCTTCCCAGGGTCACTGGTGCTGCTCCCTTGAGAAAGAGACGGGGGACACAGTGCCTAAGCATCAGGAAGCTGCTGGAGGATTTCTAGAGCAGCCTTTGTGTGCTGACTTTGAGATGGGAGTTCATGCAGGGGTATTCCTTCCAGTTCCAAACTGGGTGGTGTCCTCTGGGTCAGTGGGTGTAAGAAGGGTGTCTGTGTCTTCAGGGCATTTGAGTCCGAACCCCAATGGGCTTCTTGCGGTTTCCGCGCCTACCATATGGCTGGCAACAGGCTGTTTTTGGAGCAGGAGGGATGCCTACCCCACTGTCTCCCTGCTCGTTTCCAGACTACAGCTTGGGCGCTGACCTTGGTTTCCGGGGGTTGGGGTGGGGTGTGTGGGGATGCGTCTGCCAGCCACGTCCTCCCTCTCCCAGTGTAGCATGTCGTGTGTCAGCCAGCACAAGTACTGGTCCTTCTCCTGAGCACGCCCCCTTCCTTTACCAGTGGAGCTGTGGCTGATGGGTTGCTGGGTGAGCCTTCAGGCGGTGTCTTTTCACCCCTTCAGTGCCCCGGCTTTGGAAATGGACGGGGTCCCCGTTCATGCCGCTAGCATCAGGTGTGGTGAGACTGTGCTTGTGCCTGGGGTTTGAGGAGTGGGCATTTTCTGTGGGCTCGAGGCAATGTCTTCTGATAGTCCCGAGAGCTCTCGCTCACTTTGTCTTGGCCCAGTACTTCCGGTGCTGCCACCATGTGTGAAGGACCTGGCCACATTGTGACAAAACTCTGTGCCTCTGCCTTTGGAAACCTGGCTGTAGAGGGAAGATGGAGAAGCTGGGCCTTAGTGTAAGATGGGGACAAGCTGGCCCTGTGATTAGGGGGCCAGCAGTCTGCTGTGGGAGTCCTGAAGGGCACAACAAAGCAACGAAGGGCACAAGGATGCAAGGGGCGGCTCCCTGGAGGAGGTGGCATTCCTGCTGAACTCCAGGGAGGTGCTGCCTGCAGCTTCCAAAGGCACAGGGGAGAGGGGAGCACTTCTTAGGCTGGAGAAATGGCATAAGCGAGGTACAGAAGGTGATCAGTGTTGCAAGCCCTGAAGCGCTTTGCTCAGTAGTATAATCAAGGAAAGAAACAACGACCCTTTGAAAGTTGTCAATCCTCAGACTTCACTTTGTAACCAAGACTCCTCACCCGGTAACACCGCACCATGTCCCTGTGGTTTGTGCTGGGCACGGTGCTGTGTGGCTCAGCCTGGGAACCAGCTGGATGTTCGATCCTGAAGAGCACATGCTTCTGTGGGTACCCTTGTCCTTTACCAGGCTCCTTTGGCCAGGTGCTACACTTTCCTGGACAGTGAGGCTCTGATCTCCTGAACCACCAGATTCCCAGGACATGGGTGATGAGGGTCTGAGAGGAAGTCCTAGATCTCAGGCTGTGGGAACCATGCAGGGAGTTAACCGACCAATGATGAGAGCCCTGGGTCTCCTCCCGACGAGGATGTGGGCCTCCTCGAATATACTTCTGGCAGCCCAGACCTTTTGGCCAAGGAGAGCTGTCTTCTTCTTCCTGTCCATCTTCTTCCTGTCACAGCAAGAAACCCTAGGGGGACAGAGGATTTCCATAAGGCCTGCATCATCCCCTCACCAGCTGACAGTGGTTGCTTCACCGCCTGCACACGCCAGGTCTGGTCTCTGCCACCTGGTAGTAAGCAGTGCTGCGTGGGCAGGGCCATTGCTGACGTGCTTCCCGGGTGTGTAAGAGCCAGGCCCACACTCTTAACATCCCAGCCCTGCTCCTGTATTTTTTTTGGGAGACGGGATGGGGCACTCCTGGGCGTCCTGGCTTTATCCATGCTGCCTCGGGATGCTTTCTCCACTGACTGCCCTTTCCAGCTGGGTCCTGGATGGGATTGGGACAGGTTCCTTCCAGGCATGGGGGAGTTAGGTGACAGTGTGACAGGAAGCCGTTGCTATAGCCAAGCCTCAGGCTGTACAAGCAAAGGCAGGACCTCAGGAAACATGAATTGCAGATGTCATGAGCCTTTGGAGGTGGGGCTAGATAGCGTGTGGGTGTCCCTTCTCTGGAACTGGCTGCCATTGAGTTTTATGACTCGGAATTTGGACTTGAGTGATAGGCAAACGACCCGATGTCTCTGACCCCCATTTCCCTGAGTGCAAGAAGGTGATAAAGATACTTGCCCACAGGTTGTCTTGAGGATTAAAGTTTGATTCATGGCAGGAGTCACTGTGGCCACAGGAGTACTTGGCACCGATGCCGTTATCAGACTACAGGATAACTTGACCTAAACACAGCAATTCTCGCAGATCCTACTAGACCTCTAACCAACCTAAAAGGACCCCTTTTAGGACCATGTCCCTGTACTTTCCTGTTCAGGGACTGTGAGGTTCTAAGTATTGATGGAAAAGAAACCTGTTGACCGGTCGGTCATGTTGAAGGTAGCGAGGCACGGCTTTCTGGCTCAACGTCCGTTGGCGGTTTGTCTGTGCTTGCTGTCGGAGAGCAGATGCCAAATCCAGGGCTTGGGCATGCGTACATCTCATCTCTTCTCTCTGATCTCCTAAACGTCACCATCTGCCCCTGCGCTACCCACCTCTGGCTGTACATGACAGTCACCTGGGGAACGCGGACATCCTGGTGCCGTAACCCTCCCCCACCCCGACGAAGACTGGTCTGTGTGCAGTGGGACCCAGGCATGGCTTGATCTACTGCTCCCTGGAGGTTCCCGCGTGAAGCTGGGGTTGGGAACCCCTGAATGATATCACACCGAATATCACACTGTCGCAGTCCTCCACTGGAAGGAAGACAGAAGGAGAGGCAGTCGGCGCCGTAACTGGGCTGTCTGCTGGCTACCGTGGCTGGTAGCTCTAGCTTTGTGCATTCGTGGAATATGGAAAACGTCCATTCTGTAAATTTGCTGTTAGGATGCTGGTGTTACATGGTTAATTGAATGGACAAAATTCCCTTGGAAGTTAGTTCCTAAGCATTTGGGACATTTTCAAGGATAATTTATTTAACTTTTTGCTGAGCCTCAAGTTTCTTAAGAAACCCTGCCAAATCTCAAAGTGATTTTTTAGACGTATGCAGCTGCTTCTCTGTTAACAATGGCGTTTTTCTAGGGCCATTAAAATCTGGAAGCCTAAAATTCTATTTTAAACTCTTCTCATTGTCAGTGATTAGTCTTTTTTTTTTTTTTTTAAGAAAAAAGGGCATTAAAAATAATGAAATCGTTTTAAAGGGAGCTCATTCTAAAATTCTGGCCAGAAAAGCAGGGCTGTTCCGCTGTGGGAACTATTAATGTTCAATGATCTCTGTAAGAGGGTATACATGCTGCCCACAAGGAGGTCTCTTCCTCAGAGATCCCAGAGGCTGCCCCGCCCCGCCGGTCAGGACCTTGCCCCTCCCCCACCATGTGTCCACACCCCAGGTTGCCACAGCTGGTCACCTCCCTTCCCCGTGCACCACTTGTGTGCCTTTTACTGAGATGTTTGATTTGGGGGTGGGCAGGAAACCAGGGATGGCGTAGCTGTTTCCCAGCATGGAAATGTGCTGGTCCAGTTTCAAAGCTTGTGTCTTCCAAAGGTGACTTATCAAACTGCTTTCATCACAGTTAAACCAGCGCAGAGCGCAAATTCAGAATGCAAGACAGTCCTCTGATGGCTGTAAATTTAGCAAACAGCATCACTTAGAGCGGCACGCTTCAGGAGGGTTGCCCTGTTTCTGGAGGTGGATGGGAGTGCCTCTGACCAGGAGAGCTGATGGAGGTGGGCCCAGCGCTGCAGCCGGCTGGGAGACACCCGCCTCCCTCACTGGGCTCATGATACGGGGAGCAGATGCCCACCCTAGGTAGGTCTCCTAAGAGCTGGCAGGAGACGGGCTCAGGGATGGTCACCCCGGCATGGACATGAGGTAAAGGCCCTCCAGCCAGGTTTGTAGACCCCAAGTCAGGCTGTGTGTGCTTATTTTTAATATATTTTAATTGCAAAAATAATATTTGCTCATTGCCAAGAATTCATATATCAAAGTGTATAAAGGATAAGAGAATGAGACTGGGCCACTGGGGGACTGTTCTTTGTGACCTCACCTGTGCACATGGGAACATATGTGCTTTCACGGGCAGCCTGCACACATGTCCCCATCCTAAGATCATCGAGCTTGGTGGGCACAGCCACTTGCCTTTCTCACTGAACCATGTGCCACAGACTGCAAGCTCCTGGAGGTAGGAACAGGGTCTGTTTCTGTCCTCCACTGTGTGGCGGGCACCTAGTGTGGTCCAGTGAGTCTGCATTTCACGAAAGAAAGCAGAGTAAGAATGCCTCATTTATCAGGGTCTTCCTGTGTGTTAGACGCTGTTCTAAGGGTCAGGGGTATATGTGAATCCATTATACCTCCCAGGGCTCTGGGAGGCAAGCACTTGACAGATGATGGGGAAATTGAAACACAGAGGGGTTAAATAGCTTCCCAGGGTCCCACGCCCGTCATGTGGCCAGCTGGGGTTTGAATGCAGGTTTCGCTCATCTGCAGATGAGCCACCATTAATCCCCGCAAATGTGTGCACCTGGGTCTGCACACACATGCTCCCAGTCTTGTGGGAGAAAGTGCCAGAAAGGGATTTGCTGGGTCAGAGAGGATGCCCGTTTTAGAAATGTGTCCTGCCATTGGTACTCATTTACATTCCCACCCATCATGCTCACGAGTGCCCATGTCCTGTGTCCCTACCCACATGGCATTCCTTCTGCTTCCCCTCTTGCCCATGAAGCTCCTTTCCCTGAGCACGGGGCCCCACCCTGAAGATCAGCCCACCAGCTAATATCGTGATATCCTATCCCAGAGCCAGAGGGAGCTGGAGACCCTAGAATCATTCTTCTAGTGACCTAGTGGCCACAGGGCCATTGTACGTGTTGTACCTTGCCAGCACCTGTTTTACTATATTTACTGTTTACCACTTCCTAAGGTAAGCAGATTAGCACAAGCAGGTAACCTGTCTGTGCTCATCCAGTTGGGAAGTGGCAGGGCTGAGATCAGACCTGGTTTGTCCAAGTCCAGAGCCCACCTTGTAAACTCCCACATGTCCTTCCCACATAGCGGTACCGGCCAGACTGCCCAGTTGGTCAGCACCCGGGACTCCTGGCTGTGGCTGAATGCCCTCTCCCGAACACCCTTCTTGGTGGGGTGGCCAAACCCTGGGAAGCCTTGTCTCTGGTGGTGTGGTTGGTTGGCTTGTTGGTTGGTTATTTGGGACAGGTACCCTCGCTGCAGAAAGCGATCCTCCCCTCCACTGCTCAGACCCTGAACTATAGATGTCCAATTAGGAGGACGCTTGAGGTTTCGCGTATCAGAGCTGGTGGCTGCAGCTGCCTCTCTGGGCCTAGGGCCCTGTTTGCGTTGCTCCTGCTGCCCTCTACCGAGTCATAATGACATTGCCTGTGTTCCGCCTGAAGGAGTCACGGTGGCCGACCTGCTAAAAGAAGACAAGAAGAAAAGGAAGTTTTGCTGCTTTCGCCAACACAGGGCTAAAGATCACGGTAAATGACCGGGGGTGAATTCCAGTCGGGAGACTCCTCTCCCAAGGCTTCTGGAGCCTTCTCCTTGCACATAGGCCTGGTGTGATGTGCATGTGTGTGCTGGTGTGGTGTGTTTGTCAGACGCCTATGTTTTAACCGCTTGATTCCTCTGAACTTTGGTCGTGTTATTTTCTTCTTGTCTTTACCCCAACTGTGTGGTTTTGCCAAGACAGCATTGCAGTTTCCTTTTTGTTTGAACTATACCTTTTAAAGAAGCAGCTGAACCCACTCAGAACATTTATTTAATTCAGCATGAATATTCTTAGACTGGAAGACAGACTTCTTAAACACTTTTCCCCAATGATGCTTTTTCATCTAAACTGTTTAGAAATTCCAGTGTTGTTATTTGATTGATTTTGATTTTCCAGGTTACATTTTTCACAGGGCCTGCTGGTTTTTCACCCTCGGGCTGGTTTGCCCGGGACGTACTAGAGCTCGTAGTGCCCATTTCAAGAATGAAGTTAAAAATAGATTTCAAGGATGAAGGGCGGGGACGGCGGTGGGGGGGCACTTGCCTTTGTGAGCGGGGAGGAGGAAAGGGCTAATGTGGGGGCACCGTTTGTTTTCGAGCTCTGCTGTAAAATGAATGCTACACGCAGACCCTTGCTGGAAGCCCTGGGGTCCGTGTCAGGACCATCCGTGTGCAGGGCGGTTAAGGCAGACGGCAGGGGTCCTGTCCTGCCAGGCCACCACTGTAGCCTTACAGTGGTGTAGCCCCCTGCCCGTGCACACTGTATGGTTTACCTGGTTGCTGCCCCCGAGGTCGGCCCTGGTCAGACGACTCTGGAGGAAGAGTCTCTTTGACTGTAAATAGGGCCACAAAGCCAGCCAAGGGAGCAGAGGGGACACATGGCACTGTTTTCTCGGTAGTAGCCTCTGCTACTACCAAGTAGGACACTTGGGGTTTTGCATATGAGAGCCCATACGGGATGGGGATGTTGTCATGGAAACATTGAGCTCGTAGGGTGTAGGAATTGGAACAAGCCACAGGTGGTCGGACTGAAGGCTTTTGGAGCAGACGAGAACAGAGAGTATCAGACATAAGCCCCCTGCCCCCGGCCTCTGGAGAGCGCACTGTGGGCCTGAGAAGAGAGGGAACCTGTGTGGTTGGGGGAGGGGGATAGGGGCATCCACTTAGGGCCTGGGGGCCCAGGGTTGGCTCAGACAGGCTTAGTGTCTGCAGAGGCTTATGGAAAGAGCTGGCCTTGGTACAGCCTCTGGAGGCCTCTGCAGGAAGAACGGGCGTCAGGTAAGCAGGACATACTGTCGCTGACGTAACACAAAAGCATTTTCAAAGACTGACGGAGGGCCTAGGCTCTGGGGCATTACTGTGAGAAGATGAGAGGTCTGTCTCCAGAAAAAAAGAGTCCTCCCCTTGGTCATGTAGGTGCCTGTTGTCCTGAGCAGGGGCTCGCACCGTGTGATTTTTTGAGGATATTTGGTAGCTTTCTGAGGCATATGGGGAGAGGAAGAAGCCTCATATTTTCAGGAAACTTTCCGTTTTGAGTGGGGGAGGTCTTTTATTGACTGAGATACCCAGACACCCTAACAAAGGCCCTGGATGAGGCTGGGGGTGGGGAGGGCCCTAGTGGGGGTGTGGCATTCCTCATGTCATTAGTCACGCAGAAGTAATTCTTGTCAGGGCATCATTCTTGCTCTAACACAGAAACCTTGGTCTGGCCTTGACCCACATTCCCCAAGAAGAGGCTGGCTTCTTCACAGCAACCAGAGTCTGTTACCTTGTGACGGCTAAGCGTGTCACTACTAGCAGGCACAGGCAAATTCCTTCAGGGGATGTCATGGCACTTCACATGCTTGTCAGGAAAATAAGATAAAAAACCCAGGAGATCTTGGCTTCGGATCTGCTGTTCCCAAGAAGGCAGCCATGACTGTCACTGCTCAGCTGTCCAGCCTCCTGCCCCCTCCCGTTGAGAGGGAGGCATGAGAAGGGTTGGAGGCAGATTTGGAGAGGCATCCCTGACTGTGCAAGGGTGCCTGTCCTGTGGAGAACAGGGGCGCGAGGCTCCCAGAAGCCCAGGACATCTGTGAAGGAGGCTGTTTGCTGTGCCAGGCTCAAGAAGGAGGCCGGGGTGTTCTGGGCTCAGCTGGCATGGGTCCCCAGGCTCCAGTGGCGTGTGAGCACTCTCGGGGAGTGGGGGGTGAAGGGGGGTGCTGCTTCCTTCCCCAGTGGCTCTGCCTGGAGGAGACTTGGGAACGCTTCTCCTGAGTGGGCTTCCTGGTTCCTGGCGGCCCCCCTGAGGGGCACTGCGCAGGGGCTTCACAACACTGCTCCTTCCCTGCTCTCTGCGCTGAGCTGGGGGACGGCAAGGGAAAGCCACCTGGCACTGGTGAAACCAGACAGCCTGTGGGTGTTTCCTCTTTAGAGTAGTTCAAGCAGGTCAGAGGTATGTGGGTCTTACAGATAATGTCACCCAACAGCTCATGTTCTAGATTAACCAACGAAGCCCAGGGAGGGAAAGGGAAAGGACTTGTCCCCACATTACTACTGACAAAGGCCCAGCTTCTCTGACATTCCTCTTTGTGTCTTTTGACCCGAGTGGCCTCTGTGATGCTGTGCCTATTAATAGTGAACATAATTTTGGGGCTGCCTATTTCAACCCACGTGCAGACCCATTGACCACGCATGTACCATGGGCACGCACACTCCCATCCATGAAATGCTAGCTAGTTGTACTGGCCTGAGAAACCGTGTGTTTTCCCACCGTATTTTGTGAGGCATTGCCCATAATGGCATCCGGGCCCAGCAGCAGATCTTAGCAACAGCATGGCATGCCCTCCCCAGAGAGCTCCAAGTGCCCCCCCCCCCCCCCCCCCCCCCCCACCCCCCCACCGCTCCTCCGGGGCCAGAGTAGCTTTCATCTGCCGGGCTGCTGTCTGGCCTCCCCTCCTCCCCGGCAGCAACCATCACGTCCTTTGCTCGGTGCGCCCACATCGAAGCCTCAGGGTCTGGCCTGAAGCTCTTGGAGACTGCAGCACCTGGGAAAGCTTGCAAAGCCTGGGCCTCCACTTCCCCAGGTTTTCAGCAGGCAGGTTGCAGTGCAAGTCAGTACGCCATTCTAGGTATAGGCTGGTCCTAATACCTGGTTTCACCCTGGATTCTGGAAATAGTTTTAAAACTTGAATTTTTAAAGCCTCTGCCTTCGGCTCAGGTCATGATCCCAGGGTCCTGGGATCAAGTCCCGCATCGGGCTCTCTGCTCAGTGGGGAGCCTGCTTCCTCCTCTCTCTCTCTCTCTGCCTGACTCTCTGCCTACTTGTAATCTCTGCCTGTCAAATAAATAAATAATAAAAAAAAAAAAATGAAAACTTGCTCTACAGAGCTCCCGAGTTCCCTGGAATGTGTGAGGGAAAGGATTTACAGCTGCTCTGCCTGCAGATGGCCCCTTGGCTTACTTCTGCCTCCAGAGGACATGGTGGGACTTGGGGCGGGGGTGGGGGGCTGCGCTCTGCCTGCATCCCTAACCAGCCCAGCGCTTGTCAGCAATTACTGTTGACTCCGTCCCGAAGGGGACAAGGTGCTCCCCCTGCACACGGGGCAGCCATGAGGCTGTGGCAGCCAGTTGGGGAAAGGGCATGTGTTCCAGGAATTTCCCCATGGGCCTACTTAACGTGGATTTTTGTAAAGTCCCAATAGTCACCATGGCGACGTGACCTCCGTTCTCTCTCTCTCTCTGCTGGGGTGGTCTCCTGGAGCCGGTCTGGCTGTATACCAGGTTTCTGGGGGTTAACTGAGGTCATCGGGACAGCAAACCAGGCTGATGGACAGTAGGCTTGATTGGCTTTGGAAGTTTTAACGTGTGGCATTTTGAGGATCTACCACCATATCCCAACGTGTACCAGCATATGTAAGTAAATTAAGTATGATTTTTTTAAGGGCATACCAATATACATGTCAACATGTACTGATACCAAAATGTATCCCAGTATATCTGAGCACACCCTGCGGGCACAGGGGGCACGGCCAGCTGGGAAGCTGGAGAGCTTTCTCACACCTGAGCTGTGCATCCCAAGGCAAGTTGTCCAGGTCTCTCATCTGTGAAATCGCAGAGCTGCTCCGTGTGATCTCAGAGGCCTCTTCCAGTTCTAATAGTCTGTGATCCTCCTGTCTTGACAGTAAAAACACAGATGAAGTCCCGTTAGGATGAAGTGAAATGAAACTCGTGTCAATTTTTTAGCATTAAAAAATAATGCGGGACGCCTGGGTGGCTCAGTTGGTTGGACGACTGCCTTCGGCTCGGGTCATGATCCCGGAGTCCCGGGATTGAGTCCCGCATCGGGCTCCCAGCTCCATGGGGAGTCTGCTTCTCCCTCTGACTTTCTCCTCGCTCATGCTCTCTCTCACTGTCTCTCAAATAAATAAATGAAATCTTAAAAAAAAAAAAAAAAATGAATGCCCAGTACAAGGGAAGGGTGAAATGCTAATGTACAAATGAGCTCCTTTTCCCCGTGGTGTGGTCTCCATACCATGGGGAAAGGAAACACTCCCATGTGACCGGGAGGGAGAGGCTGGAGCAGAGAGAAGGGCTGCCAGGGCCCCATCAGAGCCAGGTTCCTCTGCACGGGTGAAGCGACTGGATCATGGTCCATTTCTGGGACCCAATGAGGTCACCCAATTCTAGCACAGTCACTGTGCTCTTCCTCCCCCTCCCCGCCTCCTCAGCTCTGGTTGATGTCATTCCGGAATCGGTTGTTTATTATGGGACCGTGGTGCTCTCCGTGTCTAACCATTAAGACCGAAAAGTTGCTATCTCTACAGCAGGCACCATCAGACAGAAATGACTCGTTTGAGATAGAAAAGTTACAAACTGAGAATGGAGGCCAAAGCTGCCTCAGGTGTGCGGAAGACTGTTCACACAAGGGGTCTCTCTGTAAGCACGGTCACAGCAACGGGACCCTGGGTTGGGGCCGTGCACCAGAGTGTCCCTTTGCATCCAGGAGGCTCCAAGAGAACTTTTGTGAGGTGACAGCTCTCATATCTGAGCCTCACCAAATGCCCAACCCTGAGGACCCACACAGAATGACCCAGGACTATGGGGAAAACCCACCATGTATTCTGTCTCACTCAGTTCTGCCAATAGCCCCAGAGGAGAAAATGGAGTTTTGGAGAAGTTCAGCCACTGGGGTGGGGGTGGGGTTGTTAAACTGGGATCTGGCCGACCGGAGCATCAGTTCTTAGCTCCCAAAGGATGGAGTCCACCTGGGGGGCAGGGAAACTTCTCTCCATCTGCACAGCCCTGACATCGTGCCACACCATTAACCTCTCTTGGTTTCTATCTGGGGAGTTCGCCTTTATTTCTTATCTTTTTACCCACTTGGTTCTTATGTCCAGGGACCAGCTAGTACATTTCAGTCACTAATAGCTGGCGTGGAGCCAGAAATGCAAAATGCCCCCCCCCATAGACAGGGTGTAATTTATCTGCTTTGATCAGACGGTTGGAGAAAAGAAGCTTTAAGAATCATGTGCAGCAGGTGCACTGCTCTTATCCTGGGACGTAGCCACAGAGGCTGAAAAGCCACAAAGACTGAGTCTGTTTGGAAGAAGTTTGCTCTTTTGGAAAGAATACAGTCGTAGGGTGATTGGTGGTAGAACTGGTGAGAGGCAGAAGTGGCCCTCGAGACTGCATAGTTAGCACCGCTGCTCTCCGCGTGGGACACTATAGTCCGCAGTGGGGTTTGACTGTGCCCAGCCCAGTCAAACGCTAACTGGGCCCCCCCACCACCACGGATCCCCACTCCTGCCCCAGGTCACATGCTCTCAACTTCTGTCCCCTTAGTAGTGACAGAAAGTGACAAGAAAGTGACAAGAAAAACTTCTGTTCCACAGAGATGACTCACAGTCATATCTGTAGGAGTGTCCCACTGTGATTTTCTTTGTCATCGAAGACAAGGGTGACCTACGGGAGGAGCCCGTAGCAATGAACTTCATTGGATTTTATAACATTTTCGTCTTTTCAAGTCAGTCATGAAGAAAAGGATTGCCTGAGCAGCTTTGTGCTTGTGTGTGTGTGTGTGTGTGTGTGTGTGTGTGTGTGTGTATCTTTATGGAGTTTTTGTTCAAGATTTTTCTGTGGTTGGGTTGTGTGTGTTTTTTAGGTTGGTTGTTTTTGTCTGTTTTTTTGTTTTGTTTTTTGTGTGGAGTCATAAAAAAGTGAATCAAAGTTTGTAGTTGGTTTGTTTTGACTTAATTGAAGAAGAAAGGTTATTCTAAGAGAATACCAGTAGTGTGATGTGGGTCTGTTGTTTTGCTCGTTGTACCTTTGCCGCCTTTGCTTAAATGCTTCCGGACACAGCTGTGGACTCCCACCTGGGCAGGTGCCATGTCTTGGATGCCCACAGCGGGGAAAGGACTCTCTGGTGCCCTCAGAAGAGCTGTTTCTCTGCTCTCTGGGTCTCTTGGGTCAGGCCCACCTTTATCATGGTCATTCACGGTTTCCCTGGCCTGAGCAGGGCCCACAGACCTGCAGACACAGCATAGAGGTCATGAACCCAGCTCCTCTGGGCCGTGTGCCTGGGGTCCTCAGGACCGCCTATGGCACCACAGAACCACTACCAGCTTTTGGAGATCGAAGTGGAGCCATCCTTGCTAAGAGGAGCTGTATCGGCAGAGCGCACAGGGGGAAGGCCTTCCTGTTGATACCACAGATTCTAGAAAGATGGTTGCTACAGTTCAAAGGGATGCATCAGGGCAAAGAAGTGCATGTAGTTGGGTGATTCCCCCCCATTTCTATCTTCAGTGACCCCCCTCGCTGAACCCTAGGGCAGAATTCATTATTCCTTACTGCAGGTTTCCAGAACTCCTTGCATGGATCCCCGAGGTGGCTCATTTTGTAGTTCATGGAAATCTGTGGGCTTTCCACGGCAGGTGCAATGTTTCGTGCCCTCCCTCTCCTTCGTGACCCAGATCCAACCCCTGCTTAGGATGCTGATAGGGTTGAATCAGGTGGATGAGAAATAATGCCCGCATGCCCGATGGTGGTTCTCTGGGCCTCCCAACACAGTCGGTGCACCTCCTCTGCTCAGGGTCCGGCTGCAGAGGGGTCAGACACGCCCAGAGACCCTGGTGACACTGAGACCATGGTCAGGCTTGCCTGCTGGTCACCGGTTGGGAGAAAACCTTCTACCCATAAGACTGTACTTCCTTTTTGCTCTAGTTCTGGCCGGTGTGGAAAGACCCTTCTGCATACTGTCTTCACAAGCTCAGGGGAACTGAGCAGACCAATTAGCTAATAATGAGTAGAGTTCTTAAAGTTTTTAAAAGATTGCGTGCGTGGTACCTTCATGTTCTCCTGCATCCATTGCCTCTTCTCCTTCTGTATATTTATGATAAGAATTCATGTATCAAGTCCTGGTCTAGTCACAGATTTTCTAGAGAGAAGCAGTTGGGACCAGCGAAGATGTCACTCTGAGTTCTGGTGGCCTCTCAATCCTCTCCTGGAAGTCAAGACAGTAAGCTGGTCCCAGGCACAGAGACTGGATTCAGTTTGGCCCCTAGACTTCTTTGCTCTGGGGAGAGTCGGAATGGACATAGCTTCCTCCTGTTGGGGAGGGGAGGGGTGCTCCAGGGGCTTTCTGGGCAGATTGGCACATTACGGAAATAGACTCCGCCGTGGAGGTGCCTGGCCTCTCACTCTTCCTCGCCCTCCTCCTGGGCTCCCAGAGGGCCTGCCTGGAGGCAGCGATCCACAGCAGGCCCACACCTGGGCATGCAGCACCTCCAGCGTGCCAGCTAAAGCCTTGTCTTCTCCCCGCAGCCAGCATGCCCACCAGCGAGACGGAGTCGGTGAACACGGAGAACGTAAGTGGCGGAGGCGAGAACCAAGGCGGCTGTGGCAGTCTCTGGTGAGTGTGGAGGCCACTTGCCCTCCTGTTGCCTCCTGTCTTCTTAGAGGAGCACCTGTGGGGCAGGCATCCCGGGCCATGGCCTCAGATGCACGAGGGGTGGGTGGGCTCACCCTGGACCCCTTGGTCCCCCTCCCCTCCCTTCCCAGGCCTCCAGACCCCCAGCATTTCACATGCCTCTTCCCCCCAGAGCAGCCCGTCCTTCCGAGGCGGAGCGTGCAGCAGGGCGTGCCAGGTAACCCGGCAATTCCACTGTGTCCACTAGGTGCTGGTGGAAAAGAAGAGGCACGGCCAAGGCTGGGCCCTCTGGGTGTCGGCGGTGGGGGTAACAGGCCTGATTCTCCTCCCGGTCTGGTGTTGGCATCGGTGCTTTGACGAAGAGCTTGTATGGCACTGTGGCTGACAGAATGTGCTGCATATTTCAGTTTCCCTTCCCTGGCGGTTCCGTCCACCTCCTGCGTGGTGGCTGGCCCCGGAAGGGCTGCCCTCCTTTGCTCACGGCACTTGTTTCCGGCGCCCTGCACCACCCTCTCCTAACAGCGGAGGGCGCCACCACATCCACCTTCCCCCCTACCCCCGTTGGCTTCTGTCTAGATGATCTGGTCCCCAGCGGGGACCAGCGATGTTCTGTGTGCAGAGTCCTGCCTGCTTTGGGGAGCCCATGCAGTTTGGTTTCATTTGCTTCCCGCTGGTATCCCTTAGGTCTTATCTCTGTAAAGTAGAGGCGGTGTTTTTAAGAGAGTTTGATCATCTTGGCAGTGATTAATAAAAATGTTGTGTTTGGGGCAGAGCGCTCAGCTGTTTAAGAAGTGAATCTGCCTCTGTTGTCTCGCTCTGCCCTCCCTATAACATTGTGAGGTAGGCGGGGGGATGGGTTCGTCTTCCTCATTTTACAGATGAGAACACTGAGGCTCAACCAGGTGTGCTGCTTGCCCAAACCCATGCAGTTGTTGAACAGCACAGCTGGGACTCCTAGTCCAGTGCTCTTTTTGCTGTAGCAGCAGCACATGCTGCTGCTAGAGTGGCTGAGCTGCGAGCAGGGGAGGCCCCACTGACTTCATTCTGGGGAAGTGAGGTCAGGGGAGAAGAGCCCCCAGGCATCACGGCCCCTGACAGGGCTGTGCAGGGCCGCTGGCTAAGAGTCTTCTCTTGCTTTGACCCTGGACCCCTGGACGGTGTCAGCCTGGCCTGCCTGGCCCTGACAACGCCTCTTCTCCTGCTCTGCTCTCACCTCACTCTGCTCTCACCTCTTCTCCTGCTCTGCTGGCTCACTGGGGGAGCTGGGGATGCTGATCCCAGGCTTCTGTGCATGGCTTTTCTGATCTCTCAGCTGAAGTGACCAGGAGAGTCTGCTCGAGCCCTCCTAACAGAAATCCTCTTCATTTTGTCTTTCTTGCAGCCAAGCCATCTCAAAATCCAAGCTCAGGTCAGTATCTTCTATTTTTTCCCTAAGCCTGCATGTTGGTGTTTTACTTTCTCACTTCTCTATTATACATGAAGTTGTTTTAGACTTGATTTTTACTCTGTGGGCAAGGACATTCCTATCAAAGAGCGGTTTGTACAGTCAATATTCAGCACCTGCTTTGGAAAGCAACGTAGCAGATGCTAAAGATTTTGCCCCAAAACAAACCAATGAGACACAACAATGAAAAACTTCTTGTCACTAATCAGTCTTTCATATCCCCCCACAACAATGAGTCATTTCTCAAAGAAACATATTTCTTGTCACTTTTCTGCTTAAAAGTCCTCTATAGAGAAGGAGGTTCGAGAGGTGTTCTGAGATGGTAGTGATGTTCTGTTCATTGCTCTAGATGCAGGTTATGTGTTTAGTTGCTAAAATCTCATTGAACCTGTACCTGTGATTTGTGTACTTTTCCATGTAAATGTTATTTTTCAACTAAAAATGACATTGTATCATTATATACAAAAAGTACCTTGAAATGGATGTGGAAGTAAATGTGAAACCTGAAATTAAAAATGTTCTAGAAGAAAACCTACAACGTCTTTGTGACCTGGGGCTGCGCAAAGGTTTCTTCTTGGATACAGCACCCAAAACACTGGCCATATGAGTCAATAAGCTTCAGACCAGAAGAAAAAAATATTTGCAAAACATTTGGTAAAAAGGACTAGTATCCACTATATAAAAAGAAGACTATGTAAATACAATGTGAGTAATAAGAAAACAATAAAAAAAAATTGTCAATAGATTTCAACAGGCATGTCACCAAAAAGAGATAGGGAATGGCAAAGAAGTACATGGAGTGACCATCGGTCACTAGAAAAATGTAAATCAAACTCGCAGTGAGACACCGCTGCATACCTTTTAGATCATTTTTCACACCTGTGGGTCAAATTTTAAAATATGACAATACCGAGTTCTGACAAGGATGCAGATCAGCAGGAATTCTCACCCATTCCTGCATGGTGACTGGCATGGCCATTTTAAAAACAACTTGGCCATTTCTTGGAAAGTTAAACATATGTTTATCGCATGACCCAGCGATCCCACTTCTGACATATTCATATAAAATGAAGGTATATGCCTGCATGAGAAATTTTTATATGAGTTGATAGCAGCTTTGTATACAGTTGCTGAAAACTGTAAATAATTCCAACATCCATCCAATGGTGAAGAGGCAAACAAATTATAGTTCATGCATGTGGTGGAAGGAGGTGCAGCAATAAGGAGAAAACTGCTGATAGATGCAACAGCACAAATGAGCCTGGAGAGTACTTTTGCTAAGTGAAAGGAGCCAGTCTCAGAAAGCTCTATTATGGGGCATTCTGGATAAAACAAAATGATAGGAACAAAAAGCAGATCCGTAGTTGTCAGGGGCTGAGGTGAGGATGGGTTAACTCTTATAAAGGAAAGACCTTTGAGTGATGGAACTATTCGACCTCTTGACTGAGGTGGTGGTTAGAAACCCTGTACCTAAATATTAGTAGTTACCACATGTCGATTGTATCTCAACAAACCTGACTTTAAAAAGAACAATCGGAAACCCTTCCATGACTCCCTGTTTGCCAGATGGCATATAAATTCCTTCATCATTTGGCCTCTGGCTCGCTCACAGGCCTGATCTTTTGATACCCCTCCGACCCTCCCCACTCTGTGGCTATACTGGACCGCTGTCCGTTTTCACCAAGCTCTGTTTCTTCCCACCTCAATCCCCTGGGCCATGTAGTCTCCTGTGGATGGCTTCCCCCCCCGACCCGGCCCTGGTCTGCCCCCTGGAGAACTCTTACCCTCTTATCCAGAGCCAGCCCACACTGAGAGGAGCACTGAGTAGGGATTAATCATTATTTGCCCCACCCTTGCATGCTTTTCAAGGGAAGAGGTTCCGGGACAGTGCACCTTCTTCACCTCCATAGACCCAGTATCTGGAGCCCCGTGAAGGGTAGGATGGGGAGTGCTGCAGGGCTGCTGGGGTTGAGGCAGCGGGCCTCTAGGATTTGGGAGACACCTGAGCCTTGTCATGACAGCATAAATTGACCCAACGTGAGTCTTTTTTCAGACCACCTTGCTTGTGTGTACTGAAGTATGCCTCACAGGGGAAACCCAGCCTCGGGGGTGGGCTTCAGCATCCTTGGTGGGATTTTTCTATAGTGGTCATCGTGTTTCCAGCCCGTCACCGCTGGAAACCACATAGCAAGAACAAAGCACACTTCTCTTATTGCAGGTCTTGTTGAAGAGTGGGCCCAAGTCTTTCTTTGCCCAGTCCCTGGGTTACGGTGCTTTCAGCGTAGCAATGCAGCTGGGTCAGCCTGGGCTGCAGCTAGGAGGCAGCCAGGGTATTGCTCTGTCTCAGACCCCTAGAGGATGTGCCCACCACCCCCCATCTGTGAGCACAGCCTGCACAGGGCTGACATCGCCCCTCGATTGGCCTTTTCCCAGGACCCACTTCGCCAATCCATCCTGAAGCAGGGAACGTTTCCCACGGCGGGGAGCAGGCTAAGCGGGGGGGAATACTTATCCTCATTACACACCGGAACTGAAAGTCAGTGGAGGACACGGTACTTGTCTGTCTGGCTCGGCTCATTTTATTTGTATGAAAACACAATTCAATATTGGCTCTTCTCCTGAAGGTATATTTTGAGCATCACTAGTTAGAAAGGGCACCTGATGACTCAGTATGAAGACTCATGTCCTACTCGGCTTTGACAAGTCTGCCAGGCTCCAGAGAAACCTCCCGGATTTAAGAAAGGACCAGAAGTTTCCCTAAAAGGAAAACTGGGGTTGGAGCACTTTGCTGCCTGATAAATTCCGTATGATGATCGAGATGCCGCAAGAGATGTGCACGAGGAGCCAAAAGGCTCTCCGCACCCGCAGTCTGAACAGATCCATGTACCATACGGTGGGAATGTAAATTGCATATCTGTGTACAGGCTCCACTTTGCATCTGCCGACGGCTCTATGAATATCTAGATGTTTCTAGCTGGTTTGAGCACGGTGCATGGCAGCTTATGGAGTCGTCTAAAGCCGTAGGTAGGAAACCGATAGCACGATCAGGTCAAGATTACACGTTAAAAGTTGTATTTAAAGACCAACATCATTCCTATGCTGTGTGTTCTCGCCTTTCCCTCCTGCACCCCCTGATCTGGGTCCTCAGAGTTAAAGACCGCTACCGTCCCCATGACGTCCGTTGGACATTCAGATGCCGCATCTGCCGTTCACGGTCGCGTTTGCTTCTCTTGCAGCCGCCGCTGGCGCCGCTGGAACCGCTTCAATCGCAGAAGATGTCGGGCTGCTGTGAAGTCTGTCACGTTTTACTGGCTGGTTATTGTCCTGGTGTTCCTCAACACCTTAACCATTTCCTCTGAGCACTACAACCAGCCCGACTGGCTGACGCAGATTCAAGGTTCGAGCAGAGGCTGCGTTCTTTTCATTTCTGATTCAAAATTAGGGCTTCCTGAGGCTGTCCGGCTGCAGTTCCGTCTTAGCTGATCTGTGTGTAGTGACGGGACATTAACAGGGGTACTGGAAGACCGAGGAACCGTCCAAATCCAGGCTGTACCCAGAGTTTGTGGGGAGCGGGGGCCCACAGCCCACATGGTGTGCTGGGGCCGGCTGATGCCAGAGCGTCTCCTTGTCTTAACCCTATGACAGCCTAGGGGCAGGGAATCTTGTAGTTGGAAGGGACCTCATGTCCCTTTTCCCTGTCCCCTCTGGCAGCTGTATTTTCCCATATGGTATTCTTGGCAAGTGGTTATTGCCCCTCTACCCAGAAGCCCTGCTCCCCGCCGGTGCCAGACTGGAGCTCATCCCCAGAGACAGCCTGTTCTGAGTTGGTCTGTTGTGATCCATGGGGAGGCGCTATTTCTGTCCAGCTCTCCAGCCTGCTGGGTGCTGTTCTCTGTGGTTAGAAGCCACCTTGATGGACAACTGCTTCTCATGTCATGGTGCCCTAAGCAAGACCAGACTGGCTTTTCTGGGACCACTGAAACAGAAAATATAATACGCTGGTGTAAATGCAGAATCACAGGCTTGTAGGGCTGGAAAGCCTCAGAGATGGTGTGGTCAGCTGCCCCCCCCATTTTATAGTCATGAAACTGGGGCACAGGGAACTCAAGGGACTTCTCCAGAGTCCCACATCTAGGTGGTAGCAGAAGCGGGACTAGAAGCCAGCACACAGACCATAAACATGGTGCCCAGTGTCTTTAATGGGGGCCGTCGTGAAGACCGGGGCAAGGCGCTGGGGCGTTTCCAGCAGAGACTGGTTGGGGGGAAGTTGGGGGGCGGGGGTCTGAGCCACACCCATGAGGAGACCTTCTGTCTTTCCAGATATCGCTAACAAAGTCCTCCTGGCTCTGTTCACCTGCGAGATGCTGGTGAAAATGTATAGCTTGGGTCTCCAGGCGTATTTCGTTTCTCTCTTTAACCGGTTTGACTGCTTCGTGGTGTGCGGTGGGATCACCGAGACCATCTTGGTGGAGCTGGAAATCATGTCTCCCCTGGGGATCTCTGTGTTTCGCTGTGTGCGCCTCTTGAGGATTTTCAAGGTGACCAGGTGAGAGGGCGTGTACCTCGCTGCAGGTGTTTTCATGCTGGGGTGGTGTGACGAGCAGCGGCGGCCCAGCCCCGCAATGTCTGCTATGTCCTGTGGGCGTTGTGCACTCATCCCCGCCCCCCCATCTTGACTTGTAGGCACTGGACTTCCCTGAGCAACTTAGTGGCCTCCTTGTTAAATTCCATGAAGTCCATCGCTTCGCTACTGCTTCTGCTTTTTCTCTTCATCATCATCTTTTCCTTGCTTGGGATGCAGCTGTTTGGTGGCAAGTTTAATTTCGACGAAACACAGACCAAGCGGAGCACCTTTGACAATTTCCCGCAAGCCCTTCTGACGGTATTCCAGGTGAGCCCTCGTGAGGAGGCCGTGGGAGACGTTGCCTTGTCCCTTCACCTCTGGGGAAAAGACAAGATGATTCTGCTGGGATTAGAGACCTCTGCCCCCAGTAATGCTCTGACAGCTCTCATGCCCCTGACGTGGATTGTCACGCACCCGACTCCGGCTGTTCAGGTGGCATGATTTCATGTTTTTGTAAGACCACCGGATACGCGGCAGGATAATAAGCCAAACACATCTGTCTGATTTTGTGAGGTTTCCAAGGTTTCGGGGAGATAGGCTCTAAGATCCTCTTTCTGTTCTTTGTGAATTTTTGATTGCAGGACAGTTTTGTGATCCTGGGCTCGAACAGATGTGTGCAAAGAGGTGGATTCTAAAAGCCCTCGTGCTTTGTGTAGTCAGAGGAATCAGGGTAATAAGAGAGTTGTGACAGCCTTCCGCCTCCTTGCTTCTCCCTTCTGCCATGTAAGAAGGAGGGGGGTGGTAGGCTTTAATGGGTCCGTGCCAGGGGGGCCTGTGCAGGTGATGAGGCTGAGACAGAGGGACGGTGGCAGGTGTACAAATGACCCCACACCCAGGACACGAGCCTCCACGCCCCACCTGGCGTTAAGCCGAGGCATTCTAAACCCCCTCTTCCTATGTTGGGAGCTCAAACCTTTCCTTAAACAGAGTGGCAGATACATTTTAAAGACCCATCTGCCCTTGTCGCTTTTCACACATGAGGTCTGTGAGGCCCGGAGCCCTGCCTAGGAGGCGGAAAGCTGCCTGGTAGGAGGGATTACAGACATCGAGGTCCCCTCCTGGCTGTAGTCGTGCTCAGCTTTGTGACCTTGGAAAGTCACTGTCCTTTGTGGGGGAAAAAAAATACAAAAACCCAGAGACTAGAGGGAATGATCTGTAAGATTCATTTCCACTTGTTCATTTTGAAGTGAATAGAATTACTCTCCCTTTTATAGGCTATACTTTTTTGAAATATAATTTTGGGGGAGGGGGTTACACTTATTTTTTAGCTACTGATTAGTTATTCTTTTTTCTGTTTTCTTTCAAAGAAACCTGTATGGTGGTGGTAGTTTTTGGTAGTACCTGTGTGTATGGCACAAAATTCAGATGTTTACAAAAGGATATAAAGTAACAAATGAGTCTCCTTCCCACCCAGTCACCAATTTCTCCTTTGGGGAGCAACCACCCTTGAGTAGTTTCTATGTATTCTTTGAGATACATTTGCTCATGGATGTAAATCAGTGAACTTACCTACCAGCCTCCCTCCCAGTAAATGTACTATGATGTAGATGGTAGCTCATTTTACCTGCCATTTTCCAGCTTCTCACTATTTCAAGTGTCTTTAAGAATCTGTCTTAATGGTCCATACGAGTTTGCCTCCTACTTTTCGATTCTGCATAAATTCTGTGGTGTGGATGTCCCCTAATTCTGTAGCCAGTCCCTAGCCGAAGAGAATTTCATTGTGTCCGGCCTCGGCTCAGTGGGTGACCTTGAACACACACCATGGGCATGTGTGGGAGCGTGGGTGTATGGGGTAAACTTCCCAGAAGTGGAATCGCTGTTTTGAAGGGTATGTGTCCAATTTTGATGCTGATACTGTTGCCTGCGTGCTCCTCAAAGTAGTGGGTGTTCAGACTGCTGGGTGGTTGTCTGACAGGCGAAGATGATGTCTTGTAGCTTTAATGCCTCTTTCTGTTATCAGGAGTAAACCCGAATGTCTTCTTACATGACTAAGAGCCACGAGGTTCCTTTCCTGGGAATTTGCTTTATCTTTTGAAATCATTCGCCCATACTTCTGTTGGGTTGTGAGCCGTGACAGTTTTATTTCTTAAAGAGACTGGTGCAGATGGACTTTCTCTCTCTGGAAGAGAGTCTGGTTTATTTATATTTACTTATTACTGTTATTTTTTTTTAGGTAGTATCTTTTTAAAATGCTGTTTAGGTTTGCCTGATCCTACCTCCAGGATAGACTGAGTTATCATATCATCAGTAGAGAAGTTTCCATGTGAAATTTCAGGGAGTTATTAGTATCTACTTGCTGGGCAGTTTGTAAATTCACATAGGATAGTTGGAATTCCCTGCCTCTACAAATTCAGGGGTCTAATTCTCCATTTCCAGTGTAGAGGAACCATGTGGGATCATAGGCAGCCATTGAAAGGACTGACAACACTTACTGACACGGGATCTCTAGAGTATATTTTGAGTGGGGGGGGGGGGAAAGGCAAATGCAGAAAATTCATAAAGTATGACATGCTTTATGTCTAATAAGTCTGAGAAGACATCAACTACCTCTTTCCTCTGGGAGGGTGTCTGGGTGCTCACGTGCATAGGGGTTCTGGAGAAAGGTGCATGCTCTCGGGGTGGGGGTGCAGACCTGGGGCGTCATCCGAGACTAGGTAAGTCTTATATGTAGTGTTGCTTTATTTTCGCGTGAAGCATTAACTCCTGGTTTGTGTAATTGAAAACAGCGTTTTGAAAATTCTACCCGAAGTATTTGTTGAGCACAGTGAAAGGCAGCTAGAACCCGATTTGGGCGGCCCCCAGGGGGCTCCGGCGGGCTGTGGGGAGCTGCGGTCCTGCTGCGTGTGTGTGGGCTGACCGTGGTTTTGGCCTCTTAGATCCTGACAGGGGAAGACTGGAATGCTGTGATGTATGACGGCATCATGGCCTACGGCGGCCCCTCCTCGTCGGGGATGATCGTCTGCATCTACTTCATCATCCTCTTCATTTGTGGTAACTGTATCCTTCAAGCTGGGCTGGGGCTTTGTCCTCACCATCTCGTTTTGTTTCTCCCTGTCCAAACTTCCCTGGTGGTGGTGGCCGGTGGCGGTTGCAGCCATTGGGGTGGGGAGGTGAATGCTTTTGCCTTGTTAGCTCAAGTATCTGCCTCCTTCACTGTCGCTGGGACAGCAGAGTGGGGTCAGAGTCCCAGTAGGCTCTGAGGAACGAGCAAGCTGGGGAAAGGGGCATGGGACCGCGCGTGGGCTGTTCCTGTTGTTGCCCAGCTCGGCGCCCCAGCTCCTGGGCAGGTCCCAAGGGAAGGCTTAGGGCAGAGCCGAGTTGTCTTCCATGCCATCATGCTTGGGAGGTTAGGGGTACATCTGTGTCTCTTGAGACCTTTCCTAAGCAGTGGAGACCCACTGTCGGTGGCTTGACATAAGCTTCCCGGGCCTGATTTGGGTTTGCTGATCTGTACATCTCTGGGATCAAGTCTCCAATGGCTGACTGCTGTTAGGCTCTGAGCTCCTTTCTGATTCCTTTTATTCCTTTTCCCTGGTAAGAGGCAGTCCCTAACTCTAGACTTCTGGAACTTACAATCTCTCTTTCCTTTGATCAGACCCTTTAGGACCCTGTAACTTTTGGTTGTGTCCTCTCTCTCTCTCTCTGATCTCGCTGACTGGCATAGACCTGGCATATGGGACCCTTGCTGAGGGTTTGGTGAAAGAGCGTTTGTACAAATATGTGCACACCTCCTCTTGGTCTTCACTTTTTTATTTTAAAGAATCCTATCTGGATTCTTCTCCTGAGAAGCCCCAGGTTCCTTTAGCTGTTTCCCCCTTAATCTTCTCTGGTTCATTACTGAGTTGCCTTCTGGGCAGAAGCCCCAGGGCAAACTTCTAAGGACAATACCTAGAAACCCCACTAGTCCCTCAGGCAGCTCGAACACCCCCCTGCCTAGAGGTGAGCTCCCCTACCCAGTTTATCCTTATAGCTCCCACCGCTCATGGGGGGCCAGATCCTACTGGATTTGGGATGGGGGCTTCTCTGTCCCACCAGCTCAACGGTAAACTTCTCGAGTCAGGGGTCTCTTCTTTGTATTCACATCTCTGTGGCTCACACACAGTCGGCCCTTGGTAAATGCTTGTTAAGGGAATGGTCAGTGTTTTCTTATTGTACGTTCCTCTGCGGACCCTTGGGGCCAGAGCAATATACCAGCTTTAGGTCTGTGGAGAAGTATTCCTTGGCCACACTCATTCTTGTTACATGTTGTGTGTTTTGTTTCTTTTGTAATACATGTAAGGCTCTCTGAAATGCTTAAGTAGTTTATGTTCTGTCTTCCCCAACTAGAATAGATGCTACATGAGAGTAGGGGCTCTGGTCCATTGTGTCCCTAGCACCCAGCACAGTCTGCGGCATGCTGGAGGCACTCGGATTTCTCCGAATGAATTCCAGACCCCACCACTATTTGAGAGGGTCTGGGTAATGCTTCTCAATACAGATGATGGGTGTCTGCTCTTGGAAACAGTCTGTTACAAACTTGCAAGACTTTCTTGTGGTTTATTACTCTGGATGTGCCTTCCAGTACTCAGAAGAGTCTGGTGTCCTTGCAAGACTAAGGATACATGATTTCTTCACTGAGATCATTGGTAGGAATTCTCCATACAGTTAGTCCTACACTGATCCCTACCTGAGCCACCATTGTCCCGCGTGTATCAGAAGGGAGCTTGTGTTACCAAGCCCTCACCCAGCCCAGGATGGACTGCTTCCTTGGGCTCATTATGGCTCTGCTTAATGCATAGTCTAACATATCAAAGGCTTTTTGAAAGTTTTAATACAACTTATTCATGTTTCTATCCTCTTTAAAGACTTGAATAGATTCATCAAGCATGATATCCCCCGGAAGCTATCTCACGTCAGTCCCTTGTTAGGTTACACTTGTGTTACCCGGTTGAGGTTTCAGATTGCACAGGGCCTGGGGTTTCTGGGCTCCCATAGTCTTGCACGCAGATGACCGTGCATCAGCCAGGGAGAAAGCATCATCCCAGAAGGAGCCATCTTGACTTACGTCCCTCTGATCCCTGTGCTTCTCAAAAATATACTTAACTACTGGTGAATAGGAAACAGGCATCTTCCTGGAGATTTGGGAAACTTGTTCAGAATTACTTTTTTTTTTTTCTATCACAGGAAACCACGCATATAACATTATATAGTAAGAGCCAAAAACCTGATAGCTTGTTCAGTCACCTGACTTTTTAGGATCTGAAAAAATAAAATGCAACCACCACAGTCAAAGATATAGCGAAAGTGGGGCCATTCAAAAGAACAGGTGGGCACCATCTGGCAGTACATCAGCATTTGTGGGGGGAATGAATGAATGAGTATCCGCAGACTCTGAAGACCATTTCAGATGAGAAAGACTCAGACTGCTTTGTGCAATCATCATCTTGAATAACGCGTAGCCTTTAAAAGGGTCTATTTGGGAAAGCATGTGCTGGATATATATGTTATAGGTACATGTGTGTTTTAAAAGAAACAAAATGCACAAAGCAAAATGCAAAACACATAACACCATGTTCATGGAATGGATTGTTTCATGCAGTGTGTATGATAGCTGGGAATACATCTGTGTACAGACACACGTGTTGGTGCAAGCACACACACACACACACACACACACGTGCCTATAAAAGGAAATGTTGAAGTTAGTAGGTGTTCATGCATTTTAGGTGGATCTTAATTTTGCTTCTTTCCAGACTGTCTTCTACAGGTTTCTGGGGTGTTTTGTTTTTGTTGTTTTGGTTTCGTTTTTTTAAGCAGGCTCTGGCCTTCTGGTCTTACCAAATGAATACAGCACTCAGGGGACAGTCACCTGTTACCAGCCTTCCAGAGCACAGAGGGGTGTGACGTTGCCATCGTCGATCACCAGTAGTTGCATTTAGAAATTGTGTTGTTCCCTTAATATGTTCAAACTAGATATCCTACTGAATGTCTTCTTGGCCATTGCTGTAGACAATCTGGCTGATGCTGAGAGTTTGAATACTGCCCAGAAGGAGGAAGCTGAAGAGAAGGAAAGGAAAAAGATTGCCAGGTAATCATATTTTCACCCAAGGATGGAATCTTGGGCAGAACCCGGGCTCTCCTTCCCTTAGAGCTAAGGGTAGGAGTCACGTGGTCTCATGCTTAAAGAATCCCTGTGGTTAATTTTGGTGTCATAAAATAAATGATGTGTTCAGTGCTGATGAGCTCTCACTGGAGAATTTTAATAAGGTGATCTGTGTAATGAACCCAGTGCACCAAGGGGAACGGGAAGCTCTGAGTGTGGGTTGTGCTATGTTCTCGCTGTTAGTTGTTTGCAGTTAAATTCTGTCCTTCATCAGGCCACTGTGGATTCCGAATCTGGATTAGCATTTTTGTGCACAGCAATACGGTTATTCGGTTTCTCGTGTTCTTTTCTCTGTAGAAAAGAGAGCCTGGAGAATAAAAAGAACAACAAACCAGACGTCAACCAGATAGCCAACAGTGATAATAAGGTATACGTCCCGCCACAGTTCTCTGCTTTTTGTTTCAAAATGAATCTGTTGATCTCATCATAAATGTACCATTTATACCATGAGAAGTATCCTGTGTGATGTTCTGGTGGGTGAGAGTGTGGCACACCATTATAGACACTGGCTTCCCAGCCCCCTGGGAAGTGAGTGAATTTAGAATTTAGAAATTAGAAATTCTGAGTGAATTTATGCAGCTCGCTGGTGATTAATCAGTGTTTCACCAGATAACTAGCATGATAAGTATTTGACTGGGGGGACCACTTATTTTTTTTCTTTATTGGAATTGTGTGATCAGACCTGACCTTGTCAGTATCTTCTCATTGGGGGTTAAAATTGAGGATTGTTAATAGAT
Source organism: Lontra canadensis (assembly GCF_010015895.1). Lineage (NCBI taxonomy): Eukaryota > Metazoa > Chordata > Mammalia > Carnivora > Mustelidae > Lontra > Lontra canadensis. The sequence continues at coordinate 11,551,856 of NW_022631029.1, forward strand.
GTCTGCCTCCAGGGGGAATCTTACGATTGGGGATCTGGGTGCTCGGGGCTATTGTGTCAAATTTCATCCCTCTCGTGACAGCTCTGGATTTTTCATTCATTTGTTTGTTCCATAAGTGGTTACTTATTCTTGAGCAGTTACTGTGTGGCAGATACAGGAGCTCAGCAACGAAGAAGACCAACGAGGTCCCTGCGTGCATGGAGCTCACATCCTAGAGGGGAGACAGGAATCCGCTGTGCGGTTACCATGCAGTGTGCAGGACAGTGCTGGGTAGAGGGGGGTGTGGATGGTGCTGCCAGCCACGGCCGGGTAGGGGTTATACTCGTTTTCTCCTCCTCTGCCCTCAGAGCTCTGTCTGAAGTAGAGTCACCCCTGGGGACACCTGTCCGTGTGCACATTGGAGAGAGCGTCTCTCTCTGTGCTGAACGGCAGGGCTGAGTCTTCACCTGGGTCCTCTGCAGTGCATTGAAGTCAGAGTCTCCCCTCCTCCCAAGACCTCTCTGTCATCCCCTAGGTTACAATTGATGACTATCGAGAAGAGGATGAAGACAAGGACCCCTACCCACCTTGTGATGTGCCAGGTACGGTTGCAGAGGCCAGTGACAGGCTCTCATTCATGGGTGATATGGCTTTGCTACCATGCCGTGATCAGGGGCTCAATCTGTGGCTGGCCAGGCCAGCTGGGGTGCTGGTGGGTGGGGAGGCTACTGAGACCATGGGTCCAGGCCCCTTGCGGAACAGTTAGCCCTGTTTTTTTTTTTTTTTTTCTTGGTCATGCAGGTAGCTTATGTAACCCCAGTTCTAGGTGGGGGGAGAAAATGAGAGTGGATCCAGGCAAGCCCCTCTTCTGGGAAATCTCTCTAGGGGGCAACCAGCCGTTCCTACCATTAGCACTGCTCACCTGACCCTTTCACATCGGCTGGTGCTCTTATTGGCTGAAGTAGCAGGGACTGCAGGGGATGGGGTGTGGCAGGTGATGGTCCTGTGTGGCTTGAAGTCTCACACAGTTTTTCAGCCTGAAGTGGAGCCAGGCTGCTGGGGAAACAGTGAGGGCTGGCGGGCTGTCAGTGACAGTCCTACTGCAGATTACCTTCTGCCTCCACTCAGACCTGGAACCGCTAGGAACCTCCTTCCCAGAACCACACTCAGTCACAGACAGGCACACTTCTCGGCACCCCCAACGCACTCAGTCCGTATTCAGAAGGGTTTTGATTCAATGTAAGCTGATAGATGTGAAGGTTTACTCTCCATGTGAAATGGCAAACAGTCATTCAACCCCAAATGCGATCATTATTTCATGCCTGTACAAAAGGTGTCTCATTTAAAGTAGGGGAAGAGGAAGAGGAGGAGGAGGAGGATGAACCTGAGGTCCCTGCTGGCCCCCGTCCTCGCAGAATCTCAGAGTTGAACATGAAGGAGAAAATCGCCCCCATTCCTGAAGGGAGTGCATTCTTCATTCTGAGCAAGACCAATCCGTAAATACCCAGTTTCTAATTTCATTGCTGCTGTGTCTCCCTGTTACCCTGCAGATTGCTTGGGGGTTGGGGGGAGGTTTGCTGGAGATGGGCTGTAAGAGGGTGGTTCCCATCCCCCTTCTGTGCCTATGTGTTGGAGTCCCTGGGTCGTCTCTGACCCCTGTCTTCCTCCAGCCTTGCCTTTGTCCTTTGTCTCTTCCTGGCTGTCCTGTTCCTGGATGGAGGTGCTTTTAGGAGCATGACCAGCCCCTGGGACAAGCGCCCTTCCAGATTCTCCTCCCCTTTGGCCCCTGTGCTAGCCAGAGCCCACGGCTCAGGTGTCCATGGGTTGTCACCAGTGAAGTGTCTTCCAATCCAGAGGACCCTTCCTTCATGAGTGGGTCCTTCTGTTGAGATTCCTTGGGGATGAGAATCTCATGGCCAAGTTCCCCGCAGAATCTTCATCCTGTAATCCAGTTCAGCGAATCACTGGTCCCTGTTGAGTTCTATGGCAATAAAGAGATATTGCTCAATGATATTTTTATATTTATAGGTGGTAGCTATTCAATTCAGCGTGATGATATTCTGCTTAAAATAGCATTTCTCGTGTTAAAATGGCAAGGTGCTCACCAGGAGCACAGTCCTTACAAGGACCGCAAGAGGATGACATTTATTTACTAGCTGGTTTCTAGGTTTTAAGTCATCTGAGACAGATGGCATACTGGGGGGAATGAATGGCTCCTGGAAAAGTTTCTAGAATTATAGAAGCAGTTCTTGGCTGTCAGAGAAGAACTCTATGGATTTCACAGTCCCCGAGGAGACACAGGTGGGAAGCGAGGCTGCCATCCTTAGTAACTGGAGGATTTGATGGTAGTTTTTATAATTCATCACTGTTGAGAGTTTGGGTGTCTATTTTTTTAAAAAGGATTTTGTTTACTTAGAGCATGAGCAGGGGGGAGAGGCAAAGGGAGAAGTAGACTCTACGCTGAGCAGGGAGCCTGACATGGGGCTCCATCCCAGGATCCCGGGATTGTGACCTGAGCCAAAGACAGATTGCTTAACTGACTGAGCCACCCAGGCGCCCCTGGATGTCTCTTTAAAAAAAAAAAAGGTATTCGATTGATATTACTGAAACCCACAGCTCACTGGATCTACATATATTGAAGGAATGGATTGATTTCCACCCCCACCCCTCAAAGCTGTGAACATTGTCTTGGGATGCACTCACTGTCTTGGGATGTGTTCCACAGACTCATCTGCTAACAGTTTGCAAGCTCCCTGCACCCCCGCCCCTCCACAGGGCATATCCCTGCACGAAGCAGCTCCCAAAGGGAGGTTTCTCATAAAGTTGAGTCCAGTTTTGAAGGTGAAAAAGGAAAATATTTTCAAGGGAAAACATACATGTATTCTACAGGCCAAAAACAACATCTTTAAATTCTAAAGTGAAAAGTTGAGGTCAAGGGTAGTCTGGCACTAACTAGCCCGTAGGATGTCAGGGATGGCGGGACTGTGAAGACGCTGTCAAGTGGTGCGTGAGATCCATGTACGATTCCTGCATGATGCGACTTTTGCTCCACGTTCTCAGGTGTGCTTGGGGGTCAGGTCCAACATTTAAAAACAAAAACAAAAGGGGCGCCTGGGTGGCTCAGTGAGTTAAGCATCTGCCTTTGGCTCAGGTCATGATCCCAGGGTCCTGGGATTGAGTCCCACATCGGGCTCTCTGCTCAGTGGGGAGCCTGCTTCTCTCTCTCCCTCTGCCTGCTGCTCCCCTGGCTTGTGTTCTCTCCCTCTGTCTCTTGGACAAATAACTAAATGAAATCTTAAAACAAACAAAAAAAAAGCACTTAGAACCTCCACAAAACAGGAGATTTTACCAAGCCCATCTACTAGTCCTTTTCATACAGCCAGGCTGCAGTATAAGATTTTAATTTTTATTTTTAGTCGAAGTATAGTTGACATACAGTATCGTGTTGGTTTCGGGCATACAACGTAGTGATTTGACAAGTCTATACATTACGTGGTGCTCACCACAATGACGTCATTACTGTGTTATTGATGAGCGTCCCCGTGCTGTATTGTTCATCCCCATGACTTGTTTATTTTCTGGCTGGAAGTTTCAGCCATTGCTCTTCCTGTGAGCTGCTGCAATGAGCTCTGTGCTCAGGTTCCTTCCTAAGGAGGGGATAGGAAGCCATGGGTAGGGGGAACTGTCACCATCCAACTGGTTTGGGAATTTCCCTCATTCCCTACTGGCTGCGTCACCTTAAGAAATTTCAAAGGCGTAAGCCTCAAGTTTCTCCACTTGCAGCCTGACAATAATCCCCACTTTTAAGGACTTGATGACTGATGTCTCCAGGAAGCCCACACACAGAGCCGTAGCACTGTGGGCCCTTGGGGTCTGCCTTCTGGGACTTTCCAGGGGCTCACAGTCCGGTGACTGGGGTTGGCCAGGTCGGGGCACAGACAGCACAGCAGACCGCTGTCCTTTGCCTGACCTGTTACCACCAAGTAGTCCCAGCACACAGAAGGCACCCGCCCCACCTAGGGCCGTGTCCATGCAGCGGCTTTCCCTACAGGATCCGCGTGGGCTGCCACAAACTCATCAACCACCACATCTTCACCAACCTCATCCTTGTCTTCATCATGCTCAGCAGCGCTGCCCTTGCCGCGGAGGACCCCATCCGCAGCCACTCCTTCAGGAACACTGTAAGCCATGTGCCGGGGCAGGCGGGCGGGTCATCGGCTGGGACGAGCCCTGGTCTCTTTGGCAGGGGCCGTCACTCAGGCAGGGCTGAAGGCCAGAGGCGGCCTCTCGTTCACCCGGAGGCAGCTGGTGTTAAGGGCCTGCATGCCAGGGGGGGTTGTGTCTTAGCAGGACAAGCCTGGTTTGAATCCTGTCCCCTACCTTTCCTCTTAAATACTCTGCAGTAACTCAGTGCATTCGGGAGCCCTGCTTCTCCTTCTCTTGGTCCCTTGCTGCCAGCTTTTGGTCCCTCTTTCCCCCTCCCTGGCCAAATTCCCATCTACACCTGTCTTGAGATTTCTGCCCTGTTGGAAACATCCAACGGAGAGAAAGGAGAACTGGAACCAGGTATGTTGTGTGCCCAGAAGCTCGTAGTTGAGGTTGGTGGGAAGACGTCTAGCCCACACGGGACCACTTGGTCTCACCACTGGGGGAAACATAAGTTAGGGGCCGATGGCGTGTGGAGCCCCATGGTGAGGTGGAGAGGAAGAACCATGCTCTGGTGGGGCCAGGAGGCAGTTTTACAAAGAGAACAAGTCGCCAGTTAAGTTTTCTGTGCTGGGCTGCTCGGAAACTGTAACTAAAATAGTTCTTGCCTAAAGTCTCCCATCTTAATAGTTCAGTTCCTTCAGCACTGAGAACACCCAAAGACTGAGAATGCTTCAGAGCTTCAGAAGACCTGTAGTCTGTTGCCTGCTCTGGCTTGGATCCTGTAGTGCAGTTTCAGGCCATTATCAGGAAACCCAAGAGAGGGAGGCCCACAGGCATGCGAGGCCATGGGCACTGTTGCCTTGCCTGGTTAGTACCTCTCTGTGGTCATCAGGTTTTTAGAGAGTTGAGGATTAAGACAAATCCCCAGATCGGCCTCCCAGGATTTTGATTGTGACCATCAAGCCTTATGTTGTCTGTTTTCATTTCCAGGGTTGTTGGTTTGCAGCCTAGCAACCCGAGTTTATCAGACTGGTAACACATGGGCACTTTGATATGCAGATTTTAGAAGAACTCCCTTTCTAGGGCACATGTTGGTGTTGATGCGAAGAGGAAGGCCCTGCACCCATCCCAAATCTGCACTCACAGGTCAGGGCTTATGTTAGAGACGCTGAGGCTGTCTCTCGCTCAGTGTTCAAATGGAACGAAGACCTCGGTGTCCTTGAGGTCCATCATGGAAATGAATCACAAGGGGAAGAAGCTGTTTGGAAAAGAAAAAAAAAAAATACCATTATTGACAGAGTATAGGACAGGAGCTAGTCTAGAACATAGACTGACAAGGAGTTAATTTACATGGGACCTTGTGTTCTCATTTTTTATTGTAATTACTTCCCCATGAGTTTATTTCCCTGCCCTTTTTCCAAGAATGTTATTCTTTTTAAACAGATGCACATATGTGTACATGTAGTGCTTGCAAGCTACTACAGTGTTTACTGTGGTAAGAATGCTTAACATGAGATCTACCCCCTTGATAAATTAAGTGTATGAGCCAGCATTCTTAACGGTAGGCGTAGTTGTAGAGCAGGTCTCCAGAACTTACTCATCTTGCATGACTGAAACTTGACACCCATTGAAAGTCTCCCCATTTCTCCTTCCCCCAGCCCCCGACAACAACCTCCCTTCTTCTTTCCAACTAAGGGTTTGGCTACTTTAGATGCCCCCGTGTAAGTGGACTCATGCAGTGCCTTTTTTGTTGTTGTTTTAACCTTTGCTGAGTTATTAGTGGAAGTGGGATGAATGAGGAAAGAACAGCTTGAATCCAGGAGCTCTGGCCTCCGGCACCAAGCTGGATTGCTGGTGTGGGGGCCACGGTGTTTGCCTTGGCTACGTGGGTAGTTCTAACATGAACAGTCCTGCTGTGACCTAGGATGGAGGAAGGGCCAGGGGCTTGCAGTGTGCTGGAAACACCTTCTTCGCCTGGCTAGAAACACAAGTATACAAAAGGTGTCCGGCAAAATGTAGAAATCTCAAAACAGAAACAGTTGGGACAATGACTGCCCTGTGGAGAACTTAAGCTGAGACAGTTGGCCTTTGCAGTGGGGGGGCCTGCCTTTACCGTGGTGGAGCTATTAAGGACTCCCCTGGGTTGGAGCCCAGACTAATATCACAGGCCCCAGGGCTCTCGGCTAGCACTCCGCAGATCCCACTCCTTGAAGATGGAGGTTCCTGGCTGCGCGGCTTGAGCAGCTGCTGCCTGACCCTCCCCCGGCATCCTCCTCTGTTACCTGAAGGAAGTTGGTCTGGGTTGAGGACAGGGGGTCTCTCCACAGTCCCTCTGGCTCTGATCTCTTCAGTGTTCTTGAAGCCGGAGGTCATGGCTGTGAAGAAGAGCAACAGCCAAGATGGCAGCCAAGATGGCCTCTGCAAATGGCAGCATCTGGGCTGCCATCTTTGCGGCAAAAGATTCCCTGTGAGTAGCCTTTGTCGAGCAGTCAGACTCTGGCCACTGCCCCCCTCATCCTCCCTCACCTGCCCTCCCCTGTGGCTCTGAGAAGAACCAGGGACCCCAGAAGGGTTCCCTGAGCAGGACTCAGTTGGAGAGTAGATGACATTTTCAGGAAATCTCACGTGACTTGTAAGCTGGACTAATAATTCAAAGGCCAGGTCAGTCTTTTCTTTGCTTGGGCCCAGCTGGGTAAAAACCAAGCAAAAACCCATTGCCAGGAGAGGGTGGTGTTAGATACGGAGCAGAGGCCAAGAGTTGTACTTTCCAAGTTACTCGGGATGTAAAAGCACGAGTTTACTTGTAAAGTCAAACTCTTCACTGAGGACTTTCCCAGCCCTGCACCCCAGGGAAGGAAAGGCATTGACTCCCTGATGACATGGGCTGGAATCGGAAGGGGCACGTGGAAGCTTCTGGCCCCCCTGGATGCCACTTGCACCTTTGTTTACATTTCCCCACCAACCTGAAGCTTAGCTAGATGACAACCTGTTCCATTTGGCCAAAAAGGCAGTGAAAAATCCAACATCACGTATAACACTCAAGGTTACCTGGTGTCGCCAGTCGGCCGGGGCCACGCCCTGATGAGCAAAGGTTGTGTTAATAAAACACTTGTAGAAATGGGCCTCTGTCCGTGACCTGAGACAGGGAAGCGAGTCTGTTAGAGGAGGTGAGTGTCCCCTCGTGCTCTTCTCTGATCACAGAGCTGACCCGTAACTGGCCAGGAGGGGCTGCCCCTGTCCTCCCCCACCACCCCAGCAGCGGATCTGTCTTGGGGGACGGGGGTCTCCCTGCATGTGGGGGTTCTGCCCGGGGGCGGGCAGCTGTCCCTGCTTGTCCGGATGCCTGTGTCTCACGCCCGCCATGTTGTACCTTGCAGATACTGGGTTACTTTGACTATGCGTTTACAGCCATCTTTACCGTTGAAATCCTGTTAAAGGTAATGGCTCTTTCCTTGATCCTCACCTGCCCCAAAGCAGCCGTAGCAATAATAGTTGCAATTCTTTGTTTACCTTCCAGATGCTAGGTTACGCAGATTATGTCTTCACTGGCACTTTTGCCTTTGAGATCGTTCTGAAGGTAACAGGTTCCACAGCCACGTGTCTCAGGGGCCCGCTCCTGTGGGACACGCGGCAGAGAAGCGTGAAGTGCTTTTGACTATTTTTATTTTTTGCCTTCTGTGATCAAGCTACACTTTTTTTTTTTTTTTAACTAAAGAATTTTACCCCCCCGTAACCATTCAACTTGTTTTTGCTGTTTCTTTTTAACCTTTCAATGCATGTAGGACCTATTTTGGCTTCATCATAGTGACTGGAAATTATTTTGCTGCTTTTTAAATATATCCTCTGAAACTTGTCGTCTGATGACAGATACATCAGTCTGTGTGAACCTTCTTCCACCTTTCCTGACCTCAGAGTCAGAGGAGAAGCATTTATCCTACGAAGGGAGGAATGTATCTCTCTTCATTTCTTGGACTGAATTGTTTTCAGTGGCCTGAAATAGTAACACACTATTTTCTTGCAATGGTATTTGCAAGATAACCCGGGTCTTTTTGTGTTAAGACATTTTATATCTGTTTTAATGGATGGGCTTACATTTATGCAAAGAAAAGGAGCGCCCTTTGGACGGGGTACCCTAAATGTACCGCCCATGCATGAGCTCAGAGTTGCCATTGCCGCATGTGGTTTGTGGACTGAGTGTGAAGGCCCCCGAGGTCTGGAGACGCGCAACAGATAGCCGAGAACCCCCCGACTTGCTAAGCGGTGTGGGTCACTGCTGTACCAGGACAGTGTGACCCGTGACAACTGTCAGAGCAGTCGTCTCGGAGTGGGGAGACAAGCGGGGAGATTTTCACCACAATTGTCTTTAAACCATTTTGAGTTTTTATGTGTGCATCGTGGGGAAAAAAATGTATTTTGTGTTAGACTACTGTGGAACTTGGGCTCTTTACAAAACCTTTTTTAAAATGAAACCTTGCTGGGGCGCCTGGGTGGCTCAGTGGGTTAAAGCCTCTGCCTTCGGCTCAGGTCATGATCCTAGGGTCCTGGGATCGAGCCCCGCATCGGGCTCTCTGCTCGGCAGGGAGCCTGCTTCCCCCCCCCGCTCTCTCTCTCTGCCTGCCTCTCTGCCTACTTGTGATCTCTGTCAAATAAGTAAATAAAATCTTTAAAAAAAAAAAAATGAAACCTTGCTGAACTTTGCCAGGGAATGGGGAACTTAGAGTTCCTTTATTTTGGTGGTGGTGTTTAATGAAAACAACAGCACAAAACTGACCAACCTCTATTTAAACCTTTGTTTAAAAAAAATCTAAAAATTCACATTCACTTTTCTGCCTTTAAACCAGGGACTGTGGTTGATAGTTTTCTCCTCAGTGAGAACCTTGCCAGTTTAGTAACTCTAATGGCATCACCACAGTGAGGAGCACAGACATATGCATGCCCAGGGCTCGTGGGTCAAGGAGACTCACCCTGCCTCTACTTGATCCCGAGCTGCCCTTTTTTCTTTTCTTTTCTTTTCTTTTCTTTTCTTTTCTTTTCTTTTCTTTCTTTCTTTCTTTCTTTCTCTCTCTTTTTTTTTTTTTTTTTGTAATTTGCCTTCTTGTCAAACTGAATGGGGGACATGTTCCCCTTAGTCCGTTAGCGGGGTTCTTTGAGGTTTTATTTTACTTCCCACATTTTTTTAGTGATTAGATGGATATAGTTATTCTTGGGGGACAAATGAGATACAGAATTATTTAAAAGAAATTTAAAACAGCTCCTGCTTTTAAATCTCTGGATATTTGCCTCCGTGACTTCAGTCTTCCAAGTTAATCTTCATTTTAAGGACGTGTTAGAGGGTGGAAAACAAACTTCAACCCAGAAGGATTCAGAGAACGCAGACTCGCCAAGAAGCATCTGCGTTGGAAGCGGCAGTTCCTGCCGGCCGTGGGAATGCTGGGGAGGCTCCATGACGATTCTGTTGAATCGTATGAAATTGCCATTTTTGTCAGTCAAGAATGGCGGCGTGCTGACAATTTCATATGGTTCAGTGTAATATTTTTCCCGACTCTGGCCCTCTATCCCGGACTCACCCGAGCCTTCTCCGCCATTTCTTCCTTCCTTCCTTCCTTCCTTCCTTCCTTCCTTCCTTTCTTTCTTTCTTTCTTTCTTTCTTTCTTTCTTTCTTTCTTTCTTT